>NW_006921672.1:122810-161021 GCF_000298275.1 Orycteropus afer afer
TTGAACCGCCAGCCGTCTGGTTAGCAGGCAAGTGTCTTAGCCACTATGCTACCAGAGTATATATATATATATATCTCATATGGTGCACAAATAAAACAGGTAAAAATCAGAGTAGGAAGTAATATGCCCCTGCCACTAAAGTTACTTTAAAATATTCAAAGGTTCAAAGCTACTCTTTTGAGTCATTGAAGACTAATACTTTTTGGGACCTGTTTGGTTTTTCAATTTTCAAAACTTCTGCTTATGTTTCAGTATATTTTGTAAGAGCTACATAATATTGTATATATTTACATTATAGATAGAAAGTTTGTTTAAATGTATCCTTTACTATTATGTTTAGATTGTGTTCTATCATCAATATTATGTGCTTTATTAACCCTGATTTCTATACTTTTTTTTTCTTATCTCTAAAATTAATGAGGTTCTGTTGTTGCTTTAACTCCACTTTTCCCCACCCATTGAAAGGGAAAATATATCTTTTTCTTCTTTCAGTGCCACTCTTAAAAATGTAATACATGTCATTAAATGTGTATTTATTATCTCTTCCAACATAACTGCAAAATCTTAAAAATGCTTTTTCTCTGACACTTTACCCTCTGTCTTCCATAATTGGTGTTTAGTGTTTTCATTTTACCTTCAGCCCTCATCCCCCAAAATAGACATTGTTATAATATTTATACCATTAGTGTTTCTTTGGGTTTACCAATATATTTCTTAACATCTTTGCCAACCATTCCTTTTTACATCTCAGTTTTCCCTCCTGGTGTCATTTGCTTGTTTTTTTTTTTGTCTGTTTTTTTGTTTTTTTTTTTTGTTTTTGTTTGTTTGTTTTTGTTTGTTTCCTCGAAGAATCTTTTAAAATATGTTTATAAAAGTTTGTAAGTGGTAAAATTCTGAGTTTATATCTTGTCTCATAATGTCTTTATTTCAACACATTATTGAATGATACATTAGCTGTACAAACTATTGTGGTCTAACAGCTATTGTCTCTTAATATTTTGAAGGTATTATTGCACTATCTTTGGGCTTACCAAAATATCAATTGATAGTTAAATTGCAGTCTTTTGCAAGTAGTCTGTCTTTTTTTTTTTCTCAGAGATTTTTGGGATCTTATATTTGCTTTTGTCCTTGTTTATCTTAGTATGAGTGGCTATGGACTCATTTACCTTGTTGAAATTCACTGTACTTTGTGAACCAGAGGATTCATCTCATTCTTTTTAAATTTTTTTTAATATGATTTGGGTGAAAGTTTATAAAGCAAATTCATGTCATTCTTTAATTGTAGAAAATTCTCAGATATTATCTCTTAAAATACTGATTCTCATATTTTTACATCCTTGTTCTGGAATTCTGAATAGATTTTTTATTTATCCCTTAGGCCTTTTAACTCTTCTTTCCTATTTTCTTTCATTTTTTTCCCTGGGTGATGCATTCTTAATAACTTCTTTGCACTCATTTTCCAGTTCAGTCATTCTCTTTCAGCTGTGTCTAATCTGCTATTTGAATTTTGTACTGAGTTTCTTAATTCCAATTAGTATAACTTTCATTTCTAGAAATTCTAATTTTATATTTACTTTTATCCCATCTGACTTTTCTTATTTTACATAGTGTTTTTCATTTTTTAAAAAGTACATCTTTTTTTTAGATGAAATTTTAAATATAATTGTTTTCTTAATTTCCTTTCAGGTTGTTTATTGCTGGCGTACAGAAACCTAACTGATTTTGTGTGTTGATATTGTATCTTATTAAGCTTCCAAACCAAACTCATTGCCATCAAGTCAATTTCAACTCATAGTGACTTTACTGAGTTTCCAAGGCTGCAAATCTTTACAGAAGCTAAGCACCCCATCTTTCTTCCACAGAGAAGCTGATGGGTTTGAACCAATGACTTTTTGGTTAGCACTCCAATGCCTTAACCACTATAATGCCAGAACTCTTTTTAGTAAGCTTAAAGAAAAGAAAAGAAAGAAAGAACTAAACTCATTGCCATCCAGTTGATTCTGACTCATAGTGACATTGGGTTTCCAAGGCTATAAATCCATACAGAAGATTGCCCCATCTTCCTTCTACACCACGGCTAGTGAGTTTGAACCACCGACCTTCTGGTTAGCAGCCAAATGTCTTATCCATTATGCCATCAGAGTTCCTTTTTATTAATATACTTAAGCTTAAGGTACTGTTAAATCATCTAGGAAGAGATCTTCAGTAGCAAGTTTTAATATATGCCTGGATCTAGGAACTCTGGGTGAAGAATATAATTTGGGGAGTAATTCATATATCAATTGAATAAAATGGATGCACATAAAATTTCTTTAGAAAATAAAAAATTTACAGACTAATCCCTGAAGCATTCTAACATGTAATTACCATGCTGAATATCTGCAAAGGAATCAAAGTAGAAAGGGACTGAGAAGTGAGAAGAAAGCTAAAAGTATATTGTTACAGAAGGCTGGGTAAGAGAAAGTTTTATCATTCATGGGAAGAAAACATTTTATCAAAGTATTAGGCAAGATGAAGGTTAAAAAAAATATCTATTTCAATGTAATAGAAGTTATTGGTGATTTAAACCAGCCTGGTCATATGGTAGGATCCCTGGTGAAGCAGTTTTTAAGTGTGTGGCTGCTAAGCAAAAGGTTGGCAGTTCAAACCTAGCTTCTCCATGGAAGAAAGATGTGGCAGGATGCTTCTGGAAAGATTTACGGCCTTGGAAATCCTATGGGACAGTTCTACTCTGTCCCACAGACTCTCTATGAGTCGGAATTGACAGCAGTGGTTGTTGGGGTGGTTGTTTTTTGGTTTGGTTCCTACGGTAGCCAGAGAGAGGAGACTGAGGTCTTGGACATAAGGTATAACATTTTAAACTCTTTTAACTCTTTTGAGATATGACTTTAGATGAAAATAAATAAAGCAAAGTTGAAGAATATGTTAGTAGAGTCGTGAAGGTTTCATTTTACTTTAAAATAGTTGTAGGAGAATATATAAGAGTTAATTGAGTTAAGATGGAGAGAACATAAATACATGAGTTATTGTAAAAGAAATAGTGTAAAAATGAGATCTGGTATATCAAGACTGCCAAATAAACTACATTTATCACTATTGGCCTTATCATTGTTACCATTAAATGGAAAACATCTGTGGATGAAAAGTTATTTTGGCAAGATAAGAATGAGGATGGCTACAGATGTAGACATTACGAAGATGCAGAATTTTCATTGAATGGTTTCTATTTTCTGTATAAATTTGCATTCAAGTTCATTGACTTATAATTTAGAACAGGAGATGTAAGTATCCAGGAGATCATGAAAGCATTGCTGTCCTACTTTCATTCATTCAGTAAACATTTATTAAGTCACTACTATAGGCCAAGCACTAGTTGCTGGGAATGTGCAAAACAAGATCCCCACTGAAGTTTAATAAACAAATTTAATTCTGATTGTTATAAATATTTATGAAGGAAAGACATGCCCTGCTATGAGAGCATATCAAATAGGAAGAACCAGCATGATAGAGGAGGTTGATGAAGGCTTTTAAAATGTGTAATATTTGAGTTGAGATCAAAGAAAAACTTTATAAAATGAAAGGATCTTTTCAGTACCGATATTTTCTCTGTTTTATTGTTGTTGTTAGCTTCCATCAAATCACCTTCCAACTCATAGTGACTAAATCATGCACAATGATGCAAAACGCCCCCCAGTCCTAAACCATCCCCATCATCAGTTGCAGATTAACAAAAAAAATAAATCGAAACTCACTGCTGTTGAGTCAATTTGATTCATAGCAACCCCTCCTTGGGTTTCTGAGGTGGTATTTCTATGGAAGCAGACTGTCCAATCTTGAGGTTTTCACTGACTGATTTTTAAACAATACACATTAAACAATATGTGGTAGATATGATGGTGACTTTGAATATCAAGAGAAAAAATATGTCACATTTATTTCCACTTCTCATGCAGTGTTTTGTATGGTGGGTGGACAGGCACTTGAACTTGCTGTATCTTACTTAAATGTCAGTGACCCTTTCTGAAATTATCTTATATTTCTTATACCCCTCTCCTTTGTGTATCAAAGATTATTCAACACATTTTTCTTGCTTATCTTACCTGTCTCTCTTTTTCAAGAAGATAGAGATTCTTGTCTGTTTTGCTCACTGTTATATCTCAAATGCTTAGAATAGTGATGAACATAGAGCAGGTACTCAATACATATTTACTTAAATAAACAGTAACTCTAGTAGCATAGTGCCTAAGACACTTGACTAGAAGGCTGGCAGTTCAAACCCACCAGCCACTCCTTGGACGGAAGGTTGGGCAATCAACTTCCTTAGTGATATCACCTCGGAAACCCAAGGAGGGGTCGCTATGAGTCAGGTCCGACTCGATGGCAAACAACAATAACAACAACAATTGTTATGATGGAAAATTCTAGCAGTGAATGGTAAAGGCAATAGAAAGAATATATTTGCATATGATATTCATTTTAATTATTCCTGTCATGATAGAACATTAGAATCTCTATCTAGTACTCCCAGCCATGTCTACTGTACTAAATCAAACCAATTTGCACTTGCTTTTGCCACCCTCTTCCTGCCATTTTATGCACACTTTAAGTTTAAAGACAGATATTTAATTAACAGAGAAAACACATAATGAACATTAAATCCATAGACTATACTTCAAGGCTAAATCATAGAATCTAATTATCATTCTATCTGCACATCTTTACAAAACACATAGGCATTAGAGGGGGGAAAAAAAAAGAGATAAGCTTCCTATCCTAAGAGCAGCTTTGTTGATCCCTAGTGAATTATCACCTGTAATCCTTTGTAAATTATAGTATGCATCCAAATACCCTGACTTCTTAACAGAAAAATCTTTTGAGTTTTTCGTGGCAGGATCTTCTTGCTTTTCGCTATGGCTTCCACATGCTGTGTGCTCTACAAACTATAACGTTGTGCTTCTTTTGCCTACTTCTACATAATTGTTTCTGTTTTTATATTAATAAAATCCTAATATTAAAAAAAATGATAAAAAGACTACTTTTCATATGCATAATCCATCAACTCTCCTATTATTCCCAAAGACAATTTACTCTGTTGTTAAGTCCACTGCCATATTCTTGCCACTCCTTCAGCTTACCTTGGCCCTGGGAAAGTGATCCAATAGCTGTTTAGCCAATTTTTTCCTCTGTACATTTTATGTCCAACTGTATGTGTTTCGAGTTCATTTTTAGCAGTGTTCCACTGATGATATTATCCTGTACAATTCCCTTCTTATAACAATAGAATTGATATATGTTTACACAGTTTATACCAAGAAATTTTTGCTATGCTCCCTTTTATTACACAATGAAAGCAAGGTAATTCCTCAGAATTTTACTTGGATCTTAGCTTTCAGGAATCTCTGAGGTAAATTAGGCTCAAATCACTCCCCATTTGATATGACTCAATCATGACCTCCCTTAAGTGCTCTAAATATTGTTTGAATGACCTCCTTAGCTTTCTTCTTATTGACATGTTGCCAGTTTGCATGCATTTTACACGGCACTTTACATGTATAATCTCATTTAACCCTCAAAATAACAATATAGGAGAGGCATTTTTTCTTTACCAGAAAAAACATATGCACAAATATAAATGAACATACATTTAAGTAAAAATGTGTCTATATGTCCTTATGCATGTGTGTATATGTGTGCATGTGTGTCTCTAAATACTATCAATGGTGACAATACATATTGCCAACCTTCAAGTAAACTTCAGGATGCTAATATATAAATAAGTCTCCTTATAAAGTGTCTACCAATATTTTCATTTCTAAGATGATTCAGCTTTAGCCCAGAAAATTCAGGTAGATATTATATTCCCCATCAGAGGCAATCTCAGCTTTTTCATTCCTAACATCTTTTGTGCATCAGTGTACCAATTCTACATTTCAAAATATTTACAGCATTAGTGACTTCAGTTTTGTTCCTCTCTCTCTCCTATTCTTTTTTACTTCTCTTCCTGTATTCATATTATTAAAATACAGTCATTCTCTGTCAGACTCATTCTACTCTCCTGAATATATAAGCTTCAATCATTCTGGCATTTTCATTTATTCAAATTACATCCCCAAGTGTAATTGATTCCCAGTTCCCTTCATTTACTCTGAGCTAGAGATTTCTTTAAAATACAGATTTTATGATACATCTCCACCTCCTTGTTACATTTTTTAATACACTAAGGCCCCAAGATACAATTAAATAATTTGGGCAGAAGCTGAATAGTCCCCATGTGTAAGTATTACTTGGAGTTCTGTGAAGCATTTTAAGCCAAGAGATTTCCTAAAAGCATTTTCCTTTGCTTTAATTTCAATGGTATTATTAAGAAAAGAAGAGAAAGCTTTAAATACTTGTGCTGCTGTTTCCCTTACATTCAATGATAATCTGAAGAGAAGAAATGGTACTAATGATTAGCATCCCTTCTAAATGTCTTTAATAGTAATGTATTTTTTTAAGAAGTGAAAATTGTGACTTTTTGGATTGTACAAAATGCAGTGTTTTGGAGGAAGAGGTAATGGAATGAGACGCTTCCGAAAAATAGGCAGAACTTCACTTGAATAACAATGTCACTTACCGTGTGACATTGGTTAACTGCTTGGCTGCCTATGATTTAAATAAACATGTTGTTTGTGTATGTGTTCCTTTTGTGGAATGTATAATAATAAAATAAGACTGAGCTTCAGAATTTCCCTTAAGTCATAGTGTTGCAATTTCAAAACCTATGCAATATGCTTGTTTTTAGTATTTTTCTCAGTGGTTCCTTCTGCAGACAACTCTCTGGTTTGGGAGTTCTGCTTTGAGCAGTCTTCAAAACCCTAACATTATTTATCCATCTATTCTTCTCCTTGCAAAATCATCTACTTACTTACCCAATTAGAATATCTACAAGGCCCCTGGGCAAAATGTTATGCAAGACTTATATTAGATAGGTATCTGAGACAAGTTAGCTCAAAGAACATATGGTTGTATTATAGATGGAGTACACAGAAAACTAAAAATAGCTGCCATTTGACTGTTGTCCATGTGCCTAGTTCTGAACTATGTATTTTATTATGTATGTTATTTTAGTTAACCCCAGGACAAATCAGTAAATTGCTCTATTTCTTTTTCTTTCCTTTTTTTTTTCTTTGTCTTTTTTACATTTATTGTGGTGAAAACACACATAAGCCATTCACCAACATAACAACTTCCACGTTTATAGCTCAGGGACATTGATTACATTTTTCATGTTGTGCCACCATTATTGCTATCCTTTTCCAAAATATTCTACCACCTATTAGCATAAACTCAATGCTCCCTCCCTAAACAGAAGTTTCCCTTTTCCCCTTCCATCCCACCCCTGGTAACCAGTAATAATCTTTGGTTTCCATATATATTTTATCTATTTTTGTGAACCTATCCCTCCCTTCCTCTCCCATCCCACATAACCAAAAAAGAAAGTTTCCTTCTATGTATAAGCTTTTCCTTGACTTCTTACAATAGCAGACTAATATAATATTTATCCTGTGATTGACTTATTTCACTCAGAATAATGTTCTCCAAGTTCATTCACATTATATGATGTTTTGCAGAATTCTACATTATTCTCTAGGGTTGCATAGTATTCCATTGTGTGTATGTACCACAGTTTGGTTATCCATTTCTCGGTTGATGGGCACTTAGGTTGTTTCCATCTCTTTGCTATTGTGAATAGTGCTGCGATGAACATGGGTGTGCATATATCTATTCATGTCCTGACTCTCACTTCTTTAGGATATAAACCTATTAATGGAATTGCTGATTCAAAAGTATTTCTATCTCCAAGTTTTTAAGGAATCGCCATACTGATCTCCACAATGGTTGTATCAGTTTACAATTCACCATCAGTATATGAGAGTCCCAAACTCTCCAAATCCTCACCAGCATTTGTTATTTTCTGTCTTGTTGAACTTTGCTGTTAATGCTGGGATGAGATGGTTGTTGTTGGTTGTTTTGATTTGCATTTCTCTAATGGCTAATGATTGAGAACATTTCTTCTTCTCTTTGTTGGCTGCCTGAATATCTTTTTTGGTGAAGTGTCTGTTGGTGTATTCTGCCCATTTTTATATTAGATTGTTTGTTTTTTTGATGTTAAGTGTTACAGCTTTCTTTGAATTTTAGACATAAGTCCTTTGTCTGATTTGTCATTGCCGAATATTTTTTTCCCATTCTGTCAGTTCTCTTTTTACTCTTTTGGAGAATTATTTTGGTGCCATAAGAATTTAATTTTTAGAAGGTCCCATTCATCTAATTTATCTTCTGCTGTTTGTACATTTTGGATTATGCTTGATAATCTATTCCACAAATTAGGGCCTCTAATTTTTCTTTGATGAACTTTATGGTTTTAGGTTTCACATTTAAGTCTTTGATCCATCTGGAGTTAGTTTTTTTGAATGATGTGAGGTATGCATCTTGTTTCATTTTTATGCAAATGGATGTCCAGTTTTGCCAGCACCATTTGTGAAAGAGACTATCTCTGTTCCATTGAATGTATTTTGGCCCTTTGTTGAAGATCAACTGATCATAGGTCGATGGATCTATTTCTGGGTTTTCAATTCTGTTCCACTGGTCTATGTGTCTGTTGTTGTGTCAATACCAGGCTTTTTTGGTACAGGCTGTGGTTGTATAACTTGTACGATTTCCACCATTTATAAAAATATATACTAAGCAAGTTAAGTATTTAAGTATTTGGTTCGGTGTCACAACAAGTATATGGAAAACCTTAGATGAATATTCAGGGATGTTAAGCTCCTCTCTCCACTGTGCTTTTATAATAAATAAGATCATTGCCATAATAGGGCCTTAAGCAACCTGCTTTGGGGTCTCAAATAGGTAACATACCAGGTCCATTAGATTCAACATCTTATACTGAAATTATCTCTTTATAGACATTGTCCATCACACCATAGGTTTCCCTAAGGCAAGGACCTTGTCTTGATCATCTGACTATGTCATATCTTGACACTGTACCTGGCATATTCCGATGTACGCAATTCAAAACGAGATCTTGGAGAACCTGATCTTGCATGATTTGCAACAAATTCACTAAGTTTAATAGTTTCAGCTTACTACTCACTTCTTGGTCCAAGAAAACATCTAGGATAAGTTAATTAAGCAAACCTTAACTAGAACAGCACAAAAGAAATAAGCAAAAGATGAACAATCTAAATGTTACTCTAGTATATGCATTAAAACAACAACAAAAAAAACCACCTTGCTGCTGTCAAGTCAGTTCTGACTCATAGCAGCCCCTCCTTGGGTTTCTGAGGTCGTTGCCCAGTCTTCTTTCCAAGAAGTGCCTGGTGGGTTTGAACTAGCAGGCTTCTGGTTAGCAGTCAATTTCCTTAGGCAATACACCACCACAGCTCCCAATCTATGCATAGCATGGACTTAATCAAAGACTATTCTAGGTGATCTTATGAACTCACTGCCATTGAGTTGATTCTGATTCATAGTGACCCTATGAACAGAGTAGAACTCTCCCATAAGATTTCCAAGGCTGTTAATCTTTATGAAAGCAGACTGCCACATCTTTCTGCTGTGAAACAACTAGTGGGTTTGAAGTGCTTATCTTTGAATTAGGAGCCGAGTGCCTTAACCACTGTGCCACCAGAGCTCCTAATCTTATGAAATAGATATTAGTTTTAATGCTTATGAAATAGATATTAGTTTTAATGATAACAGAAGTTTATCCCGAAGTATAAATTGTGTAAGGATGCATAGCAAGTAAGGAACAGGATCAGAATGAGATCAGTGGCTAGCATTATTCCAAAATCAATGATACTTTTTACAGGCTGAATTTATCTCTTAACCAGAATTAATGTAAATCTGCTGAATGATGATAACTAATGTTTATTATGTGGAATATAATCCTTAAGAGATACCCTTAAGTAATATCCTTAAGTGCCTTTTGAATCATCAAATAAATTATTTTATATTACTTAAATGGAAAAAAACATATTGTCATATATAAATTCATTAAAGACTGGTATTCCACACATGAAACCAAAGCAGACATATTAACCTGAATATTTGATCATTCTGAATATCTCATTATTCAAACTTGCTGAATATTAAAACGTTTACTCTGCTCCTTTCTTGTCATTAACTGAGATATTGAACTTGAACAACAGATTCAAAGTCATCTTCCAATTCTGGACAGTATCCTTTTCTTCATAAGATTTGTTTCCCAGGAGCAGAGCGGTATTTGAATTCCATTTATATTCATCTGCAGCATGTTAATGATTTTAATATATGTCATAATCATTAATTATGTATGGATTGTAGGGATAGTGATATCTTTAATTTTTTACTTCAGTGTTTTCAGTTGACAGGCAAAAGTTTAAAACTTTTTAAAAAGACATTGTAATCGATTATTAACATGAAACATCAGTGACCATTCTCAACATGCATTTCTTTGTGTTCATATTTCAAAAAGTATGATTTTTTTCTAGCTGTTGTCATATCAAAGCTTCAAGACTTAGAAACTATTGTTCCATATTTTCATTACCTGCATAGGCCTAATATTTTATGCTTTATTAATTCATGTCTTAGACAGCTATATAAAAAAACCAAAACTCACTGCCATCAAGTCGGATCCAACCCCTCCTTGGTTTTCTGAGGCTGTATCACTATGGAAATAGATTGCCCAATCTTCCTTCTGAGAAGTGGGTTTGAACCACCAGCCTTCTGGTTAACAGTTAAATCCCTTAGGCACTATACCACCAGAGCACCAAGATAGCTACGGACGGATATCAGATTTTTTTTTTTTTTTTTTAGAATGGTCATTGTGATGAGGTGTAGGCTGTTATCAGTGAGAAATTAAATCTATTATCTATAAGGGTTTTACAAGTTTGAAAAATCAGAATTTTAGTGAAAAATTGAAAAAACTAAATAACCTAATGAGAGCTAGAAAGGTATTAAAACTGATATGTAAGTTACAAAGTCATTGGTCAAGATGTTTTATCTACAGTCTGGCAGATATTTACTACTCAGTAAATAGCTATTAGTTCACCCATGTAACTCAGCCCTTCAATTAGGGCCAACTGATAAACCCTGACGGATGGCCATGAGCAAAACTGATGCATGCCATTTATGAAGAAAAGCACAGAAGAGCAGTGTGGATTGCCTTTGCCTTGTGTTCTTGTCAGAACCCCAAAGAAGTCTAATGTTTCAGATGGTGCTGTAACTGTGATGTGACAGAGCCTGGCTTATTCTGAATAAATAGCCTAGTAACTTTGGGATACAGTCCTATCCCAACCTGATTTGACATAAAGTAGAATAGACAATGATGGAGAAATACAATTTTAATATATTCAACCACTGAAATTTCAGGGTTGCTATCTTAGCATAGCTTAACCTAACCTGATCAGAAATTAAATTGGTATTAAAAGTGGGTCCTACAGTAAGAAAACCTAAAATACCGACCTAGTGAAAAGATGATGATTCATGTTCTGCAGTAGCAAAGCATCTGATGAAACTGCTGCTTTTAATAGCCTGGAAGGAAGATCATGTGCCGTTTCGCTCAACAGCACCCAAAAAGAGATTGAAAAAACAAACCTTGCCAGTAAGGTAAGTTGCTATTGGCTGTACTCAGGACAGTATTAAATAAAAGGATAAGCTACAATAGTAATGACCAATTCACATGCAAAAATAAAAGGGAATAGATGTTCCATTCTGCAAATTTTTTTGGGAAAAAAACAAAAACAAATGGTTTGGACCAAAATTATTTGGACTTAAAAAAGGCCTTGAGTATCTAAGAGAGAAGATCAGATTCAGGGTGTAACCTCTTACCTCAGGCCATTAACAATCAAAATGACTGTCATTCTGTCGAAGAGCAAATTAAAGATGAGAAAGCAAAGCTATATAGCAAATTGGTGAACTGTATCCTGAATAGAACTTCAAGTCTGATTATTGATACAACAAACTGACTGAAATAAAGTTAATTAGAATAGCAACCCCTCCTTGGATTTCTGATTGGGTATCCTACAGGAGTAGATTGCCCAACCTTCCTTTTGAGGAGTGGCTGGTGAGTTTGAAACTTCGGCCTTCTGGTCAGCAGTCAAATGCCTTAGGCACTACGCCACCAGAGCTCCTAGAAAGAGTTGACTGATACTGAATAACCCATTTTCACAAAGAAGAGATGATAGTGAACAGTTTTTAAAGGTTTATGTCACTGAAATACCACTGCTAAACATTCTTGTCATTAGGTCCTCTCCTAATTGCTATGTTCAACAGCAGTGAAATGGACACTTTAATTGCATAGTAGCTGGTTATTGATATTATGTTGATATTATTATGGTTATTAAAGGTCAAGAACCATATAGAATGAGGGCTTCACCTAATTAGTCTAGAGTACATGTCATCAATTTGTTACTTGTCATTTAAGTCTCAAACTACATTTTTTTTTTTGAACACTAATAGTTCTCAGAACAGAAAAGAAATGGCTGTGTGTTCTTTTAAGTCAATTACATAGCCATTCAGCTGACTTCACAATTGAAGCCATTAAATATTAAGTTCAATCATTCTTAGCTCATCTTTGAAAACCAACAGGGAGGTGGGGTGAGATGGAAGCAAGAACTTGAGTATGATTCCTGATGGGCTGAGAAACAGAAAACAACTGTTAAAACTTCTACTGAGTTCAATCTTACTAACTTGCTCTTATTTCCTCGTTATGGAATTATGTAAAATTGGTTAAATAAATGTAAGAGTTTCTTGATAAACTAATGCTTAGTGGGCTTCTCTAAGGAGTCCTGGTGGTGTAATGGTTAAGGCATTTGGCTGCTAACCAAAAGGGAGGTGGTTTGAACCCAACAGCAGCTCTGTAAACGAAAGATGGGGCAGTCTGCTTCTGTAAAGATTTACAGCCTTGGAAACCCAATGGGAGTCTCTATGAGTCAGAACAGACTCAATAGTAGTTAAGTTTGAGTTGTTGCCATTTTTTTTTTTTTTCTTTTTGAGTTGGCTTCTCGATGTCTTTGCCACTTTAGAACTGGTATTATCTTATATGAAAATAAATTCTGTGAGAGTTTAGGAGGTTAGAGAAAGGTGATACCTCCTTATTTTTGCATTATTTTTATTTTTCATTATTAATTAATTATAATTACTTTTGTATTATTTCATAAGAATCTATTTTTTGCTTTGTTTTTTGTTCTTGCCCCCTTGAAGAATACATTAACACACTGTTCTTTGGAGGTACACCTCATATCTTAAAGCCACCATTAACCCAGAAATCATAATACTATATAATCATTTATTTTGTTAATAATCAAAATATCACAACCTCAGCAAATGTTCTCACCCTAACCTCAAATTGTTCTTTGTACCCCTAGAAACTACTGCCAGCCTCTCGGAGCCTGCATGTGCCTCAAATATACTACTAGATTGTTCGGATCATCTGTCACCCTTTGACAAAAGTTTGATAGACGCAAAACTCCAAAACATGAAATTTCCTGACTGCACAATGTCTTTAGTTTCCTTTCCCTGAAACAAGAAAAGCCGGACTTGACACCATTGAATTGAGAATGCTCCCCAGTTTCCCTGAAATTATTGCAAAAGTAAAGATACCTGGGAGGGGAAGGGATATTCTTAGACAGTAAATGACTCATAGTACTTACGTTTCAATATCAAAGAAATCTGTATCAAAGATACAGACCCAGAACACATCCCTGAGGAAGAAGCAGCATTGGAACTCCCTACTAAGGAATTCAAAGGAATTATATTTGTCCCATATCATAACTTGATACCAATACACAAAGTGTTCACTCAGCTGTAGAATTCCTATTCTGGTGTCTGCCATCCAACATATGCTGGAACAATAATAATATTTAACTTTTTATTTTTATTTTTTTAGTTTTTCTTGTATACTAGGCACATAGGAATAATGGCTGAATTTTTGAAGATGAGGAAACTGAGACTCAGCATATTGAGTAACTTATCCAAGGTCATTTAGCTACTTGTGGCAGCTAAGACATGATTCAAGTTATCTCCAACTCATAGTGTCTACTTCTGCCTATTAAAATATGGAGGTCTGTGCCCTAGATCCACAGGCTTCAGTGCTAAATCATCATGTGCATGCACAGTATTTGTATATGTATATGTACCCTAGAGAAGAGGTATCCTCTGAGGGACGTATTGACTCAGAAATTGAAACTGATCTAATGTTTGAGGGAGAAGAATCTTTTCCACCAGTCTTCCCTTTATACTTGTGGTAATAACTGTTTTCAAGTCTTACAGGATTTGTCTGCTATGCTTGGCTGTGACTGTCCATTCATTCACACTGAACCACCACCAATTCTCATTGATTCTAAAGGGATTTACATCCTCATTCCCTGTAAATTAACATCTTCTGTCCCATAACAACTGGCCCACATTTTGTTCTCTTTCCTTCCCTATATATTCCTGTTTTGTTTCCATGAACCAAAAAAGAGATTCTTATCACTAATGCACCAGATATTCCAATATCTAACTCCATTCTATGAGCATCTCAAAAAATCTTATTTCCATTAGAAATGCAATATAATTTTTGTCATATTTTCAGTTTAATTTGATACATTCATGTGTTTTGTTTTGTTTTTTTGTTTAAAAAAAAAACTGCAAAATCTTTGTATTGAGTAATCCTTGTTTAAATCATAGAGCTCTGGTGGCGTAGTGCCTAAGGCATTTGACTGCTAACCAGAAGGCTGGTGGGTTTGAACCTCAGAAGGAAGGTTGGGCAATCTACTTACGTAGTGATACCGCCTCAGAAACCCAAGGAGGGATTGCTATGAGTTGGATCCGACTCGATGGCAGCAAGTTTTTGGTGTTTCAGTCATTATTCCTTCCACTACACCTCATTCAGTGCCTAGTGCCCTAATAAAATTGGCAAAAATTTATTAGTTATATGTGTATATTTTTAGTGAACCTTTGTGAAAATATGAGGAAAAATTAAATATGCATTTTTATTTTCCTCCATTTTTATACATAGCTAATTATGCAGTATTATTTTATATATCATTCAATAGTATCATTGCTATGGCCATTTTATTTGGGTTTCTATTACCTAGAGTCCTTCCCGAATTTGTAAGTCATGTTTTATCTTAACCTTGCCCTGTCTTTGACAGAGCTTGAAGTTAATTTAAGAGATGTGAATTCTCAAACACAAACACCAATTTTTCCTCTTTGCTTTTATTTTGTTGATCATTTTTTTCTGTTTACTGATTTCTAAGTCTTAGGATGAATGAAAAACTATAGCCAGTTAAATAAGTTTAATAGTATCCTCAGAAATTGGTTTAAGAGATGGGGACACAAATTTTTAAGAATAAAACATCTGGAATTCTGGTAAGATGGTGGAATAGGCAGACAAGCTACACAGACCCTATTCAACAAAGAAAAGAGAAACCAGTTGACAGAGACACAGAAGATAATCCTGGGGCCATGAGCTTTGAAACAAAGTATACATAAGTGGGTTAGGCACCCCTAGTGGTAAAACATGAATGAAAACAGTGAGTATGGAGGAGGATAGAGCTGCGAGCTGTCAGTTAATCTGATGGGACCAACATCCTGAGTATTTCCAAGTGGTGTCAGGACTTGAGAATTGACCTAAAGATCACACCACATCGCCAAGGGCTGCAGGGACAACAGTGCTGGTAGCCTATGACTAGGAAGGGAAACAGCAAGGTGGGAGACAACTTTTGCTGTGGAGTTTTGGCAGTCCAGAGGGTGCAGCCATTTTGATTGTTTACAAGCAGTAGCCATTTTGGTTATTTAAAGTGACCAAGGGTGCAGCCATTTTGAATGTTTATAAGTTGTGGCTATTTTGGATATTTAAAGTGACAGCATTCTCATTTGGATTCCAGGGACAAAAGAATAGGGTCCATTTGCCAAGGATGGCAGGGACATATAGGAGGTTGAAACAGGAAAGAAGACAGGTGGTGAGTGTATAAGGGCTGCCAACTAGAGAATAGAGGAGCACCGTACCCTGCTTACATAGATAACATCCAAACAAAACAAAGAAAAAAAAAAAAAAAACATGGGCAAGTCACTTCAACATACAATCACCAATTAAATATAAACACAAAAAATGTCACAATGTCCTGGAGAAAATAACATCACAGTCCACACAAAGAAGCAAGATAAAGCAGGAGAAACAAGGGACCAGGATACAGACCCAGAACATATCCTCAAGGGAGAAGCAGCATTGGAACTCCCTGATAAGGAAATAAAAAGAATTATATTTAGGTACCTTCAATGGATTGAGAGCCAGATCAAGGAAAACACTGACAAAATTAAGGAAAACACAGACAAAACCCTAGAACATTTTTGAAAGACAATACAAGAACAAAAATACAAAATAAATGAAAAATTAGAAATGATACAAAACCTACAGGTAGAAATCCAGAACATTAATACTAAATTTTCAGAAATACATAACATTTTGAATGGGCAAAGGAGTAGACTGAATCAATAGAAGACAGAATTAGTGAGATTGAAGACAAATACCTCAGTACTTCTTTGGAAAGGGATCAATCAGAAAAAAAGATCAAAACAAAATGGAAAGCCTAAGGTTCATGTGGGATACCATCAAAAGGAATAACCTACATGTAATCACAATCCCAGAACAGGAAGAGACAAATAAAACCACAGAGAAAATGGTGAAAATTTGTTGGAAGGGAATTTCCCTAGTATGATGAAAGATGAGAATATATCAATTTAGGAAGTCCAGTTAAACCCAAACAGGATAGACCCCAAAAGAAAATCACCAAGATATATCATCACACTCACCAAAAGCAAAGCCAAAGAAATAATCTTAAAAGCAGCACAGGAAAAACAAAAAGTTACCTACAAGGGGCAACCATACGAATAAGCTTGGATTTCTCGGCAGAAACAATGCAGGTGAGAAGACAATGGGATGGCATATATATGAAACCCTGAAAAAGAAAAATTTACAACCAAGGATTATATACCTGGCAAAATTGTCCCTCTAATATGGTGAAATTAGGAGATTTCCAAATAAACAGAAATTCAGGGAATTTATTAAAACCAGACCAACTTTACAAGAGATGCTAAAGGGAGTCCCTTGGACAGAGAACCCACAACAACAAACAACTGACCATTAATGCACATGATGACATAACCCAGAAACCATCCCAATTATGGAAGTATCCAAAGTAAATAAGCCTACAAGATTGTAAACAGGGAGCCAGAGACATCAATTGAAAAATGAGGACAACTACAAACCAAAAAGAGGGAAAAAATTGTGTAGTTACAGAACTTCTAAATGGTAGGGAAGTCAAGACAACTGCAAGATAGAATGGACTGTTTTAAACTTGGAAAGAAAGTTATAAATCACAGGGTAACCTCAAAGAAAAATGATAAACCTTCACATCAAAATAAAAAAGAGGACCAGCACACATATTTCAGAAATATTAAAATAATAGTGATGAAGGAAGTTATAACATGCTTCACAAACAAAACAAGCTCAGCACAGAAAATTATATAGAACAAAGAAATCAGCGATATCTATTTGCAGAAACAGGAAACAAGATCTGTACCTCACACCATACACAAAAACTAACTATAAAGTTCCTCAAGGGAAAAATAGGAGCAAATTTAGGGGCCTTAATTTATAGCATAAATAGGCTGTTAAGCATAACCCAAAATGCACAAACAGCTGAAGATAAAGATAAACTAGATAAATGGTACTTCTAAATATTAAATTTTTATGTACTTCAAAAGACTTCTCCAGAAGAATAAAAAGAGAACCTACAGATTGGGAAGAAATATTTGGCAATGACGTACTTTACAAGGGAGTTATCTCTAAAATTTATAGAATTTTACAACACCTCAACAACAAAAAGATTAACAATCCAATTAAAAAATGGGCAGAGGACATGAATACACACTTCACCAAGGAGGATATTCAGGCAGCCAGCAAATACAGGAAGAAATGCTCACGATCATTAGCTATTAGAGAGATGCAAATCAAAACAACAATGAGATACCATCTCACCCCAGCACTAATGGCAAAGTTTGACAAGACAGAAAATAGCAAATGCTGGTGAAGATGTGGAGAGATTGGGACTCTTATGCACTGCTGCTGGGACTGTAAAATGATACAACCACTGTTTAAAGCAGTATGATGATTCCTTAAAAAGCTAGAATTAGAAATACCATTTGACCCAGCAATCCCATTACTAGATATATATCCTAAAGAAATGAGAGCCAGGACAAGAACAGATATATGCCCACCCATGTGGGCACTATATTACAGCAGTATTTACAACAGTGAAAAGATGGAAACAACCTATGTACCCATTAACAGAAAAATGGATAACCCAACTATGGTACACACACACAATGGAATACTATGCAACACTAAAGAATAATGTAGAATCTGAAGCACACTGCATAACATGGATGAACTTAGAGGACATTGTGCTGAGTGAAGTAAGTCAATCACAGGACAAATATAGTATTAGTTCATTAATGTAAAAAGTCAAAGAAAGGTTTATGTATGATAGGAAACTTTGTTTGTTACCAAGGATGGGAGCAGAGGGTAGGGAACACTGCAAAAGAAAAAAAAAAAAAAAATGCATTGACCCATGTCATTTTAATTTTATGTATTTCACTGTACATAAATTATATTTCATTAAACTGTTTTAAAAAGAAATAAAACATCTGTAAAATTTTATTGGGATCCCTAGGATGAGGATCTTAGCATGTATCTTCCCCTGTATCAAAACATTATTAGAAAGTTACAATTCTTCAAACTAATTTGTATTATGTATTTGTAAAAGAAAAAAATAATGTGTACAGGATTTTCTCAACAATATTTGAAACTGAGTGACATTGCCAAGGACAAGTGCTCCTTTAAACAGAGCTTGAGTAACTATTGTGGTCTCAGGATGACAAACCAGTAAAGGGGAATCTTTTGAATCAACCAATTCTTGATATTTCAGGCTGTTAGAAAAAGCCCCAGCATCACTGCCTGTTGACTTCTGCTGTCAGTGGGGTATCTGTTTAGGAGCAATCTCAAGAGAATTTCATTTCATCAATATATTTTCTTGGAAAATCAATACTCTAAGTAAAGCCAATGTATCACATTAATAAGAGATGATTACAAACAGATTAAAGCTATTATTAATGGATTGAAAACTAGTTTAGAATCTGCATAATCTCCCAGCCTACCCAGGATGTTGTCCTAGAAATCTGACATGGAGGTAAAATGAACTCATTGATTGGCAGCCAATTGTCAAGGGTCTCAGGTGTAAATTCTTCATCTGAACATTAGAATAGTTTTCTTAACACGTCTGTAATTGAAAATTAATGGTGATGAACTGGAGCCATTTACAGTACTCTAAGGAAGCCTCCTTGGAAGATAGAAATAAAGTTCCTGGAAGCTAAAGGATTTTTGTCTTTGTGCAGTTTGTCAGGGGATTAAGTTATATATATAAATACCCTACCCCCAAGAAACTGATCTTTTAAAATATAGTAAATCCCTTTTGAGTCTTAGAAATATGACATTTCCAAGTATAGATTTGAAATGAGCCATTAAGGTTTTTATTTTCTAATGCCTCTGTAGTCAAAGATGAGGTCCCAAATAAATAAAAATGATTGATTGGAGAGTTTACCGGGATCACTAGTAGCTCTGAGGAATAAATGTGGCTCTGCTCTGGGAGTAACATGGGCCTATGGAGAAAACATTATGTGCAGCCCAAATGGGCCTCTCTTAATACTTGCTGGGAGCATATAGTCTTACCAGGATCACTTGGAGACTATGGGTCTCTCTTGAACCTCTTATTCATGTTCAGGTTAGGGGAAATCTGAGGAGGAGAGACCCAATGTTTCTCTACAAAGCTTGTGTCCTTGATTCCGCTACTATCCATGAGAAAACTGCCTTGCTGGACAGCGTGCACTGTATGTCTTCTCTTTGCCCGTCCAGACCTACTCTTCACCTTTCCCAAGCCTGCCCTGTGCACTGACTTAAATGGATGGCATCAACAGGATCTCCTACCTTGTGATTTCTTGTCTTTACCAACAGAAGAGTGGGTACAGGGAGATTAGAGGTCACTGTATTTATTTCCTTTGTTACCGTCCCCTCAGTTGCTGCAAGAGCTGATTGTCTTCCTGAACCTACAATCACAGAATCTGTTAGGTGGCCTTCTACACCAAGCTCTCTTTCCATATATTCTTTTCACTACTCCTTGCTTTTGTTCCTTCAAGATTAGGAGTGGAAATGGTGTTCCATGAGGTACACCTTATGGTTTTCCCAGAACTTAACAAATAGCCTCCTACTCAGATTATGGACTTTAAGTATGTTGATTTTTGCCAGGTTAATAATGAAGAGAGTAAATGGTGCTTGGGTTGGCCCCTAAAAACAGACCTTTAAATGAAATTCTGGACTGATTACTCATGTATATAAACACAGATGTGCAGCAAAAAAGCACAGATAGCCACTCCCCCCAACTTTTTTCCCCTCCATAGAAATGAGAATGAATAATCCTGAGTATGGTAAAGCATGTTTTTATGTGGGAGGCTGAGTGTTTGGAGATCAAAGCCTGTGGCAGGCAGTCACAAAAGGAGTTATAAAGGTTGTGGCAGCAGCAAGCTTCCTCTGAAGTCCATAGAATACAACCAACCTCTGACATATTGTTGGTTTCTGATTGAATGGTCAATAAGTGTTGTTGAAATAATTACAAGTACACAGTTGTAATTACACAACAATCATTATCTTATCACTGAGTCAGGTATGTGTTCATTGTCTTCGGAAGGGTAAAGGTTTTTGGTTTTTAAATTTCTACCTCTTCATTTGTGCTCTGGGACCTCAATTAACCTTATTCAGCTCTCATATTTGAAGTTAAATTAAGACAATTTATTATTATGTAAACAAAAATTACCATGCTGTCCAGTGATAAATTAAGAAAGCATGGCAGTTACTGTGCTCTGGGAAATATCTAGCAACCATGAAGTTACTAGCATTGGTAGGCAACAGACAGCAGTTTGTTTGAAAGAAAACTACATGCCACGTCCAATTTTTCCAATTTCTCTTTTTACTCTTTTCCTGGTCCAAAAAACCTAGAAGGTTTACAGTACAGTGTTGATACTGGCCCATCCATATAACTTTCTGTATGATCTAGAACAAGTTAATTTACATTCTCACAGACATGTTTTCACATGTATAGAATTTATTATAGTACCTTGTAGTATTTTTGTAAGGATAAAATACGTTAATGAATATACAGTAGCCAGCAGAACACTCAGAAAAATGGTCAATGAATAATGAAAATTTCAACTCAAACGTCTTCAAATTCCACCTTGGGAAATCCACTGGGGCTTTATCAAAGTAATTCATGGTTTCTGAACAGAGTAAACCAGAACACATAGATTGACAACATTGTAATCAATGTGTATGTATGTGTCTATGTGTTTCTGTGTTACAGCATCTGGCCTTCAGAAATGCTACAGGCTTGTATAAATATGTGCATTATAGTGAAAAACGTTGTTTGAATACACATCTGAAATTATAAAAAGGGCATTCAGTCCTAAAAGTTAGCTTTTAGAGTAATAGCTTTTAGCACTCTGCTTGGCCTTGCAGAATCACTCAAAGAGCCATCATTCTAAAACATTAAAGACTACCAAATCTAGGGCCACAAGTATAAACATGAAATATATTTCATATAGAACAGAGACCATAGCACTTCTACTATGTAGGGCATAAGGGTTATTCTTGGACATGCTTCCATATTTATTTATCTTTTAATGGTTTTGTTTATCATTTAACCAAATCAATAATATTTTGAGAAGTTTTTCATTATTCCTTTTCAAGCCTCTTGTTAATCCAGATGACAATTTGGGCAAATTAAAAATATTTGATGGTTGCCACCTGTATGGTTAACTACCTCCTGACCTCCATACTTTTCTCAATGGATAAAACATTAATAACTCTGATGATCACCAAGAAAGACATTTTAACAGTATTTACATAATGCAAAAATGCAACACACTGACATTGAGTCAGATCCAACTCATAGTGACCCCTCCTTGGGTTTCTGAGGCGGTATCACTACAGAAATAGATTGCCCAACCTTCCTTTCAAGGAGTGGCTGGTGGGTTTGAAACTTCAGCCTTCTGGTTAGCAGTCAAATGCCTTAGGCACTAAGATTAGACATTATCTCAATAAAGATATGCTGTTGCAGAATTCCCTCTCTTTATTACTTTCAACAGAAAAACTCACAAAAAAAGAGATGCTCGTTTATTTACAAAGGTTTTTTTTAAAAAAACACATTTTTTATATGTACCTTGTTTAGTTCAAAACAGATTGAAGAGACATTATTTGAAGATGAATATTAAAATGTCTGTCTCATTAGTTAAAGTCATCTCTGTAAATACCTAGGGATCATTCTAGTACCATTTATGCTGATACTAGAGTGGTTTTCTGATGTTCTTCATGGACGAATGTCTTTCCAATAAGTGCACTTTGGGGAAAGTGTGGTGGTGCCAAAATTGCTGCATTGTTGAAAAATTTAATATAGTGTCCAATTGGAAAGACTCTGTGGAGTATTCCCGGCAAGATAATTTGGGAAGAGAATCAAGACATGCAGACTGGCAGATGAGCCAAGAAGGAAATCAGATGCGAAATGGGAGCCACAGGAATCTGAATTATTTAAGTATGGTCGCTTTATTTACAAATGGACTGAGGACAGTATCTCATTAAATAAAAAGTAATTTTCCAAGGGAAAGATTGAGTAACCACCACACAAAATAAGAATAAAGATAACAAATGCCAAACATTCAGCTATAACAAACTGTGAAATTAGTTTTCCTCTGTCTAATGGAGAACTAACAATGGCTTTCAATGTTTATTACTTATCAAGCTAATTCCTCAGGGAATAATTTAATTCTACAAAAGCTTTGAATGACCATTTTCTATTAGGTTTGCTTCACCAGAAAGGCAAAATTCTTACTTACTTTTAGTTCAATGAGACCGTGTGGTCTTTTGTAAATGCAGATGATAAAGTACCCTTTAGCAAATTTTCTAATATTGTACAATTGAGAGTGTGGTCTGCAGACCAGAGCTGCGCTACAAGATATCTGTTACCAGAATGCAATAAGCACAAAAATCGCAAGTTTTAGGAAATTTTACAGGAATTAGACATTATATTCACCTCTTAGGTACCTAGTGCTGCTGTTGCAGAAATACTACAAGTAGGTGACTTTAAAGAACAGAAGTTTGATTTTCTCACCCTGCTGTGAGCTAAAGGAACTCTGGTGGCATAGTGCCTAAGACATTTGGCTGCTAACCAGTAGGAGGTTCAAACCACCAGCCACTCCTTGGAAGGAATACTGGACAATCTACTTCCCTAGTAGAGGTGATAGAGATACCACCTTGGAAACCCAAGGAGGGGTTACTATGAGTCGAATTGACTCATGGCAGTGAGTTTGGTTTTTTCATTTTGAGCTAAAAGTCCAAATCAGGGTCTCAGTCATGTGAGTTCCTTCTATAAGCCTCTCTCCTAGTTACTGGCAATGCCACCAGTCCTTGGCACTCCTTGGCATTCTTGTTTTCCTTTGGTGTCTGTCTTCACCCTATGTGTTTCTGTGTCTATTCTGTTCTTTTTATAAATCAGAAGTGATTAGGTTTAAGATTTGCTGTACTCTGGCATGGCCTCATTAACATAACAAAAGGAAACCCTTGTGTCCCAGCAGGATCCATTCACAAGTACAGGGGCCAAGACTTTCATATATATTTCTGGGAAGGATACAATTTGTTCTATAACAAGGGGTCCTAGAGAGAGACTATTTATAGAAGACACATTCTGCTTCAGGTAAGCTCACAGGGACAGGATTGGAGAAATACATCCTCAACTCTACCTATCAAACCTCCTTTTGATTTCTTATTGAAGCCCCCTATTGGCCAAACCCATCTGGAAGCCAGAGGGCAAGCAGGCTTATTGAGATTAGTCTACTGGGGCAGAGTAGTGATACAGAGAGGCAAACAGAAGATACTTAGCATAGCATGTGTATACACATACACATACATGCACGTGCATATATACACATTTATCACACCAGAAAGAGAGAGAGAGATGTCTGCCTGTCTCCTTTCTATTTGTCAAAGTATTAATTATGGTTATCTAGTAAAGTAAGATTTGAAATGAATTTTACTTTCTTTAAACTTCTTGGCATATTTATTTTTTCTTTTAGAATGTGTATAATTTTTATATTTAGTCACAACAATAAAGACATTTTCATTATGAAAACAACAAGATTGGTCATAGCCCATAAGAAAAAGGTAGGAGAAAGAAGACATAATCCAAAGCTGGATACTGGTTTTCCCTAACCCTGTTTAAGGCTACTTGACTGTCAGTAGTTAATGCAGTCTGTAGTAATTTGTAGCAATAAATAAATAAATAAAAAGGAAAAGCTTAGAGTTGAGAAGCACATTGTGAGAAACCTCCAAAAATGATGCATTAGCAGAAGGGATGAGAATTAAAGACTTAAAGGCTATTTCCACTTAACCTTTAGTCATGAGTCAGAAGACAGAGTATACCAGAAGTCTATTTTCTCAAAGTAGATAGACATGATTCACTACTTTGATTTGTAGAAAGGGGAAAGAACCTAGGGTTGGAAATCAGGTCAAAAATAAAACAAAACAAAAACCCACCACTGCATTTGTGTTGTTGTTAGTTGTTGTTATTTGCCATTGAGTCAGACCCGACTCATAGTGAACCCTCCTTGGGTTTCTGGGGTGGTATCACTACGGAAGTAGATTGCCCAATCTTCCTTCCAAGGAGTGGCTGTGGGTTTGAACCACTAGCCTTCTGGTTAGTAGTCAAGTGCCTTAGGCACTACGCTACTAGAGTTTGTGTTAGCAATGCTTAATATGAATAACACCTAAATAAAAGCTTATATGAATTCCTGATTAGTTTTCCAAGCTATTTTGTTTGCATATGTAACTATGACAGTGCAGAAAAGGGAGGTGTTTAAATCTCAGCTCAAATATCTACTTGTTTCCATGAACTTGAGAGTCCATCCCACACTATCTGCAGAAGAGCATATCCACCAGCATGAGAAATCATGAATCAATCTCACTGAGATTAAGTGAAAACCCTGTAAGGTTTTTTCATGCAGCTTTAGTGAATTGTTAACCTCATTTTATTCACCGTAATTTAAAGGCTATCCTAGTGTGCTGTAACCTGGCTCTTGCCCCAATCAGGATTACGGGATGTCTGTTGCTGTTTGAAGTAGTCTTGGTGGCACAATGATAAGCACTTGGCTATTTACCCAAATGTCGGTGGTTCAAACCCACCAGTCCTTCCATGGGAGAAAGATGAGACAATCTGCTTCCATAAAGATTCATAGCCTTGGAAACTTTGTGGGGCAGTTCTACTCTGTCCTACAGTGTTCCTATGAGTTGGAATTGACTTGCTGGCTGCAAGTAATGGGTCAGCCTTTGAATCTCTTTTGTCCTTGGTGACTCATTTGTAGCCACAGTATCACCTCCAAGTGGATAAGGAGACTGAATAGTCTCCACACTTTGACCAAGCCCTCTTGGGTGTTTTTGCCTGCCACTATTGTTTCATATTACTTGATATTCTAGTTTGTGGACCATGTAACTTCAATTTTTCAAGGAACATTAGAGCTTTTACTATATAGTTGGCACTGTGCTAGCCACTACAGATAGACCAATGAACAATACAGTTGTAACACCTACCTCATGGAGTTCAAGGTATTTTGTGTGTGAAAGAGAAACAATAGACATATGTGATCATGATGAGAAAAGGGGGAAAGCATGGCTCTATAAAATTTAGGAGATACTGGAAAATTTTCTTATGTTGTTGCTGTTATGTGCCGTCGAGTCGGCCCCGACTCATAGCGACCCCTCCTTGGGTTTCCAAGGCAGTATCACTACGGAAGTAGGATTGCCCAATCTTCCTTCCGAGGAGTGGCTGGTGGGTTTGAACCGCCAGCCTTCTGGTTAGCAGTCAAGTGCTTTAGCCACCATGCTACCAGAGCTCCTAATTTTCTTATGGAAAGATTTATTATTTAAATTTATACTGAAAGGGGAAGGTAGAGTTGCATATTCATTAAGCATGTGGACGCTGGAGACAATAGAAGGGGATTGAATCCTTCTATGGCTAGTTATCATCTTGGTGGCATGGACTAGTTGTTTAACTACATCTGTAATGTATAAATAATAAGAAGAATATGTACCTCATGAGGCTATTGAGAATATTAATAGAGATTAATATACATCAAGTACTTAAAACTGTGTCTTATTAAGCACCACACGAGTGTTTGTTAGTTTTATTTATGTGCAAAGTGGGAGGAGTAATGGTCTAAGGAGCAAGAAATTCAGCTTGTATGAAGACCCTGAGGAGAGCTTGGTGTTTTTGAAGACATAAAAGGTAGATTAATGAAAGATCAGATGTATGAGTAACTAAGACTTGCTTCATGGAGGGCCTATGGCTTTGATAAGTGTTGGTAATGTTGTCAGAATGGCACAGGGAAGACATTAAAGACTATCAAGAAAATAAAAATAATCAGATATGAAGCTTGAAAATGTGGGCTTTTTTTTTTTTTTTTTTTGCCAAAATTGCAGAGACTATAGGGTGTAGGCAACAGGGGTCCAGAGAGACTGGCCAGGACATTGTTGTGTTAGTCCAGAGAAAACATAATACCTAGGACTATGGTGTGGTGGCATAGTGCCTAAGACATTTAACTGCTACCAGAAGGCTGATGATTCAAACCCACCAGCCACTCCTTGGAAGGAAGACTGGGCAATCTACTTGTGTAGAGATACTGCCTCAGAAACCCACGGAGGGGTTGCTATGAGTCACAATCGAGTTGATGGCAGCAATTTTTTGTTTGTTTGTTTGTTAGGTGTGGTAGTGGAGATGCACATGAGTAAATTACTTCTTACTCAGACTGCTAAACTCAATCCAATTGATTTCTTGGTATTTTTACATTTGTTTTAAGTTTTAATACCTAAAGGAATTTGTATGCATGCAAGTTGACTTGAAGGCATACAACAAAAATAGCAATCCTTAAAGGGTATAAAATTTATAGGCATACCTGGTATTTTATCCATAAATTCCCCTACTCAACATCACTAAGTCACTAGTATTATGAAAATCAACCTAACTCCCCTCTACTGAAGCACAGCTCCAATTTTAATCTTGTTGTTGTTAGTTGTTAGGTGCCCTTGGGTTGGTTCAGACTCATAGTGACTCTAAGTACAACAGAATGAAACACTGCCTGGTCCTGTGCCATCCTCAAAGTGCTTGAGCCCGTTGTTGCTGCCACTGTGTCAATTCCTCTCACAGAGGATTTTCCTCCTCTTCACTGATCCTCTACTTTCCCAAGCATGAACTTTCCAGAGACTAGTCTCACCTCATAACGTGTCCAAATTAGTTAAGGCAAAGTCATGCAATCCTCACTTCTAAAGAGCATACTGGCTGCACTTCCTCCAAGACAGATTTGTTTAATATTCTGGCAGTCCATAGATTTTTTTATATTCTTCACCAAAACCATAATTCAATTGTATCAATTCTTCTTTGGTCTTCCTTATTCATTATCAAGCTTTCACATGCATATGAGGCAATTGAAAATACCATGGCTTGGGGCAGGAACACTGTAGTGCTGAAGGTGACATCTTTGCTTTTTAACACTTTGAAGAGGTCTCTGCAGCAGATGCAATATGTCACTTGATTTCTTGACCGCTGCTTTCATGGGCGTTGATTGTGGATCCAAGTGAAATGAAATCCTTGACAACTTTATTTTTTCTCCTTTTATCATCACGTTACTTATCGGTCTTGTTCAGAATTTTGTTTTCTTTATGCTGAGGCTGTAGTCTTTGATCTTCATCAGTAAATGCTTCAAGTCTTCTTCACTTTCAACAGGCAAGATTGTGTCATCTGTATATCTCAGGTGGTTAATGAGTCTCCAATTCTGATGCCATGTTCTTCTTCATATAGGCTAGCTTTTGGGATTATTTGCTCAGCATACAGTTTAAATAAGTATGGTGAAAGGTTACCACCCTGACACACATTTTTTTCCTGATTTTCAACCGTTCAGTATTCCCTTGTTTTGTTTGAATGACTGCTTCTTGGTCTATGCACAGGTTCTTCATGAGCACAATTAAGTACTCTGGAATTCTCATTCCTCAGAACATTATCCATAATTTGTTATGATCCACAGAGCCAAATGCCTTTGCATAGCCAGTGAAACACAGTAAACATATTTCTGGTATTCTCTGCTTTCAGCCAAGATCTGTCTAAAATCAACAATGATATTCCTCATTCTCTATCCTTTTCTGAATACTGCTTGAATTTCTGGCTGTTCTCTCTCAATGTACTATTGCCACCATTTTCTAATTGTCTTCAGCATAATTTCACTTCTGTGTAATACTTATGATGTTGTTCGATAATTACTACATTCCTTTTGATCACCTTTTTCTGGAATAGGCACTATATGGATCTTTTCCTGTTGGTTGGCCAGGTAGCTGTCTTCCAAATTTTTTGACATAGATGGATGACTTTATCTTATAAGACACATACATTGTCTTATAAGATCATTAATGACTGTAACTCTATTATTTACTTATTATCTCCAGTACACAACACAGTGTCCATACAATTTCCCTTTCACACATGGACACACTGACTACATTTCCCAGATTCTCTTGCTTCTCTTATAGTTTATGATGGAGTTCTGATAGAAAATGCATAGAAGTGATATACACTACTTCAGAGTGTGGACCATAATGTAGAGAAATGGTGGCAACAGAACTAGGAGAGTGGTGTTAGATGGTGCTGTGGTCTTCTTGGTCCACAGATAGAGATGTCTACAGTAAGTTTGCTGACCTATGGAGCAAGAAAGCCGAAAGCCTTATGGCAAGAGGTTTCCTGGTGGAATGGGGTCATTTATCAGTGGAGCTAAAGAGCTTTCTAACACTTGGCCAAGCAGGCCAGAGGCCAGGCTGAGGGCCCCAGGACCAAAGGAGAAGCCTGCTTACAAGCACAACAAAAAAAATCTGTCCTGGCTGGAGAACTGTATCGTGAATCATTCCTGAACTTTAATTGTAATCTATTGCTTTTCTAATAAACCCTGTAATTGTGTGTATGATCTGTGATTTCTATATGACCATTGCAATGAGTTATCAAACTCAACAGAAAAGCAGAGTTCCATGGAAGGAACAGCTGGTGTCAGAATTGGTAAAAAGGTCGGAGAAGGAAGGCATGGCATGTCTGACCTTCACCTCATAGGAATCAGCCTTGGGCTGATGTCAATTTTTATTCATCTCCTCCCTTAAGTTAGAGGACCTCTGCACTACCGCACCATTATTACAACAGTTCTGGAGATTGGAAGTCCAAAATGGGTCAGCAGAGCTGCATTCCTTCTAGGGATTCTAGGAGATAATCCTTTCTTGCCTTTTCCAGCTTCTAGAGGCTACTGTAGTCTCTGGCTTGTGGCCTTGTATCACTCCAACCTCTGATTCTGCCCCCATATCTTGTTTGCTGACTCTAAAATTCTCACTTTTCTCTTATAAGTACCCTTGTAATTACTTTGGGCCCACCCAAATGATCCAAGGTCATCTTCCCTTCTCAAGATCCTTTACATAATCATATCTGCAAAGTCCTAGTTGTCATGCATGGTAACATATTCACAGGTCTGGGGATTAGAACATGGACAAACCTGGGATTGGGGAGATACTATTCTGCTTACCACAAGAGAGACCTTCAATAGAAGTGACCAGAGTATCGTTAAGAAATACCCTACCATTAGTATGAGAGCACCCATCACACCATAGGCTTTTTTGCTAAATTAAATAAATGAATTAAGGGACCCTAACTCATTAACCTATATCAAACTGCTCATGTAGATTTGACTTTGTTCAGTAATTCATGCACCTAGGTTGTGCTCTTTTCATAAGTCCAGGTCTTCACTTCATTTCCCCTTTATGAAATTTGTGTCCCTGTCTTGACTGTACTACACATTTATATTCAGCCTTATCTAAAATTCTCCAAATGCCTGCAAAATTGACATACTGTTCTGCTCTTGTCAGTGTTCTCTAGGGTCTAAAGCATATGTAAATAAATAGCTATTGCTTTCTTCCTTTTTTTTTTTTTTTTAATATGTGGTTGTCTTTGAAGATGAATACCCCACCCACTGTTGTTTTCCATCTCTTGAAGTATCTCTATGACATCATCTATTTTCTTGCATTACCACATAATCTGCTTCCACCCTGAAAAGCAACATCTGTAGTGATTAAAGGCAGAGCTATGGAACTAGAGAGAGAGTGTGGCTATAACTTCTATCTCCACAGCACTAATCTCTGTGAGTCTATAGTTTTTATAGTGATATAAATTTAGTTAAGAGTTAAATGAGTCAATATACATGTAAAGAACATAGATGGAATTCATGAAAGCACTGAAATAATAATGTTAATTTTAGTATATTCTATGGTTACTACTTGGAAGAAAGGTTGGACAATCTACTTCCATAGTGATACTGCTTTGGAAACCCAAGGAGGGGTCACTATGAGTCGGATCCGACTTGATGTCAGTGAGTTTATTTGTTTTTGATGGTTACTGCTGCACACGCAACCTGTATCACCTACCAACGCACCTGGTTCTACCTGGAACCCACCAGAAAAAATCCATTGGGTATAGCAAGTGTTTAGGCACCATCTCATTCACATATAGCCTTGCCAACTGCCTACTAAGGCTACCTTCACGTTTCATAATACTTTTTTGTCATTTCTGACTTAGTATTTATTATTATTTACTCAATCACAGAAACTTTTGCTTTTTTAGTAATTTACCTTCCCTTCAGTGGCATAGTACCTAAGATATTTGACTGCTAACCAGAAGGCTGGTGGTTCAAACCCACCAAACACTCCACAGAAGGAAGTTTGGGCAATCTAGTTCCATAGTGATACCACCTCAAAAACCCAAGGAGGGGTCTCTATGAGTCAGATCTGACACGATGGCAGTGAGTTTTTTTTTTTTTCCTCTCATACCCATGGTAATTTTCAAAAAATGATTCTTTTTTTGTGTATGAACCTTTTCTTGACTTTTTACAGTTATAGTTTTATACAATATTTGTCCTTTTATGATTAACTAATTTAACTCAGCATACTATCCTCTAGGTTCAGCCATGTTGGGAGGTGTTTCACAGATGCATCATTACTCTTTAATATTGCACAGTACTCCATTGTGTGTATGTAGCATAGTTGTTTACCCATTCATCTGTTGATGAGTACTTAGGTTTTTTCCATCATTTTGCTATTTTGAATAACACCTTGATAAACATGATGTACATATATCTGTTTGTGTCACAGCTCTCATTTCTCTAAGATACTTACCTAGTAGTGAGATTGCTGGATCACATTCCAACTTCTTAAGGAGACATCATACCACTTTCCACAGTGCTTATAAATTTTACAGTCCCATCAACAGTGTAGGAAGGTTCTATTCTCTCCATACTCTCACCAGCATTTGTTGTTTTCTAGTTTTTTTTTATTATTGTTGTATCTCGTTATTGTTTTGACTTGGATCTCTGTAATGATTCATGTTTTCTAGTATTTCTTCATGTGTTTGTTAGCTGCCTGAATGTCTTCTTATTGAAGTGTTTGTTCATGTCCTCTGCCCATTTTTGAAATTGCATTGCTTGTCTTTATGTTGTTGAGGTGTTGAAGTTTTCTATAAATTTTAGAGATTAATTCCTTGACTGGTGTCATTGATAATTTCCCCCCCAATCTATAGGTTCTCTTTTTACTCTTTTGTTGAAGTCTTTGAGAACCATAATTTCTAAAAGAAAAAGAAAAAGGTACAATTTTTCATTAATATTTATCATACTCCTAGTGCTATTCACCAGTTTTATTGACTGTTGGACTCAGGCTCTGTAATAGGTACTGCATGTATTTTGTTTAGTCAAAATTTATTTAAGCATAACTTTTAAAGTGTGTTTATCATCAGCTTTTGAAGGCCTGTTATTACTTTTTTTCACTATGGTTCTTTTAAATATCTTCAATTTAAGACTTCAAAATGCTGTCATTCTGGCTTGCCTCGGCAACATTTTTTATCAAAACATTTCTTTAGAGTCAGCATTTCTGAATTACTTTTTGCTGTGTTCAGTGATCAAGCACCTTTTAAGTGGAACATTTGGCATAATCATTCTAGAAAAAAGCACATTTCTGGGTAATAAGTGATGTGAAAACATTCGCAACTCAAAGAGACATACTTGCAGGAAAAGACAATCTAATGCAGTTCTTCATGTAATCAAGTGGAAACTGTCCTACATTACTGTAACCTGCATTTCCTCAGGCCTCCCCAACTTGGGACTTAAAGTGGGGCCAGCGGGAGATGAATCTTGCCCTTGACCCTTTCATTCCTCTTTTACTCATGTGCTATTCGATGCCCTTTGAAGGTCATCTTTGTAAGTGACTTTTAAATAGTCTGACCAACAGAAGGGAAATCTTGTAGATTCTGCTGCGCTCTGTCCCTACTACTAGCTACTACCATTTCACCAGGCACCACAGACTTTTCTAACAATTCTTTTAACTCCCCACCAATTTACTAGGTATCACTGAGCCTTCATTGGAGATCATGAAGCTAATGAGCAAATATATTTAAGGACCTAGTATGTGCCTGGGTTCTTCACACTCCTACTGGGCATTGCCGTTGCCCCTTCTAGTCCCATTTATCCCTGCCCACCAAGTACCACTGTCTCTCTGCCATTCCATTTTGTAGCCATCTAATACATGAATGCCTTTGAGATACCTGGAATTATGGGGTCAATGTCAAAATAATTATCTCTGTCTCTTTTGTATAATTGATTTTGTAAAGGAGGTACAGAAGCAGTGCTATTTGTGCCTGAATCTTACACAATGTTTCATAATATGACTATTTCCTATTTTGCACATAGTTTTCTTTCTCCTGAAGGCATGTGTATGATTTGAATGAATGAGGGCAGGGCCAAGGACAATGATAAACAAAAGACTAGGTTATATGCATGGAAGAAAAACAAATGAACAAAAAACATTCTCTGACCCTATGGTTTTAAAACTGGGCCCAACCAGAAGAACTAGATGGTGCCCGGCTACCACTGTCATCCACTTGGAAGGGATGTAGGAGATCCTGGATAGAGAGCGAGAACAATGTGGAACAAAACTCAAAATCATTTGGAGGGGGAAAAAAAAAGGGGGGGGATGGTTGGGACCAGGTTTGCTGGTCCAATAGAGCCTGGTGGAACCACTAAGACTATGGCCCCTAGCTACCCTTCAGGTCTGGAATTGAGACCACACCTGTGGTTTCCCGCCAAGCAAAGTACAGGTTTGTGAGTTGAACATTTACCTCAAGTGGACACACGCCCTTGAGAGAACAATCATGGGAGAAGGAAGGGCACCTTATGCACAGGGAGACAGCTTAGGGGGCAGAAGAGTATGGAGGGATGGACACTGGGAAGTGGTACCTTGGGGAGGAAATTGGAGGGGAGCTGTTGCATTGTGGTAAACTGTGGTCAATGACATGAGACAAAGTATATGTGAACTGCTGTATCGAGAGTGAATTTGCTCTGTAAATCTTCACCCAAATCTAAATAAAATAAAATTAAAAAAAAAAAAAAAAAAAAACTGGGCCCAAATCCACCTTCTTAGGATCTTCTCTAGGATCTCTGGGAGCGTAGTGCCTAAGGCACTTGACTGCTAACCAGAAGGCTGGCAGTTCAAATCCACCAGCCACTCCTTGGAAGGAAGGTTGGGCAATCTACTTCCATAGTGATACCACCTCGGAAATCCAAGGAGGGGTCGCTATGAGACGGGTCCAACTAGGTGGCACATAACAACAACAACAACAACAACAACAAGATCTTCTCTGAGGAAATGTTTTAGAGGAAGAGTCTGTCTCTGGTGCAAATCAACTCTTGTCTGTGCTGTTATTACACACAGTTCATGCTCTCTATTTATTTAATTACTCATTCAGCCTTTTGGACAATCAGCTTCACTTAAAACTGCCTGCAGTCTCTATCATATTTTAAGTGCCAGTGCAGTTGAATAATAAAGAAATACCAAATACCATATTTAAAATTACAAGCTCAGTTTCAGAAAGCCCTCAGATCTTAAAATGTCAGCTTCTAGGAAAGGAGTGAAAATGCTAACAGCTATTGAGAGCTATCCATTTGCTAGATACTTTATGTACCTTGTCTGGTTAGATTCTCACAAAAAGTACTACCATACTCAGTCTACAGAGTAGGACACTGAAGTAAAGATACATAAATAAATTGCCCGATATCATATAGCTAAAACCTAGCAGAGGTAGGACCGTGGCTTACTCCATTGGCTTCTAATAATTATGCCATCTTTTTCTTTACCATTATCTTTCACATAGCACAGTCCAAACAAAACCCAAAACCAAATCTATTGGCATCAAGTTGAGTTTAACTCTTAGCAACCCTATAGGACAGAGTAGAACTGCCCAAAAGGGCTTACAAGGCTGTAAATCTTTAAAGAAGCAGACGTCCACATCTTTCTTCTATAGAGCAGCTGGTAGGTTTGAACTGTTAACCTTTTGGTTAACAGCCAAGTACTTAACCACTGTACCACCAGGGTTCCTGTTGCACAGTCTGCAGGGTGTTTAAAACTAGACTTTATAAATATTTTGTATTTTATTTTTTATTCTTTTAAAGATGATTAACAATCGATAAAGAAAATATACGTTGGATTTCTTAAGAAGCCATACATGGGAACAAACCAGGCATGTGGAAACTTGTGCTGGCAAACATCAGGGGTCCCGTCTTCCAGTTTAGTACTGATTTTAAAGGCACATCATCCTAGAATGTGTCACTCTCATAATCAGCGGTTGAATTGTTTTACACACAAATTGCATCTCCCAGTGTAATGTATACTTTGTTAGCCTCATAACTACAGTTCACGCTCTGTTGACTCCTCCATCTGGGGGTGTATGCAAATATTTTTTATATGTTCACACGTAAGTTTTTCAAACTCAAATCCAATTTATTGCTATTAGCATGTGCTTTCACCTTCCAACATGCTGAAAGAGACAATTTATGTTGGATACTTCGTAAAAACAGAATTAGATGTAGACTCTGAGCTAGAAATTGCTCTGTAGGGTAATATATTTCCTCATTCTGCCTCCTCTTTTTCCTCTTTAATTTTTCTAAATGGGTCAAATGAGGCTAAAGCAAAACACTGGGCAGCTTTATTTGTTTGACATAATCACTAATTTGGCAGTAGTCTCTTTTATTTGTGACTGGTGATCTTTTTTTCCTTTATCTATTTTTACCATTCAAACCTAACACAATTTTTCCCAGGCAGCAGCTAAACTAAAGTGCATTTCTTTGATTTACAAATTAATCTACTCCCCCACCAGTTTGCTGTAATGTAAGGGGTCTGACCTTAAAAGGTATATGATGTGACAATGATCCATAATGGTCCCTTTGAATTGCTTTTAGTGTCATTCATTCATTCAGCTCCAACGTACCCAAGGCACTGGGCACCAGTTATGTGTCAGACACTCTCGTAAGGATTTAAGTGATCAAAATCATTCAGTCCCGTGGACTTCCCAGGTCAGCATCTCCTTTCAGTGTAACCAAGGCTGGAACTCAATCAAGATAGAGCTTTCTAAGACTGAGGTTAATCTTTAAAGTAGAAGATACATAACATGAATAAAGTAATATGAGCATTTGACAGTGGACAAGTTGCTTTATCCTTTGGAACACACTTTCCTGTCTTTAAAATAGTAAGATTGAAAAGTGGACTCTGAAGCTCCTTCCAGATCTAGCATTCTATGATTCAAATGAATCAATAGTTTACATAATTGCAATTGTTTATAACTCCTTATATAAAGGGACAAATCTGTCTTGGAGGAAGTACAGCTTGAATGCTCCTTAAAAGTGAGATTGGCCAGACTTCATCTGTCAAACTTGGCTCACGTTGTCAGAAGGGGCTGGTCCCTGGAGAAGGATATCATGTTTGGTAAAGTAGAGGGTGAGTGGAAAAGGGGAAGACCCTCAACAAGTTGATTGACACTGTGGCTGTGATGATGGGCTCAAGAATAGCAATGATTCTGAGAACGGGACAGGACTGGATAGTGTTTTGTTCTATTGGATGTAGGGTCACTATGAGTCAAAACTGACTCGACAGCACCTAACAACAACAACATGTAAAGCTGATTTTTCAAATATATTTTAAAATATAATCAAACTATTTATCATTTTGAAATGTTTAGATCTTGTCAATAGCTATATAAAGGGGAATAGCAATTATCATTAATGATGCGTTCTGGAGTCAACATACAACATATTAGCTTTTTGTTTATTTGTTTTACCCCACAGTTTGACCTGAGATTTTATTTTACAAATATTTTTCATAATGAAATATGTTTGTTTGTTTGCTTCTTAATTTCTTGCAGATTTTGTTATCTGGTTCCCAGAGTTGTATAGAGGTTTTCAAAGTGTGTATTGTATTTCTCTAGTTCTTCACCATCTCTCCAGGTTCTGCCTTTGGGAGAGATAAAATTGAGGGGGAAAGAAGCTGTGAGATCTCATGGTGAATTAGGCTTTTTGGCAGAGTCCAGGGAGATCTGGAATACAAGATTCTGTAAGCAATAAATTGAATACTGAAAACCAAAAAACCAAACTCACTGTCATTGACTCATATCTGACTTATAGTGACCCCTCCTTGGGTTTCCAAGTCGGTATCATTATGGAAGTAGATTGCCCAACCTTCCTTCCAAGGAATGGCTGGTAGGTTTGAACTGCCAGCCTTATAGTTAGTAGTCACATACCTTAGGCGCTGTGCCAAAAGATAATACAAATTAATTTCATGAGTATTGCCTGGGGATCCTCATGGAAAGACCATTTCACAACCTAGAGTGGAAAAATTGACAAGGAATTATCTTGGAAAAGAAACTTGCTTTTTGAGCTCATTTGCACACTTAATGATTCTGGCTGTCTGGGTTGACCAGGGGGCAGGGAAACACCATATATGCAACATTGACTTCCAGGAAAATGATTCACAATGAAAATAAATGAAGGTCTGTGCTCAAGCCAAGAGAAACATTTGCTCAGCTAGAAAGTCAGCCAAGTGGAATATATGCCTGCTCACCTCAGAATTCTGTCCTCAGTCATCTTGTACTTAATTATATGATAATGGTGGTAATGTTAATACATACCTAGTTTTATACACTTTAGAATTTTGAAATCTCTCCTGAACTTAGAAAATTATTTTTACTCTGATAAATGTTCTTCTCTTTATTTCTGGAGAATTATAGTTTTTCATTTTTATTGTTTTAAATTTCACTCTCCTTATCACCACTCATGAACAAAATATAGATGCAAATATTCCCTTTGAGCATGGTAAATGATGGTTGTTGTTCATGCCTTCGAGTTGATTCTGACTCATAGCAATCCCATGTGATAGAATCCAGCCGCCACATTGTATTTTCCAGGCTATAATCTATGGTTTAAGCATAGGTACTGAAACAAGGCGGGCTTGTGCTTACTCACTGATCTGCACTGAACACTTTCCCTTGTTACCCTCCCGAGAGGGACCGGGTCTCCGGGAGCTAGGTAAGCATGGGCGTGCTTGTGCTTACTCACTGATCTGCACTGAGCACTTTCCCTTGTTACCCTCCCGAGAGGGACCAGGTCTTCAGGAGCAAGGTAAGCACGGGCGAAGCACAGAGTAGCAGGCAGGAAGAGCAGGAGGAAGGGGTGGAACCCAGGAAGCCAAAGAGAAGAGTGATCAGCCAGGGGGCAGTTTAAGCATAGGTACTGAAACAAGGCGGGCTTGTGCTTACTCATTGATCTGCACTGAACACTTTCCCTTGTTACCCTCCCGAGAGGGAGCGGGTCTCCGGGAGCTAGGTAAGCACGGGTGGGCTTGTGCTTAGTCCCCAGGAGCAAGGTAAGCATGGGCAGGCTTGTGCTTACTCACTGATCTGCACTGAGCACTTTCCCTTGTTACCCTCCCGAGATGAACCCGGTCTCCAGGAGCAAGGTAAGCACGGGCGTAGCACAGAGTAGCAGGCCGGGGGAGCAGGAGAAAGGGGTAAAACCCAGGAAGCCAAAGAGAAGAGCAATCAGCCAAAGGGATTAGGTGAGGAGGGGAAACTCAGGGACGCCCAAAGAAGCAGGCCAGAAGAGCAGGAG
>NW_006921672.1:164381-166467 GCF_000298275.1 Orycteropus afer afer
GGGCTCGAGTATAGCAGGGATTGTGGGGCTGGTGCGGGATCGGGCAGTGTTTCGTTCTGCTGTGCATGGGGTCGCTATGAGTCGGAAACAACTCGATGGCACTTAACAACAACAACAACAATCTATGGGAACAGATCATCAGGTCTTTCTCCCACTGAGCCACTGAGTGGATTTGAACACCCACCCTTTTAGTTAGCAGACAACCACTTAACCATCGCTCCACCAAGGATCTTTAAAAGAATGTAAGGTAAGGTATTTTGAAGGAAATAAAGGTGTAGAATGGAGCTATGGTAGCCTTGCCTAAGGCTTTGACTGCTGTCCAGAAGGTTGGCAGTCCAAACCCACCAGCCACTCCACAAAAGGAAATCTGGGCAATCTACTTCCATAAAGATTTACTGCCTTGGAAATCCAATAGGGCTTGTTATGAGTTGGAAATGACCCAATGGTAGTATTTTTGTTGTTGTCTTGTTTTGTTTTTAAAGGTGTAGAGGGCTGCTTAATCCCACTCCCGTGGCTTTTCTTCCTGATCAACGAGAGGACTCACCAACTCCTTATATCGACCCAGATGTTTTGATCTGAAATTAGGTATAGATGAGTAGATGAGATTTCTTCTTCTTCTTTTTTTTTTTTTTTTTGGTCTTGACCTCAACATCCCTATATCCATGAGCAACATTCCTGCTATTTCTACCAAAAGAAAAATAACAATCAGTCCTCTTTACAACTTATGTAAAACCACATATTGCCTGTAGTACCTGATAATTTTTAAAACCATTTTTTCTTCGTTCAGTTGTTAGTCAGCTTCATCTTCCACAAGTCCATTAAACCTGTTTCCTTTAAAAGTCACCAGTAACTTCCTAGTGGACAAATCACAAGATCTCTTCTCAGTTCTCTGTCTCGATTCATTTATAATATTTAAAGCTAGTTATCATTTCTTGCTTATTTACACAGTATTAACCCCAGGCTTAGGATAGAAAACCCACCAGGCCTCTTCTGGCTTCTCTGGGAATTCCTAACTCCCTTGTTTTCCCTTCCTTTGTCCATACAGTTCAACTAGTCTTGATGCCACCAAGGAAGTTGCTAAGAACATTGTAAACTGGGCATAGCAAGATTCTCCCCCAGGAAGTTCAAGAGGATGAGTTAATATTTATACAAGCCAAGTTTTTTTCAGTGGTAGATGAAAATCTCAGAACTAGTCCTCCCAGTGGGCCATATACATTTAATAACAACAGTGTAATTGTTTTCTACAATGTATCCTACAAGTTTCCATGAATTAAAGATTCTTCAAGACTCTTACACCCAGAATTATTTTCTTACTCTGCATTCTCTCCTCTGTTAACATCATGCTTCAACTATAACCTCTGTTCTGATCATTATAGTCTAGAAATTTCATTTTAACTCCTTATTTTCTGAATTCTGGGCCTTAATTTCTAAATTCTGACTTAGAGTCTACTGAGTATAAGCATATGATGCTCTTAGTACACAAGATTCAACCTGTAGAAAACTGATCCATACATATCACCTAAGTTTTTTGTAATGAATACGTGACATAATGGTTCTAATGCACAAAGCACTGGGCCAATAATATCGTTGATATTATTGATGATTACTTCTGAACTGGTTCTTCTCTAGTCTCCTCATTTGCAGCTAACCATCTTCTTAGCAACAAACAGCTGAAAATGCTTTTCTTTTATTTTATCTGAAAGGCTCTTTTCCTCCAAGGCAGTCCATCACCAGGTGTAGCCTAGCCTATACTCAAAAATACTCTCAAGAGCCTACTTTATAGAAATTAGAATCTGTGGCCTTTCCTACCTATAATTCCTCATTCAGTGCCCTTCTTTCCAGTATATTTCCATCAAGTCCTCATTCCTAAATGGCTCATGCTAGTCTACTATTTACTATGCCTTGCCATCTCACAACTAATGCAGCAGACAGGTTTCATCTCTCAGTAAATTTGGTCCAGTTGAGACTTCTGATTAATCTATCAGTGATCAAAACAGTGTTGGGCACTCTTTTTGCCTAGTTTTTATATGGCCACCAATGCTCTTCAATCATTCTTGATCTTAGAATAATACCTATATATTTTAAT
>NW_006921672.1:166887-184107 GCF_000298275.1 Orycteropus afer afer
TTTTTTTTTTTTTGCTGACCCCCTACTTTACCAAGCATGATATCCTTCTCCAGGGAATAGTCCCTTCTGACAATATGATGAAAAGTATGTGAAATGATGTCTGGTTGTTCTTGCTTTCAAGGAGCAATGGCTCAAACAAGGTAGACCCCAAAAGAAAATCACTGAGAAATATTATCATCAAACTTATCAAAACCAAAGACAAAGACTGCATCCTGAAAGCAGCACAGGAAAAATGAAAAGTTACCTACAAAGGACAACCAATAAGAACAAGCTCTGATTTCTCAGCAGAAACCATGCAAGTGAGAAGGCAATGGGGTGGTATATATAACACCCTGAAAGAGAAAAATATCCAACCAAGAATTATATACCCAGCAAAACTGTGCCTCAAATATGATGGTGAAATTTGGAGATTTCCAGATAAGAAGAAATCAAGAGAACTGTTAAAATCAGATCAAACTTACAAGAGATATTAAAGGGAGTCCTTTGAAAAGGGAACCAATGATAGCAAATAACAACCAACCATTAATGCACAAGATGACATAACCCAGAAATCACCACAGCTATGGAAGTATCCAAAGTAAAATAAGCTAACAAGATTGTAAACAGGGAATCAGATACACCAATTTGCAAATGAGGACAGCTACAAACCAAAAAGAAGAAAAAAATATTGTAGTTACAGAACTGCTAAATGGTGAGGAAGTCAAGAGAATTGCAAGATAGAATGGACTGTTCTAAACTCAGGGAGAAAATTATAAATCACAGGGTAACCTCAAAGAAAAATGATAAACCTTCACCTTACAAGAAAAAGAGGATGATCACAAATATTTAGCAAATACTAAAACAACAGCAACTAAGGAAATGATAACATGATTCATAAACATAATGAGCTCAGGACAGAAACTTATATGGAACAAGGAAACCAGGAACACCACAAAAAAAAAAAAAAAAAAAACACATAACAAAATAACAGCAACAAATTCATACTTGTTGATAACTACACTGAATGTCAGTGGATTAAATGCATGAATCAAGAGATGGAGAGTTGCAGACTGGCTAAGAAAACAACCCACCAATATGTCGTCTACAAGAGACACATCTTAGAGACAAAGACAAAAATAGACTAAAAATCAAAGGTTAGAAAAAAGCATATCAAGCAAATGGCAACCAAAAAAGAGCAGGAGTGGTAATATTAATTTCTGATAAAATTGACATTAAGACAAAAGCTACCATAGGAGACAAGGAAAGACATTATATAACAATTAAGGGATCAATAAAACAAGAAGATATAACCATAATAAATATCTCTGGACCCAATGAAAGAGCTCCAAAATGCATAAATCAGACTTTATCAGAATTGAAAAGACAAATAGAGGACTTCATGCTCATAGTAGGAGACTTTATTACACCACTTTCAATGAAAGATAGAACAACTAGAAAGAAACTCAGTAAAGACACAGAAGAACTAAACAATAAAATCCACCAACTTGACCTTATAGACATTTACTGAGCACGTCACCCAACAATAACACGACATACATTCTTTTCCAATGCACATGGAACATTCTCCATGAAAAACCAGATGTTAGCCATAAAACAAACCTTAATAAATTTAAAAAAAAAAATTGAAATACTGCAAAGCATCTTCTCATATCAAAATGCTATAAAATTAGAAATCAACAATAGGAAGATCAATGGAAAAAGAGCAAAACACAGAAACTGAACAACATCCTTAAGAATGACTGGGTAATAGAAGAAATAAAAAATGAAATAAAAAATTCATTGAATCAAATGGGAATGAAAACACAATATACCAAAATCTCTGGGACAGAGCAAAAGCAGGGATCAGAGGCCAATTTATAGCAATAAATGCACACATCAAAAAAGAAGAAAAAGCCCACATTAACTCCTTAAACCACCATCTCCAGCAATTAAATTAAAAACAGCAAGAAAAGCCTAATTACCAGAAGAAAGGATATAATAAAGATTCGAGCAGAAGTCAATGAAACAGAAAATAGAAATATGAGAGAAAAATATCAACAAGACTAGAAGTTGTTTTTTTTTAAAAGATTAATAAAATTGACAAATCACTGGCAAATTTAACAAAGGAAAACAGGGCAAGAATACAAATAACAAAAATAAGAAATGAATTGGATGACATCACAAAAGAAGCAACTGAAATAAAAAGGATAATATCAGGACACTATGAAGACCTGTACTCCAACAAATTTGAAAACCTGGAAGAAAAGGACAGATTTCTAGAAACACACTACTTACCTAAACTAACACAGACTGAGGTGGAAAAGTTGACCAGATCCATAACAAAAGAAGAAATTGAACAGGTCATGAAAAAATTACCAGCAAAAAAAGTCCTGACCCAGATGGTTTCACTGGAGAATTCTACTAAACATTCAGAGAAGAACTGACACCAATCCTACTCAAACTATTCCAAAACATAGAAAAGGATGGAATCCTCCCAAATTCATTTTATAAAGCAAGCATAACCTTGATACCAAAACTAGGCAAAGACATCATTCAAAAGGAAAACTACAGACCTATATTACTCATGAATATAGATGCAAAAATCCTCAACAAAATCCTAGCTAATAGACTCCAACAACATATTAAAAAAATATCATTATGACCAAGTGGGGTTCATATCAGATATAAAAGGCTAGTTCAACATTAGAAATACAATCAATGTCATCCACCACAAATAAAACAAAGGAAAAGATCCAAATGATCATATCAATTAATGGAGAAAAGGCATTTGATAAAATTCAACACCCATTCCTGCTCAAAACTCTCAGCAAAATAGGAATAGAAGGGACATTCCTCAACATAATAAGTGGCCTCTATGCAAAACCAACAGCCATCATTATTCTTACTGGACAGAGAGTGAAACCATTCCTCTTATGAACAGGAACCAGAGATGCCCTCTATCACCACTTCTATTCAACATTGTACTGGAAGTCCTAGCCAGGGCCATAAGGCAAGAAAGGGAAATCAAAGGCATCCAAATTTGTAGGAAAGAAGTCAAACTATCCCTGCTTACTGATAATATGATCTTATACCTAGAAAACCCAAGAAACTCAGTTAAAAAAAAAAAAAATCTTTTGGAACTAACGGAGAGATTTAGTATCGTGGCAGGATAAAAGATCAACATCCAAAAATCAGTTGGATTCCTCTACACCAGCAAAGAGATTGCTGAAAAAGAAATAAGGAAATCAATACCATTTACAATAGCTACCAAAAAATAAAAATAAAAAAATAACATACTTGGGAATAAATCTTACCAGAGACACAAAAGACCAGTACCAAGAAAAGTTTAAAAGACTTCTTCAAGAAACCATAAGAAATCTACATAAGTGGAAGAACATACCATACTCATAGATAAGAAGATTGAACATTGTGAAAATGTCAATTCTATCCAAAGCAATCTATAGATTCAATGCAACCCCAGTTGAGATCCCATCAGCAGTCTTTAAGGATATGGAAAAATCAATCACTATCTTTATATGGAAAGGAAAGAGACCTCAGATAAGCAAAGCAGTATTGAAGAAGAAGAAGAAGAAAGTAGGAGGTCTCACACTCCCATATCTTAAGACCTACTGTATAGCCACAGTAGTCAAAACTTCCTGGTATTAGTACAACAACAGATACAGAAAGATACAAATCAAAACAACGATGAGATACCACCTTGATCCAACACTAGTAGCAAAGTTCAACAATACAGAAAATAGCAAATGTTGGTGAGGATGCAGAGAGATTGAGACTCTCATACACTGTGGTGGACTGACAAATGATACAACTACTGCAGAAAGCAGTATGGTGATTCCTCAAAAAGCTGAAATTAGAAATACCATTTGACCCAGTAATTCCATTACTAGGTATATATCATAAAGAAGTGAGAGCCAAGACAAGAACAGATACATGCACACCCATGTTCATCATAGCACTATTTACAATAGCAAAAAGATGGAAATAACGTAGGTACCCTTCTACAGAAGAATTGATAAGCAAACTATGGTACGTACACACAATGGAAAATCACGCAACCCTAAAGAATACCATAGAATCTGCAAAGACTGCATAATGTGGATGAATTTAGAGGACATTATGCTGAGTAAAGTAAGTCAATCACAGAAGGACAAATATTGTATTAATCCGTTATTGTAAAAAGTCAAGGAAAGGTTTCTATATGGAAGGAAATTTTCTTTGTTGGTTACCAGAGGTGGGAGGGGAGGAGAGGGGACACTGTTAGATAGGTAGAAACAAGTATTGATTTGGGTGAATAAAAGGGCAAGGTACCAAATGTGAGTGATCAACACAGTGGTATTGAGGAATAGGAAGACATAGTGTGCCCTTGACCATGTATAGAGTTGGCAGACAATGTTTCTACAAGTGTATTGGTATGCTCAGTAAGAATTCCCAAGTATGTAGTAGATTTGACAAGGGTTAAGGTTGTATTCACTTCTTGGCCACAGCCAGCTACCCAGAGGGAGTGAATAGTTGGACCTGTGGGCTCAGGACCACAGTCTCAGGGGACATCAAGCTCAATTGCCATAACATACCACACAAAAACATTATTTCATATCTTACTTTGGTGAGTAAAAACTGGAATCTTAAAAGTTCGTAAGCAGCCTCTAAATACAATGTCCAGAGCAAACAAGGAAGAAAATCAAAGATGTGTGTTAACAATCCAAGTGACTGGTGTACCATGCAACCCTCAGCCTATATGACTATGAGACCAGAAGAACTAGATGGTGCCTGGCTACCACTGTTAACCACTCAGAGGGATCTATGTAGGAGATCCTGGATAGAGTGGGAGAACAATGTGGACAAAACTCAAAATCATTTAAAAAAAAAAAATCTTTATTCCTCTTTATTTATGGTCCAGCTTTCACCTGCATATAAGGTGATTGAAAATAGCATGGCTTGGGTCAGGTGCATCTTATTCTTCAAAGTGACATCTTGCTCTTTAACACTTTAAAGAGATCTTTTGCAGCAGATTTTCCCAGTGTAATATGATATCTGATTTCTTCACTGCTGCTTCCATAAGCATTGATTGTAGATCCAAGGAAAATGAAATCATTGACAACTTCAGTCTTTTCTCTGTTTATCGTCATGTTGAAACCAATCTTGAGATTGTTCCTGGACTTGAACCAGTGGCCTACCATGTTGACTCCTGATCTTGGGATTGTGCCATCTGGCCTTCCAATCTTGGGTTTATCAGACTCAGCTAATTAGCAACTGCATGAAGTAGGAGAAGGCTCCAGCTCCAGTGGGCCCGGAAGATAAGGCAGAACTGAAGCCTAAGGCCGAGAGGTCTTCACCCAGTCCTGAGAGCCAGCATTCTGAATTCAGACTTCTAGCCTCCTAAGGTATAAAAGAAATTCCTCTTTGTTAAAGCCATCTACTTGTGGTATTTCTGTGATAGCTGCACTAGAAATTTAAGACAACAGCCTATTTTGAAGATTTCCAGAGAATTTGCTTACTTTTAAGAATGAATCCTGAACAAAGTGACTACACGTTGAACCAATACACAACATATCCACAAAAGCAGTGTGATGATCTATTGTAAAGTGAATGTGCATATGGGTCACCTGGGAATCTTATTAGATGTAGATTCTGGCTTTGTAGGACTGGAACTTGCCTGAGATTCTACATCTTTACCAAACTCCCATAATGCTGTTCTACAATATCGTTTTGAATATTTTTTTTATTCTTTTCCAACCTTATTTGGTTTCACTGGATCTCCAGGAACTATCTTCCATGTTGTTAATTAACATTTTTGTTGTTGTTGTTTATCAATAAGTCTTTTATTTTTTTCCTACTTCTAGAAGAATTTCAGCAATATTTTCATTGAATACACCTTCTGAATTTAGTAATCCATATTTTCTTCCTGTTTCCTTATTTTCTTGTTAATAATTTCCCAGCAATTAGAATAGTGTTCATTTCATTTTTAATAGATTTTTAAAAATACATATATAAATTTAGTTTAAACCAACAGATCAAACACATTATTGATATTGATTGATTCATTAAATTTATCCAATCTTCTATAGACACTCATTCATTTATGCAATCATTCACCGAATACTCCCTACTCATCAACAGCTGATATCTCAGACAGAATAATCATATAAACATGGATCTCTTGACCAGTTAGCCTTGTTTACTTATCTTCTGCTTGTTGAAGCTAAAACCTCAGAGCCTTGTTTCAATTGCTGACCCTTAAGGTAGCTATAATTCCCAATTTTATGATACGGTCTTCAACCAGTGGCTGTTTGCTGACTGCCAGTCTGAGGAGTTGTTTCCATGGTTGTGAGTTTCTTGTGCATGTTATGACCACTACACCAGAGAGAAACTTGCTGGAAATAGAGAGAAAATAGCTGGAAGGCATGAGTGAGGTTCTATCTGAACTTGTTCCACTTTCCTACCCAGCTATTGATTTAAGCAGGTTGAGATTAGTGGGTCTTTTCTGAAACCTTTAATTCTCCCAAGTATTTCTCAATGTTCTAGCAGGTAGATGACACCCTTCTTGGTTTCCATTTCTCCAGTTTCATAGTATATTTTCTGGTCATTATCATGAAAATCTGGAAGTAGGGTTGGAAGCCTGAGTGTATTTTGCCATCTTAACAAAAAGCCCAGTCAGTGCAAGAGAATACCAGTGTATCAAACACCCCATGAGTATTTACTTGATTGGTAAGGACATGTGCTCTGTGAAAACAAGTCTGAGATCAAGAGAACATATTTATAATGCCTTAAAGTTTGCAAATTAATAAATGGCAACTGATATAGCAATTTTGAAAGAAAAAGATTTTGCGTTGCTAGAATATCATCTTTTGACTTTATGACCAAGCTCATATATTATGATACATCAATTTCTGGGCAATGTAGTGATTCCTGATTCATGGAGATAAGAGGAGAATAAGTAAAATACATCTCCAAAAAAACCCAAAAACCCAAACCCACTGCCACTGAGTCAATTCTGACTCATAGTGACTTTATAGGACAGATAGAACTGCCAAGCAGGGTTTCCAAGGCTGTAAATATTTATAGACACAGATTGTCTCATCTTTCTGCTGCAGACTGGTTTGAACCACTGACTTTTGGTTAGTGGTAGAATGCTTTAACCATTGCCCTACCAGAGATCCTTTTGTAGACACAGATATATTTAATAAAATAATTATTATCACTATAATTATTATCTTCACCCAACTTCATCCAGCCTTCCATTTGTCTTTTTTGATCCTTATCCTCCCAGTAAAATGTTTTGGGAATTTGCATTGCCTCTGTTGGCGCCAATGCCCTCTTGTTGTCATTGCTGTTGTGTGCTATTTTGATGGTTAAGGTTGTGTATCAACTTAGCTTGGCCATGATTCTAAGTGGTTTAGCACTTATAATGCAGTTATCACCCATGATGAAATCTGATATAATGTAATTACCTCTATGATGAGATCTTCTATGAGCAATCAGTCTATTGAAAGAGAGTTTACCATAGAGTGTGGACTGTTTGTTTCCAGTATATATGGAAACCCTTTGGGAAAGGTCTATGGCTTTCTACCGGAAGTCAATCCTGCATCTGGCTCATCATCATCTCTGGTTCCTGGACTTGAACCAGTGGCCTGTGTATTGCTTGCTTGTCTTGGGATTGTTGCCTTTGTAGCCTGTGAGCCTACAATCTGCCATTTTATGTTATGATCTTGGGTTTGTCAGCTTCTGAAGCCAGCAAACTGGTATACTTTCTGCCAATTATGGGTTCATCAGCCCCTGCAGCTGTGTGAGTCAGGAGAAGCCTTCAGCTTTACATTTGACCTGTGAACTTGAGACTTGCCACTACAACAGTGTGAGCCATTCTCTTGAGATAATTTTCTCAATAAATCTCTCTTTCTCCCTCTCTCCCTCTCTCTATACAAACTTCACTGGTTTTGCTTCTTTAGAGAATGCAGCCTAAGACAGCCATTGAATCTATTTCAACTCATATGGTAGAGATGAACTGCCCCATAGGGTTTCCTAGGCAATGTCTTATCTTTGACTAAATTTAGTTGTAACATCAAACTCTGTTGACTCCATCATATTCTTTTTAATTCTCAAAGCCATTTCCTGAGAGCATATTCTGGTTACTTCATGCTGCTATAACAAAAAATACCACTAATTGGTAGCTTTAACAAACAGGATTTTATTATAAACTCTTAAAGTTTTGGAAGCTAGAAGCCTGAATTTAAAGTGCCAGCTCAAGGGGCTGGGTGAAAGCTCCTTGACCTTGGGTTTCAGCTCTGCCTCTTGATCCCAGCCCACTGGAGCAAGAGGTGTTTCTTCACTCAGGCAGCTGAAGCTGAGGCTAAGAAGTCCAAGGTCCACAAATAAAATGGCACAGTCTCAAGATTACCAAACAACACAGCAGGCCACTAGTTCAAGTCCAGGGACAGTCCCAAGATTGGCAGGAAACATAACAGGTGGCTAAATGAAGACTCAGCTACATGCAGGGTCCAAACCTGACAAAAAGCTACTGAGACCTTTCTTGAAGCTGCTTCTTGTATACTGGAAGCAGACCACATCCCTAAGGCAGCTACAGCTGCTCCAGTAGATTCCACTATGGAGTTGATTACCGGTGTCATCATAGGAAGTAACTACATACAACTGCCCAGCCACTTAAATACTTGCCCAGCCAAGTTGACATACAACTTAACTACCATAAAGCACTTCATCTTCATTTCTCTTTTTGATATGTGAAATAGTCTGAAATATTTCTCACAATCCTTCTGCCATTTACTAATCCATCAGAGTTGCCACTCTATGATACAAAGAAAATTTATATTTAGTTGTATCACAGGTATTGAGAGGCAAAAAAACAAATCTTTTCTTTAGATCTTGATTTCCTATAAAACTTCCTCAGGCCTGACAAGTTCTTTCAGAGTCTCCACAATCCCTCTAACCACAGTTACACCTGCATCTATCTTCATGTATTTCTGTAGTCACAATTTTATTACTATTATGTACTTTTGCTCATTCTGTCCCTCAGCTGAGGATATTTTTCTTATTTACAAGGTCTTAGTTATCCTTCAAGGTCTAGTTCAAGTATCACCCTTTCCCCATGCCTTTTTTTCAGGATTAACACCAAGTAGAACTCATTTTTCTTCTCTTTGCTCCTTTAGTACTTCACATATGTTTCCATTATGAATTTTCTTTTTTACATCCTCCCCTGTATAGTGAAGCATGTAAATATATGGCTACCTAACTGGACTTTAAGGTCATTGAGACAAAATTAATTGTTGCATCCTCCACAGTGCCAAATATTTAAAGAATTCACTGAATAAATTCACTTATTAATGTTCTTTTAAATGATGTGTCTTCCTACGTTTTTCCTTTTATGTAGTCAGGATAGTTAAATTATATTCACTGCTCTTAAGGTCATTTATCCTGCTAATTAGTGGAGCCTGAATATGAGCTAACTCTTATTCTTATCTTCTCCATGGTACCTGCCTGATGGAAAAAAAAAAAAACCTCACTGGTGTCAAGTCAGTTCTGACTCATAGCAACCCCTCCTTGGGTTTCTGAGATGGTATCTCTGCAGAAGTAGATTGCCCAGTCTTCCTTCCATGAAGTGGCTGGTGGGTTTGAACCGCCAGTCTTCTGGTTAGCAGTCAAATGTCTTAGGCAATGTGCCACCAGAGCTCCACCTACCTGATAGGGTTGTTGAAAAGTTAAAGTCAATTAATATATGTAAAATACATTGCCTAGAATGCAGTGCTCAATATGTATTACCAAAATAACAAAAATTATTAATTATGCATATTGAAATTGAAACAAAATATTTAGTTATTTTTAAACTTCCATATTAGAAATAATATGCAAATTAAGATTTTTAAAAAATACTAGTTATTCCACAGTACATGAAGGAAAGTAGTCAAATATAAATTAGACTTTAACATATTCTAAATCTTAAAATAAAAAATTATAATATTGAAAATAATAATAACAACAATAATAATATGTACCAGGGGCATTATATGGATCATTTTCTCATTTTCTACTCTAAGTTATAGGAGCTCTGGTTGCTTAGTGCTTAAGGCATTTGACTGCTAACTAGAAGGGTGGCCGTTCAAACCCACCAACCACTCCTCGGAAGAAAGACTGGGCAATCTACTCCATAGTGATAACGCCTCTGAAACCCAAGGAAGGGTCGATATGAGTCAGATCTGACTCGATGGCAGTGCATTGCATTTGCCTTACTTTGAGTTATAATCATGAAGTATTTGTTATTTTCTGTCTTTTTTTTTCTGCCTACTCTATGTTTCTTGAGAAAAAGATCTGTATTTTGTCTATTTTTTTTTAACTTCTCGGAGTATTTAACAAACTGTTGTACACAGTAGGTAAATAAATATCAGAGATTTTGTATCTTTTGTTTCTTATGTCAATCTTATGACATATATATGATAGACTTTAATTTTCTTATCTTATAGATGAGGAAAAAGGGAGTGTGTTTATTCTGACCAATCAGTTTAATTGTATAGTGGCACATGTGTAGATTTGATCTTGGGTTAAGAGAATTTAAATAGAGTTCCCATGAATCAGCTTTGAGATAATCCTATTTTGTTTTCATCTGCATCGGTATCCTAAAGCTGGGAGCTAGAAAATCATATGAGATTTGGTTTCCGGAAATTTTGGTTTCAGTAAATTGAGAGTTTACTGTTGTAGATTCTGCAAGGAAATGAATTTTTATTCCTAATGGAAACAATGTGATTTGGCCATTTTTTTTTTCCTATTTTAAAGTGTTACATATTCTAAATATATATTTAAATACAATTGCTTTTTATGTGACCAATTATTTTATCATTGGTCTGATTTTCTGGACCAATGCTTCTTAGACGCACAATAGTAAGCCACCAAATTGAATCCACAAACTCAAAAAGCGTGAATGACCCCCTCAAGTTGTACCCTGTATCCATTAGTTTCTCCCACATTTATAATTTTCAGGGTTTAAATGATCTGCTTGATAGCTCTCTTCAGCCATGCAAAAGACCAAATTCCCAAGTTGAAAAGTAGATGTACAAATAGCACTTGCTTTGTACCTAAAACATTTCTTGTTGATACCTATAAACTTGAAGCCTGTTCTCCAACACTTGCTCCTGAATAATTAAAAACCAAGCTCTCAAAAGTTATGTGTAATTCCTTTGAAGTTTTCTGTAAGAAGTGTTTTTTAATCCGTATGTTTCAACTACAAAGACAATACTCCATTGTTATAATTAGAAAAAAGTTTTTGTATAGTCCTTAACCAATGATACAACTCCTATAGTTTAAACAAAGCACCAGGAATTTTCACTTTGCATACAACCTTATTGTGCCACCCTTTGATTTGATTTTTGTGCTATTCAGTGTGGTCATTTTATGTTCCATTTTAATATTATTTCCCTTTCCATAAAAATGATTGTCTTTCCTTCAGTGACATATACTGTAGCAGAGACATATCTATTCTTGTTTAAAATGTAAGAATAACATAAAGGGCATCTCCTTTCCTAATGTAAGCAGCATCAATTACTTAATCTCTAACATCATTAACATTGCAGCAAGCTTGCATAAAAAAAATAACTGATGGATTTCAGTTGTTAAACACTTTATGATAAGTTGTAATCTTGTCAGTCAGCATGATTATTATGTTTGCAAATTAATCTAGAATTTGAAATTAGAAGATAATTAATTAAAGCTTGTGTTTAGAACAGGAGTGGTTTGTGGAGTCATCATCTCTTTTGAAAAGCTTTGACTCTCTAGGGCTAAATGGACATAAGTCTACCAACAGGTTCAGATTACAACATTGTTGCATTATCAAAATTTCAGATTTCCTTGGCGATTTCAAAGCTAAAGAAACCAAATACATTCAAATAAATAAATAAAGGGAAGTGAATCCTGTAAAAATGTTCTTTGAAAGGTGCTGCAGTGTGTATAAGACAACGCATTAATTTCATACTATACGGAATTATAAGGAGCTTGGTGGTGTAGTGCCTAAGGCATTTGACTGCTAACCAGAAGGCTTGCAATTCAAACCCACCAGCCACTCTTCAGAAGGAAGATTGGGCAATCTACTTCTGTAATGATACTGCCTTGGAAACCCAAGGAGTGATCACTATGAGTTGGGACCAACTTGACAGCAGTGAATTTGGTTTGGTTTGGTTTACACAGGATTATAAAAGATAGGGAAGTATTGGTGGGTCAGTGGTAGAATTATCACCCTTCCATGTGGAAGGCCCGGGTTTGATTCTCAGCCAATGCACTTCATGAGCAGCTATCAGCCCTCTGTCTCTAGAGGCTGCATGGTGTTATGCTTCTGAACAGATGTAAGCTGAACTTCCAGAATTAGACCAGGAAGAAAGGCCTAGTGATATACTCCTGAAAATCAGCCATTGAAAACCCTACAGATCACAGTAGTTCAATGCACAGCCAATCATGGGAGTGGTGCAGAGTTTCATTCTATTATGCATGGGTTTGCCCTGAGTTTGGAGGTAACAATAACAACAATACATATATACATGTTGTTGTTGTTGTTAGATGCCGTCGAGTTAGCTCCGACTTGTAGTGATACTATGTACAACAGAAGGAGACACTGCCCAGTCCTGTGCCAGCCTCACAGAACTTGCTACACCAGAGCCCATTGTTGCAGCCACTGTGTCACTCCATCTCATTGAGGGCCTTCTCTTTTTTGTTGACCCACCACTTTACCAAGCATGATATCCTTCTCCAGAGAATGGTCCCTTCTGACCACATGATCAAAGTAGGTGAGACAAAGTCTGGCTATTCTCACTTCCAAGGAGCATTCCGGCTGCCTTTCGTCCAGGACAGATTGTTCATTCTCCTGGCAGTCCATGGTTCTTTCAGTATTCTTCACGAACACCACAACTCAAAAGCATCAACTCTTCTTGGGTCTTCATTATTCATTGTCCAGCTTTCACATATGTGTGTGTGTGTGTGTGTGTGTAATAAAGAAAGAAAGTTTCATTCTTGCTATGTACTCATTATTATTATCATCATTCAAAAAATGAATGTGTCTTTTGAATATTATTTTAAATCAAATAATGTAAAGAAAGGAGAGTAATTGATTCAAGTGTCTCAAATGAATCAATAAATAGGATTTAATAAATAGTAAGGTATAGATAAATCATAATCACATATGGAGATGATACACATTTTTTTTAAAGAAGCTTAATAATACATTAGATAGATAAAAGATGACTTTTTGGAAGATATATGTTTTTTGTTTGTTTGTTTTTTAATTTTTATTGTGATTTTGGTAAAAGTTCACAGAGCAAATTCATTTTTCATACAGCAGTTCATACACATTTTGTCTCATGACATTGATTGCAATTCCCCACAATGTAACAGCTCTCTTTCCACTTCCTCCCCTTATTACCTCTTCCCTGTGTCCTTCCCTCCCAGGCACTCCTGCCTCTGCCCCCAGCTGGCTTCCTGTGCAAATACCACCCTTCTCCCATGATTGATCCCTCCAAGGACTGTAGCTACAGCTACCTGATGTACATGTTCACCCCATATGTTTATCTATTGTTTGGCTGGAAGCCACAGGAGTGGGATCAATTCCCGACCTGAAGGGTAACAAACCCGTTTTTTGTTTTTTTTTAATTATTATTTTGAGTTTTTTCCACATTGTTCTCCCACCCTATCCAGGATTCTGATTCTCCTGCACTGACTCCCCCTCCCAGTGATTGACAGTAGTAGCCAGGCACCATCTAGTTCTTCTGGTCTCATGGTCACATAGGCTGAGGATTGCATGGGCTACCAGTCCCTTGGACTAATTGTTTCCAAGAATCTTTGGTTTTCTTCGTTCTCCTTTTCTCTGGACAAGAAGATATCCATTGTTGCATCTAGATGGCTGCTTGCAAGCTTTTAATATCCCAGTTGCTACTCAGAAAAGTAGGATGGGGAACAACATTTTTTGTAGTACGTTATACCAATTGAGCTTGATGTCCCCTGTGACCATGGTCCCAAGCCCACAGGTCCTACTATTTGCTCCCTCCAAGTAGTTGGCTGTGGCCAAGAAGTCACTACAACCTTGTCCCTTGTCAGCTCTACTATACACCTAGACCTTCTTACAGCACATACAAATACACTTATAGAAGGATCATCTGCCAACCCTATACATGGTCATGGGCACACTACCCCCTGCTTAGACATACCTAGAGATGCCTATACATCAGCCTGTCTATCCACCCATAATTATCTATCCACTCATAACTCAATGCTTGGCATCACTGATAATGCAGTACTGTGTATGCAAAAGGGTTCATCTTTGTTGTTTGTACCTCCCATGTAGGAAGATATTTGTTTGTATCCACTTATTCCTATAATTTTACTTTAAATAAGTAATCAATTCTATTATTTGAAGGTTACACAATATTTAGCTGATTTATTTCCTTTTGCTCCATTTTCATCTTTTTTTTTATAAAGTTTTTTTTTTTTTTTTTTAAAACTCCTCAGTAGAATTCAAGGTGAATCAAAGGTTAATACTTTGCAAGACTTGAGATTTGAAGCATGTCAGCATATAAATGACTGGTGTACTTATGGCTCTGTCTGAAGTTAAAGCTCAGAAGGATTTATATGCACCCATAAGCCATGCATCAATTAATAACTGGGTGTAAATTTGAGTTTTAACCTTTGATAATTTTTATAAAGTACATTTGAGTTAGTTTTAATTAATTGCTCAGCCACTAATGATTATGTTCAGGGTTTTGATTTATAGCTTTTCAGCTTGATAGTTTAGTTATAATAAAAATAAAATAAATGATTAATCAAGCTTATGTTCCCCAAATCCAATTGTTATGAAGGGTAGGATATGCTATTTTTTTCTCCTTATTAGATAAGCATATACTTTCACCTTTTTAATAAATTTTGTGAGTTTAATACATGTCTTAATAAATCATATTCCTGACCTCTGAAATTACCCCTTATCTAGTTAGTCTCCTATACTTCTAACTCTCCCACTTGAACAGACCTGCTCTTAATCTCATCACTAACCTCTAATAACTTGAACTCTCCTTAGTCTATTAGAGTACAGAATATGCTGACTTTATTTTCTTCCCTCCCCATCCTGAACCAACATCATAGTTAATTATCTCAGTGACTTTTCCCTGAATATTTTCCATATATTTTCTGTCTTTCACCTTCTTCTTCTGGCCCCTTCATGGCATTGCCCAACTGTTCACCAATCTAGCCATCTCTCTTTCTTTCAGGCTTCAAAGTGCTGCTAGAGAAAACAGCATACTTTCTGTAATTATATAATTATACATTTATGATCGCAACTTTAAGTCCTGAAGCAACTCAGCAATATTTTGAGCTTCCCTTTTCAGTCCTCTTTCTTTATCCAGGTAGTAGCTATTCCAAACTTTCACAACTAACTTTAAATCTCCGTAGAACTCTATTCCAGACAGAAAGAAAACCAAAATTATTCAAAATGACAACAGATTGATTTGATTTAACAGATTAATTTCCCAACCATTATTTGATCACCTCCCATCTTCTTATCAACCCAAAATAATCTGATTTTTCCAAACATTCCCCTAAAAAATATTTTATTCCAGTGATCACCAATTATTTGCTAATTACGTAGTCCTATGGCTCATCTTCTGTCTTAAATCTACTTGACCTCTTGTTTTCATTCCCTCTTGTTGCGCATTCCTTTGTTTGTGTGTTTTAAATCCTGGTTTACCTCTTCTTAATAAATATTTTATTTCTCTGGTAGAATAGTGCCTAAGGCACTTGACTGCTAACCAGAAGGCTGGTGGTTCAAACCCACCAGCCACTCCTTGGAATGAAGGTTGGGCAATCTACTTCCATAGTGATACCACCTCAGAACCCCAAGGAGGAGTTGCTCTGAGTCGGGTCCAACTCGACGGCATGTAACAACAACAATACTTTACCTAACAGAAGACCGTTTCCAAGATTTTCTTCAAGTAATTATTTTTTCCTTGAAAAATATCTCTTTATATGGACTCTATAATTACCTATTTTCTTATTACTCTCTTTAAAGGTGGGAAAACTTCCTGTGTGAGAGAGGATTCTGAGTTTCTCCAATACGTAAGTAGACTTTATGTTTTATCAGCAGATTATCAAATAAACTTAATTAAATCAGAATGTTTTAAGTTATAAAAATGCTGATGTAACTTTGTTACAGTGTTTTTAACATCCACAGTGGTTTCTCACATAAGCAGAAATTAAATTACAAGGTTTTGAATGGTATTTTACCCATGCAGTTTGAAAGAATTTGTGAGTCACAAGGTATTTCAAGTCCTTTCTGCTGTCTCCATGGGCATGTCAATGATATATTTATTATTGACCACTTACTGTGGTCCAAAAATGTCTGCCACATTCATCAACCTGGATATCATGATTCTTTCATGGTATTTCTTCATTCATTAATTTTCATTAATTAAATAATTATCTTATTCTAAAGGTATATTCCAAAAAAGAGAAACACATATATATATAATTTTTTTTTTCTCTATCTCTACTATAAATATTAATCGGTGATATTCAGGAACCAACTCATACTGATCTACAGAGTCAGTTGTGTAAATCTCTTCCCAACTCCATCTTCATGGATATAACTTTGTTGTTGTTAGGTGCAATCATGTTGGTTCTGACTCATAGAGATTTCATGTACAACAGAACAGAATATTGCCTAGTCCTTTATAACCATTGCTATATTTCATCCCATTGTTGCAGCTACTGTGGCAATCTGTCTCATTAAGTATTTTCCTCTTTCTTGCTGACTCTCTACTTTACCAAGTATAATGTCCTTCTTCTGGGAGTGGTCCCTCCTGAGAACATGTCCAAAGTATGTGAGACAAATATTTTGCCTTTTCTCTTCTAAGGAGCATTCAGGATGTACTTCTCTCAAGGCAGATTTTACATTCTTCTGGCAGTCCATGTATTCTTTTGTATTCTTCAAATTCTTTAATTCTTCTTCAGTCTTCCTTATTCATTTTTCAGCTTTCACACGCATAAGAGGCGGTTGAAAATACCATGGCTTGGGACAGGCACATCTCAGTTCTCAAAGTGACATGTTTACTTTTTAACACTTTGAAGAGGTCTTTTGCAGTAGATTTACCCAATGCAATATGTGGTTTGATTTATTCAGTGATTTTATTATTATTATTATTATTTATTGTGATTTGGGTGAAGATTTAAAGAGCAAATTCACTTTCCATACAG
>NW_006921672.1:201703-210312 GCF_000298275.1 Orycteropus afer afer
ATCTTCTGTGTCTGTGTTAATTGGTTTCCCTTTTCTTTGTTGAAGAGGGTCTGTGCAGTCCTTCTGCCTTGTCTGCCATCTTGCGCAAACTCTCTCACTGATGTTTTTGAGTGTGGATACAAGTAAAATAAAATCCTTGACAACTTCAGTCTTTTCTCCATTTATCACGATGTTGCTTACTGATCCAGTTTTGAAGATTTTTGGTTTTTTATGTTGAGGTGTAAGTGCTTTAAGTCCTCCTCACTTTTAGCAAGCAAGGTTATATAATCTGCATATCACAGGTTGTTCATGAGTCTTTCTCAAAACCTCCATGTTCTTAAAATACACCAGCTCAGATTATTTGCTCAGTTTACAGATTAAATAAATATAGTGAAAGGATACAATCCAGATGCACATTTTTCCTGATTTTAAACCACACATTATTCCCTTGTTTCCTCGTAGTCTGGGTTCTACATGAACACAAATGCTTTGGAATACCTATTCTTTTCAATGTTACCATAAATTGTTATGACCACATGGTCAAATGCCTTTTCATAGTCACTAAAACACAGGTGAACATCTTTCTGGTGTTCTCTACTTTCAGCCAAGATCCATCAGACATCAGCATTGGTATCCTTCACTTAATAATGTCACTTTTGTAGCTTGAAATCAGATATGGTGGAAATATTTGCAGCATGGAAATTGGTATACACTCCAAGTTAGAGCTTTCCCTCACTCTAGTTGTTAAACATTTCCCAACATACTAAAAATGTAATGTAGCATGGGTAGCTGAAGCAAAAATTCACATACTATGGCAGGAAAATTCTGAGTGGGAGACCAACTCTTTAGTCCACAAGTCCTTGGACCACAAGGTACCATATTCAGAGACAACAGAAAAAGGATGTGTATCAACTAGAGGTTCCAGACTTTGAATTTTCAATGAAGTGACTAGATGGAACTTAGTATATTTCCCCTTAGTGACAAGATATCTGTGTTCTATATATTTGGAGGAGACTGAAAATAGCTATTTAGTGACAAAAAGGGAAAATCACAGCAGAAAATCCTGTATGTGTTCATCAAAGACTTTGAAATGTGTTCACTCAGCACTTATAATATTTCCCAGCCTTGCAGTCAGATGTGGCCAAGTGGGATTAACAAATGGAATTTGGCCAGATTCAGTCATGACCCAGATAACCCTCCCATGTCCTCCTTAATATGTTCTCTCTTCACCTTCACTGAGAAGAGACTCCGGAAGAGGAAAACAAGCCCCTAGAGAATTGTGAAGTTGTGAAATGAAAGCAGTCAAGGTCCCTGAATCACCAGGTAAAGGTGTGCCACTTGACCTATCTCTGCATTGGATGTTGAGTGAATAAGAAATGAACTTAGTATTAAGCTTGTAAGATCTGAGGGTATGTTTGTATTAGAAGACGGTGTTTCTCAACTTACCCTATACATGTCTTTAGCACTTCAGTCTAGCTGTAGTTTCTACCTGCAAAATACTTAAACTCTTTAATCTTACATTCTCACCAGCTTTGTACTTCTAAAGCACATGCCATTTCCAAAAACATTCATTTGTTGATTCACCATAGGGTAATTTCATGACAAAATAATGCCCAAACTCCTCAGTATGCATAGGAGATCTACAAAGGTCCCACTTTTGCTTTTTTTTGATAATTTCTTCCTGCTACTCAAGTTGACTGCCTCCCTATTTAGAGAAAAGAAAGAATTCCCTATTCTGATCAATTCACATTCCCCAAATTGTACACTATCTCAGTTTTCCATTTGTTACATATATTTTTTTCCTGTTCCTTTCTAGATTTATCCTTATAGCAAATTTCTTCCTAAAGAAACACTGCTTATGTTTCTGACCCAGCACAGCATCATTTTTGTTACAACATTCCACTAGGTTAAAAAAAAATGAGTCAATTCGTGATCATAATTTCATATATTTTCCTCTGTAAGATTTTGAGTTGTTTTAGGTCACTATTGTTTATGCCATGTCCCTATTTCCTATTCCATTGGGTACTTACAGTAAACTTTATATTTTTCATTTGATGGAATTAAATTCCTCCACTGGTTTAAAAGTTGTGAGTTCGAAGACATGAAGACATCAAATATTATCTTTAACAATTGTTTTTTAAGGCAAAAAGAACAATTACAATTTAATGAGACCAATAAGGTAATTAAGAAGAACATGAAAAACTTACCCTATGAAGAAGAAAATAGGATTATAACTAATCATTTCTGAATTAATAATGCCCAGTGCAGAGTACTCTTATTTATTCATTAAGGGAAATTGAAAAAGGTTCTAGCTGATGACAGCACTGTTAGATGGCAGAGTTGTTGTTTGTCCTTTTGTGTAATGAAACAATGATCAGGCTAATTTCACAGTTCAAAATTTTCTTTCCCCTTTATTTCAAATTAAAATGGTTACTCTACACTGCAAAATTATTGTGGCATTTTAAATACATTCTAGAAAGACTATCCAATAATAATACAAAAAGCTGTGCATACAATTTTTAATCAAATTTAACATGGAGAAATTTGATATGGTAAGTGAAGCCAAAGATGTGAATAAAACTACATATCTATTTTTCAAAATGTATTTTAGTTTGAAACCTCAAAATAATTTATTTTTAAACTTTTAACAATTAAAGACCTGGGTATTCAGAATATGAAGCATTCTTATTTCAATACGCCCAACCACATGAATTTTGTTTTTTTCCCCCCAGTATTATTTGCCTTTGACAGGTGTGCTATTTACTAGAGTCTTTTAAGGCAGAAAAAAAAAAAATGTGAAAAGATCAATAAGCACGCACCATGGGCCAGGTTAATACCATTCCTGTCTGGAGCTTATGCAGTATATCGAATAGGCATGATCATTATTGTTAAATATCATAACACAGATTATTTCCTTCACTTCTAAAAAAATTCATGAAAATCATGAAGCAGTCTTATACAACAACTCCATTTCTCTATCTCTTCCCTATTAAGGACATATACAAATTGGTATGTTAATGTATTACTAGTCTATCATATCAAAAATTGATTATAAGTAAAGCTAACATCAGAATCTTTATAACGAAAACATAAATTATTTTCTATCTCCTTGTCATTTTTCAGTGGAGAAGACATCATGCTAAAGAGTAGCCTATGAATAGGCTTCCAGAGTGTCTTTAATGAGTCAGGATGGAGAGTCTAAAGCATGAATTCTTGGTCTGTAGCTGTGGAGTAGAACAGGGTTTGTTAATATTCCATTATTGTGGAATATCAGAAAAGCAATTCAGAAATAAAATGCTTCTCATACTGCTTGCTTCAAATACCATTTGGATTGAGAAATAAAATGGAGAAAAACATAGGAGGAGATATATAATGATGGCTTAGGAGCTCTGGTAGCATAGTGCCTAAGGCACTTGACTGCTAACCAGAAGGCTGGCAGTTCAAACCCACCAGCCAGTCCTCGGAAGGAAGATGGGGCAATCTACTTCCATAATGATACTGCCTTGGAAACCCAAGGAGGGGTTGCTATGAGTCGAGTCCGACTCGACGGCACATAACAACAACAACAACAACATAAAATGATGGCTTGGAAAAGACAACAGTGTGAAGATTGACAACGTTGTTGTTTTTAGATGCTGTCAAGTCACTTCAAGTCATAGTGATCCTATGTACAACAGAGTGAAACACTGCCTGGTCCTGTGCCATCTTCATAATCATAGCTATGTTTGATCCCATTGTTGCACTCTCTGTGCCAATCCATCTTACTGAGGGTAACTCTTTTTAACTAACCCTCAGATTTGCCAGACATGATGTCCTTTTCCAGAGACAAGTTTAATATAGCAAAATATTGCAAAACATCAGTGTATACTTTTTGCAGATTAATATAAACCAATTTTAAATGAATTGAGAAGAAGCAATCTGTGTGTGTGTGTTCATTGCAGTTCTAGACTACCCCATTAGTGATTGATGCTATTTTTCTCTATGGAGAGATTGAGAACCTAGTGTGATATTTGGAGTCATAAGCTGGTATAGAAGAAATTGACAATATGTCCAATACTTTCTTTGAGAAATGAAATTATTATGATTCTTCAATCCTAGACTGACTTTATATGACACATAAGATGCAAAATAAATGCAGTGGATATGAATCTTCTTCAGAACTCTCCGGGGGAAAAAATGTCACATATCTTTACTTTTCTAAAATAAACTAAAACTGGCTCAGAACCCCCATGCATCAAGGTAAATAAGAAAATCAATCTCTCTGTGGAAATCTTCCATCTCTCTAAATTCATTTAATAAACATTGATTTATTTCAAGACAGAAAACTGTGGGAACAGCACATTCCTTATCCATAGTGGGCATTGCCTCTACTGTTAATATCAAGAGATGGTTTTCACTTTCTGTAGAAATCTAACATTTCCTAGTGAGGTCTGAGAGTGCTCACATGACCACTCTACTTCAGACTTTAGACTTGGCTACAGTGACCCCCAGTAACATACTTAAGACCACAGCATCGATGTCAGCCTTCTCAGTTAGTTCATAGCTATTGCTTGATCTGTCTGTACTGTAAGTAATCCAATTATGGTTCTCCATCTGTTGTAGAGATTCACAAACTACCTTTCTCTTCCATTATCAGCTTACCATTTGTTTGTTTTTTAAATCCTGTGGTAGTTGTGTATCTTCCAGTTGTTAAATTGAAAAGCCTCTAGGTGTACTTTAATCCCCGTACTGCACTTCAACTCCCATGCAAACCTTGGATGGGAGGTGTCTTCAGGTACCAGTCAACTTTTGTTTTCAACCCTGAAACTCCCAAGTTATTAGGTAGATACTTTACCAAAGGGAGCCAGGGATTCAAACCTCTAAAACTGACTGTCTTATCTGTAAAGTTTTCTGTGCCAGTGGGGGAGGTCTTCCTTCAGTAGAGAAAACAACACAGAAATTAAAACATATGTTAATTCTTGTGACTCTGAATACTATAAATTTTGTATGTTGTATATGCAGGGCAAACAAAATAGGCTTAAGGCAGACAATAGAACTTTTATTTTTCTTTCCTTTTCTTCAGCTCTAATGTAATATGTTATTTATTGATACAAACTTGGATAATTGCAATTCAGTTAGACTGCTTTTGTACCATATTAGGCAACCCCTTCCTCTGAACTAACACACAGTCTTATTGAAAGTAAATTAAATGTTTGCTTGAAGAATTAAACTATTACAGAGTATTTTGGCTTTGATGCATGTCAGCAGAGGTTATAATAGAGCTGTTCTGTACAACATAAACAATAACACAGATGTTCTGAACTCAAAGTGGAGCAAACCATAGACTATAGGGATATTTCTTTGTTCTCATCCTTCTCCTCTTACTTTTTCTTATCCTCATTATCTTCTATTTTACTGTTATTCTCATTATCTTCTTCTTACTCTCCTTCTCAGTGGTATTACTGACAAGACTCAACACACTAGATTTTTTAAGGAAAAAGATAGTATAGGGAAAAGCAATCATGTTTGAGAATACTAGAGGTAAATCAAGACTGTGATGGTGATAAAGCTATAGGAGACAGAAGTAGCTACATTGGAAACCAAATGGATCTAATCAGGGGTCGTTCTGCAATTTAAAAGAATGACTTTATTGAACTGTGGCATTTTAGAACCAGAGTCACCTGGTTGTGGGACCCTTTGAATAACTATGCTTTACACCCAGCTAGGAAGTTTATCACCTCTACTTCAAAAGATATTTTTCTAGCTAACATGACACTCTTATACTTTGAGAGCTTGTTTTTCCAACTGTATATTCCTATATAACTTCTTGAGAGCTCCAATCTTTTTTCTTTTTCTCATGATGTTAATTGAGCCTTTGTGAAGATTTTTGTTTTCTTTGGATCAAGGTGTAATCGATACCAAAAGCTGTAATCTTTGATCTTCATCAATAAGTGCTTCAAGAAATGTGTCCTAAAACAAACCAAACCCATTGCCACTGAGTTAATTCTGACTCACAGTGACCCTATAGGACAGGCTAGAGCTGCCCCATGGGATTTCATTTTGGAGACAGACTGCCACAGCTTTTTCCCCATGGGGCAGCTGATGGGTCCAAATCTTCCAGTGTTTCGGTTAGCAGCTGAGTGTTTTAACCACTGTGAAACCAGAGTTCCTTGAGAAATGTACAATCAGTATAACACTTTTCAAGTTGTCTGTGTCGTGATCAACTATTTTAAGGCATATGAGCTTCATAGGAGCTCTGATGGTATAGTGGTAAGGCATTTGGTAGCTCTAACCAGAAGGCCAGTGATTCAAACCCACTAGCTGCTCTGCAGGAGGAAGATAAGATAATCTACTTCAATGAAGATTTATAACCTTAGAAACCCAGTAGAGGTCCCTGTGAGTCAGAATTGACTCAATGGCAGTGGGCTGGGTTTGGTTGTTGGTATGCACTTCATACAGAGTCCCTGGGTGGTGCATATGATTGGCCATCGCACTTGGCTGCTAACTGAAAGGTTTGAAATTTGGGTCCACCCAAAGGCTTCTTGGAAGAAATCTTGATGATCTACTTCCTCACACCTCAAAAAAAAAAAAAAAAAAAAATCAGCTTTTGAAAACTCGGTGAAACCCAGCCCTACTCTGATACACATGGTCTTGTCTGTAATGCCTGTAATGCATTGGGACTGATGACAACTAATATTAGCATGAGCTTCATATAGACATTTTGAACTGTTTGATTTTAGTTCTTTAGCATTTAATTTAGCAAAATAACCAAAATTATACCACATCAAAGGCACTTTTGTTATAAATAAGGCCTCATACAAAACCTAAAGGATTGAATTATAGTCTATGACTTGGATTGCCTTTGAAACATTATCTTATGGAAGATTTCACTGTAAACAGTTATCTGTCTGGCTCCTTAACCCTAGAGATCCTATTATTTGGAAGTGAAATACGACTAGGCTCTATAATTTTTCAAGGACTATTTACTTCCTGGGGATTTTCATGCTTAATTATAGGAACCTTATTCCCTAATCCTTCTGACAATTTGTTATCAGTCTCTGCTGGTCTCTCATAGACCTTACTTTTTTGTTCAAAGTTCACTGATTCTTGCTTCAAACTATGATTATGCTCTCAGTATTCTAGTCTGTCCTGATATTTCAATTCTTATGTACCTTGACTCTATGTCAACTACTCTCCTCCACTCTGCCCTCCATCAATTCATTACTATCACAAGCCTTAGTTTACCTCCAGGAGTATCAAAACCGATTGAACATTAGAATCACCTGAAGAGTTTGTGGCACAGTGGTTATTGGGCTCACTGATAACCAAAGGGCATATGATTCAAAACCACCATCTGCTCTGTGGAAGAACGTTGTGGCAGTCTACTTCCACAAAGATTGTAGCCTTGGACCCCTATTGAGCCGTTCTACTCTGTCCTATAGGGTTGCTCTGAGTCAGAACTGACTCAATGGCAATGACTTTGGTTTTGGTTTGGAGAGTTTGTAAAACCAATTTGTTTCTACCTGAGACTTATCTCAGATGGATTTGATTACAATCTCTGGGGGTGAGACTTGAACAATAGTAAATTCAAAGGCTTTCTCATGTGGCTGGAAGGTGGGGAGAAGTAATTCTAATGCACAGCTGTGATTCAGAATCACTGTTTGAGTACTGATTCCAGCCTAACCTGGTTTGTCCTAATATTTATCACTCAAGGTCCAATGGAAGCCTTAGAGAAAAAATAAAAATGTTTGATCTTTGCAAAATCTGTAACAATATGAGATATTCAAATTGTGCTTCATGGTAGCATTAAGAATTTTCTGCAAAATGGCAATGTGGTAATTGTAGGATATATATCATGTATGTAGATTCAGTTTTGTTTTATGTTACGTGAATAGGAACAAAGGCACATAATGAATATTATACAAAGATACATTATTGTGGAATTTGTAAAAACATATATATATATTTTTTTTTCCTGTAAGGTAGTATAAAAATTATAATAAAGTATTTTGTAAATGTATATACTACAGTGTAATGAGAGCTAAAGAAATAGATGCCGAAAAGTGGTTGGGAATCAATTCAAAGCCAGGACAGTTCTCTCCTTATTCTTCTAAGGAGTGTTCAATCTGCTTTATCAGAGAAACAATTTCTTGGTTAATCTTTCCCTTCAGTACCTTTCTGGCAAGTTATTTGCTTGAATCTGCATCTTATTAAATGTTATCAATTGGGAAGAATGGAAAGGGAATATATGTTAAGAATATTCCATATCAGACAAAAGTGAAATTCTATATTTCTTTAAAATTGTGAAAATGGGCTCAGCATTAGAAGTCAGATTAAGACATCACAAGACTAAGCATTATTTTCTCTTAAGGATAATTCATTTCTCTAGAAAGAAGAAGTCTGAGACAATAGAAAATCACTAGCTACAAATCTTGGGAAACAAATTATTCAAGGCCTTATCACTAATAAAGAGAAAATACTATTTCCAACCTCATTAATGACTGTTTTTTTTAAGAAAAAAAAATGATTCTAACCAGGTTAACCAGCACCATATCAGAGATTCTAGACTCTGACTATACATTTCAAATATTTGCTGAGATTTTAATTGATGAAGTCTGAGTGGGGAGAGGGGCTTACTAAAACAGAAAAAA
>NW_006921672.1:211092-221601 GCF_000298275.1 Orycteropus afer afer
GCTGTAATCTTTATTGAAGCAGACTGCCACATCCTTACATCTTTCTCCCACAGAATGGCTAAAAACCAAGCTAACCAAACTAACTGCAATTTAGTCAATTGTGACTCATAGAGACCCTCATTGGGTTTCAAACACTGTAAATCTTTATGGAAGCAGATTGCCACACCTTATTTTCACGGAGTGACTGGTGGATTTGAACCACCTATCTTTTGGTTAGCAGTCAATAGCTTTATCACTACATAATCAGAGCTCCTTACACAGAATGACTAGTGGGTGTAAATTGTCAGTCTTTCAGTTAGCAGCCAGTGCTTAACCATTATGCAACCAGGGCTCCTCATAGGACCATGTTGTTGCTGTTAGGTGCCGTTGAGCCATCTGTGACTCATAGCAACCCTATGCACAGCAGAACACAGCACTGGTCTTGTGCCAGACTGCTGATCCTTGCTATACCTGAGCAGATCGTTGCAGTCACTGTCTCTATCCATCTCATTGAGGGCTTTCCACTTCTTTGTTGGCCCTCCACTTTACCAAGCATGATGTTCTTCTCTGGGCATGGCTCCTTCTGACAATATGACCAATGTAGGTGAGAAGAAGTTTAGCCATTCTCACTTCCAAATAGTTTTCTGGCTGTACTTCTTCCAGGACAGATTTGTTAGTCCTTTTAGTAGACCATGGTGCACTTAGCATTCTTCTCCAATACCACAACTCAAGGGTATCAGCTCTTCTTCAGTCTTTATTATTCATTGTCCAGCTCTCACATGCATAAAAGGCTATTGAAAATACCATGGCTTCTGCCAGGTGCACCTCAGTCTTCAAGGAGACATCTTTGATCTTCATCATTTGAAAAATGTCTTTTGCAGCAGATTTGCCCAATGCAATATGTCATCTGATGTCTTGACTGCTGCTTCCATTGGTGTTGATTGCAGAACCAAGTAATATGAAATCCTTGACAACTTCAATCTTTTCTCCATCCACTGTGAAGCTGTTTATTGGACCCGTTGTGAGGATTTTTGCTTGCTTTATATTGAGGTGTAATACATTGTGCAGACTATAGTCTTTAATCTTCATCAGTAAGTGCTTCAAGTCATCCTCACTTTCAGCAAGCAGAATTGTGTCATCTGTAAATTGCAGGTTGTTAATGAATCTTCCTCCAGTCCTGATGCCACATTCTTCTTCATGTAATCCAGTTTCTCAGATTATTTGCTCAGCGTACAAGTTGAATAAGTGTGGTGAAAGGATTCAACCTGGACACACTCCCTTCTTGATTTTGAACCATTCAGTATCCCCTTGTTCTGTTTGAATGACAGCCTCCTGATCTTTTACAGGTTGCTCATAAGTACAAAGAAGTATTCTGCAATTCCCATTCTTCTCAGTGTTACCCATAATATGTTATGATCCACACAATTGAATGCTTTTGCATAGTCAATAAAACACAATTAAACATCTTTCTGGTATTCTTTGCTTTCAGCTAAGATCTCTCTGACATCAGCAATGATATACCTCATTCTTTGTCCTCTTCTGAATCCAGCTTGCATTTCTGTAAGTTCTTTGTCAATATCATGTTGCAAGCTGTTTTGAATATTCTCCAGTAAGATTTTACTTGCATGTGATATTAATAATATTGTTCAATGATTTCCACATTCTGTGGGATCACTTTTCTTTGGAATGGGTAAAATATGAATCTCTTCCAGTCAGTTGGCCAGGTAGCTGTCTTCCAAATCTCTTTTATAACTGAGTGAGTGCATCCAGTGGGGCATCCATTTGTTGAAACATCACAGTGGGTGTTCTATCAATTCTTGGAGCCTTGTTCTTCACCAATTCCTTCAGTGCAGCTTCAGAAACCATTGGTTTTTGATCATATCCCACCTCTTGAAATGGATGAACATCAACGAGTTCTTTTTGGTACAGTGACCCTGTGTATTCCTTCCATCTTCTTTTGATGCTTCCTGCATCATTCAATATATTGCCCTTTCAATATTGCAACTCGAGGCTTAAATTTTTTCCTCCGTTCTTTCAGCTTGAGAAATGCTGAGTATGGTCTTCCCTTTTGGCTTTCTAATTCCAGGTCTTTGTGCTTTCATTATAGTAATTGGCTTTGTCTTCTTGAGCTGCTCTTTGAAATTTTCTGTTCAGCTCTTTATCGTGTCATTTCTTCTATTTGCTTTAGTGACTCTCCACTCAAGGGCAAGTTTCAGAGTCTCTTCTGACATCCATTTTGGTTTTTTCTTCCTATCTTGTCTTTTTAATGACTTCTTGCTTTCTCTGTGGATGATGTTCTTGATGTCATCCCACTTTTCCTTTGGGTTTCAGTCATTGGTGTTCAATAGTCAAATCTATGCTTTAGAATGGTCTCTAAATTCAGAAGACATACTATCAAGGTCATATTTTGGCTCTGTGGTTTGTTTTTTAATAGTTTTCAACTTCAACATAAACTTGCATATGAGCAGTTGATGGTCTGTTCCATGATCAGCTCCTGGCCTTGTTTTGGCCAAAGATATTGAACTCCATTGCCTCTTGGTACAGATATAGTCAATTTGATTCCTGTGTATTGCATCTGGTAAACTCCACATGTATAATCATTGCTTATGTTCTTGAAAAAAGGTGTTTGCAATGAATAAATCATTGGTCTTTCAAATTCTGTCACAAGATCTCCAGTGTTATTTCTATCACCAAGGCCATATTTTCCAACTGTTGATAACTCTTCGCTTCCAACTTTTGCATTCCAGTCACCAGTGATAATCAACACATCTTAATTGCACGTTCAGTCAATTTCAGACTGCAGAAGTTTGTAGAAATCTTTGAATTCCTCATCTTTGGCTTTAGTAGTTGGTGTGCAAATTTGAATAATAGTAGTATTAACTGGTCTTTGTTGTAGGTGTATGGATATTATCCTATCACTGACAACGTGGTACTTCAGGACAGATCTTGAGACAGTGTTTGTGACAATGAATGCCACACCATTCCTCTTCAATTTGTCATTCCCAGCATAATAGATCATATGGTTGTTTGATTCAGAATGGCCAAAACCAGTCCATTTTAGCTCACTAATGCCTGGGATATCGATCTTTATATGCTCCATTTCATTTTTGACAACTTCCAATTTTCTTAGGTACATACTTCATACATTTCATGTTCTGATCATTAATGGATGTTTGCAGCTCTTTCTCCTCATTTTGAATCATGCCACATCAGCCAATGGAAGTCCCAAAAGCTTTATTCTATCTACATCATTAAGGTTGTCTCTACTCTAAAGAGTCATTTCTTACCCAGTGAAATTTTGAGTGCCTTCCAACATGGTGGGCCCATCTTCCTGCACTATATTATAGGACAGTGTTTCGGGGCTATTCATAAAGTTTTTCAGGAATATATCAGACAGTGTTTCACTGCAATTTGTAAGGTTTTCACTGGCCAATTGTTCGAGAAGTGGATAGCCTCTTCCTTCTTCTGAGTCCATCTTAGCCTGGAAGCTCCACTGAAACTTGCCACCATGGTTAATCCTGCTGGCATTTTGTAACACAGTGGTATTGCCTCCAACCTCACAGCAACACATAAACCACAACAAGATGACAAACTGACAGACAAGTTCATCTCTGTTAGTTGTTCTAACCTCTCTGCACCTATGCACCTTGGGCAATGGCCTTAAAATAGACCTGGCTACAAGCAAAAAGCAGCCCTCAAGCTCTGGCTCACCTAGCTCAGGCCGCAGCCTTAATATAGAGCTGCCCCCAAGAGAACGCAGCCCCCAAGCCCCAGGCCCACCTACCTCAGGCCCTGGCCTTAATAAAAAGCCTCCCCCAAGTAGACAGCACATAACAACAAGTAAAAAGCAGCCTGGGGTCCGGCCCACCCACCTCAGGCCCCAGCCTTAAAATACAGCTGTCACCAAGTGAAAAGCAGCCTTCAAACCCCGGACCATAGTAAGTACTTAATAAATATTAGCTGTTATGAAAGGAACTACATATAAAAGAAAGCAGTTGGAGGATATACAAAGGATAGAAAGATTTTTCCCAGTTGGCTCTGAGAGTACATTCTATTAGAATATTGAACCAGATTCTAAGAAGTGCTAAGCTCTTAAAGATTGTGACTTGTCACCTCTGGTTTCTTAATTATATAACTTCACAAAATGGAGCTCACACTGTCTTGGCATGTAAGTTTGGCTCCACTTCCTTGGACTTGACTTTGATGTATTATTTTTCATTCTCTTTCAGTGTATAGGTTAAGACATCAGATCTCCTTTGCCCTTATTTCTAACCTACCTTTTACATGTGGGGCTATTATTTTATATTTGGACATTCAGAAGATATTTCAGTGAGCCTTGTTTCCTTCCTTACATCTCCACTGTTACCCCAGATTACTCCTTAGAATGATAAGGATGGAACCATCTCATGCTAGTTGGTTTGGAAGGAATACTAGGAAATCTACTTCTATTTAAATCTACTTACCACTTCAGAAACTATGAGTTGGAATCAACTCAATGGCAGTGAGTTTGGGTTTTTGGGGGAGTTTATGAAAAAGGTAGTGATTTCCATCATAATAGAAGTTAGTGTTAAGCATATATTACATTTCCAGCAATGATAACAGCAATTGAGAAATTCTTCAGTTATGATGCACAAGAATATTAAGAGTCAGGAATATTTATTGGCCTCAATTTAACTTCAAGAAACAAAGCTCAATCACTTAAGTTGTCTATAGCTGTGGAGGTAAGACACAGAAATGGATGCAATGAAAAAGAGCCCATTTGAAGATGAAGAGGATCATCTATGGAAAATAGTAGTCACAAATTAAAATGAGAAGGCTTGTAAATAGTTCTATGAATTACTTAATATGACCTTTCTAGTCGAACTCTTCCAATACTCCCACCAAAAGTTTGAGTGGGACTATGAAGATAAGGTGCTTGTGGCCCACCGAGGGGTTTGGATAGCTTGTTAGTAATGCAAATAAAGTACTTGGCAACCTTGCGTCGGTTGTTGTTGTTGTTGTTGTTATGTGCTGTTGAGTCAGACCCTACTCATAGTCACCCCTTCTTGGGTTTCCGAGGCAGTATCACTACGGAAGTAGATTGCCCCATCTTCCTTCCGAGGAGTTGCTGGTGGGACCATACAGATAAGGTATACGGAACACTAACAAGGGGAGTAGTCAGCTTTGCCATTCCACTAGGCTTAAAAAAGGGCACATTTCCAAGCAAAGAGGGGATATGCCATCACCAAGAAAGAAGAGATGGGATCAGAACACATCATTTGGATCAAGGAACCCTGTGCTGAGAACCTCCTAGATCCAGGAGACAGACAGAAAAAGCACTAACATTAGAGACAAGAAGAGGCAACAAGAAGCAGTGACAGAGATGGCAGCAGCAGAATCAGGAGACTGATAAGAGACAATGTGGTAGGCTTCCGGGCCCATAGAGCAAGAAAGCTGAGTGCCTTCAGTCAGGAGGCTTGATGGAAGAATGGGATGCCATAAGGCACTTTTTGGAGTTCTGTTTGCCAACCCATGGAGCTAGACCTGAGTGCCTTTGAGCCAAGGCTTACTGGTAGAGTGGATTGCCTCTGGGCACTTACCAACAGAATTAAAAGAGCTCTATAACAAACACTTGTCCAAATAGGGCAGAGGCCAGGCCAAGGGGTTGAAGGGCCAAAGGCAAGAGAAAGACCTGCCTAAATGTATAACTGAAAAGACACTGTCCTGATTGAAGAACTGTATCCTGAATCATTTCTCTTATGGTCACTTCTGTAATAAACCCCATAATTGGGAGTATGGTCTGTAAGTTCTACGTGGCCATCACAACAAATTATTGAACTCAGCAGAGAAGTAGAGAATGCTGTGGGAGGGATGATTGGTGTCAGAATTGGTAAAAAGTTCAGTGAGAGGAGGCATGTCTCACCTCTGCCTCATAGGAATCAGCCTCAGACTGTTAAGGTAGATGATGATCCTCTTTCCCCTTGGTGAAGTTAGATGAGGAGGTGTGATGTCTCCTCTGCTATGCCATTTTTTACACTATCTATTATGGATTGAAATATGTCCCCAAAATTATGTGTTGTAAATCCTAACCTCTAAGCCTGTGATTATAATCCCATTTGGGAATGAGTAGTCTTTGTTATGTTAATGAGGCAGGGTAAATGTAGGATATGTCTTGAGTCAATCAATCTCTTACAAAATAAGAAGAAGTAGAGTAGGAAAGCAGAGATGGGGAAAGATAGATGCCAAAACCACATGGAGATCTCTAAGGAAACAGAAGATAGAAGTTTATGAGACAAGGACCTTCCCCCAGAGCCCAAAGTGGGAGAAGCCCTTCCCCTAGAGCCAGCACCCTGTATTTGGACTTCTAGCCTTCTAAACTGTTTGAGAAAGCCATCCAGTTGTGGTATTTCTGTTACAGCAGCACCAGGTAACTAAGACACTATGTGATGATAAAATTAAGAACATGGATATTGACCTCAGTGAATGCAGAGATAAAGTGAGTCGTGGAAACAGGAGTGAATCATGGAGTTCAGGGCAGCAACAATCCAATTTTACCCAAAAGAAGCAGGCTTTGGTGCAGGCTATCTTTCAATTTTAAGAGAGCCAGAGGTTTGGATATTCTGTAAATTTACGAATTTTTAATATCAAGAACTGGCTCAAATATTTTATTTAAAATACTTTGTACATTAAAACTACAGGAACTCATTAAAAAGAACCACAGATTGACCTAACTTGCCCCTTTTTCAATAGGAAATGTGGTTTAGAGAAGAATTAGAAAAGACAAATCAGGTCATATTTTACCTGATATAATTTCTTGAATAATAAATTTGGAATTAATTTTGTTCATAGGAAGGAGCCACTTGCATTGTCTGTTGTCTGCTTGTGTGCTTGTTTCTTGCTACATGTGAGCCAATATCTAGTAAAAGTGGAAAAGGAAAGGACAGATGCCAGAAATACTGAGTTTCATCTAGATCTCGGTACTAGTTGGATAGTCAGAGGATTGAAAAGCAGTAAACAATGCACCTAAGTTCTACCTTATTAATTCATACGACCACCTTTATAGAGAAGCTGCTACTTTTCAAATATGAACTGTATTTTCATAATGTATTACTTATAAGGGTTCTCTATTAGTTCCAGAAGCTAGATTATCTGTTTATAACTCAAAAAATATGACTATATTTAATATTTCATCATTATTCCTCATCATGTTTAATAGAATGTTAGGCACACATGGGCACTTTGTAAATTCTCACTCAATATTTTAAATATATACTGTCCTTAAGAGCTTTTGGTCTTCAATGTGACACTTCTCAAAGTTATAGAATAAATTGTAATATATTTTAAATAGTCTAAGCCTTGGAATTTGTTAACCTGAGATTTCACTAATGTTACTCTGAAATTTGATAATTCATCTATAAAATGAGTATATTAATGATGACCTTTCAGAGCTTGGGACAATTAGCAAAAATGTGTGTTGATAATTGATTGATGAGTGAATATAAGCTAAGAAAAAGGTAAGTAGTGCCATTGCCTTTATCATTATCATCGCCATCATCATCACCCTGTTATGTTATCATCTTCTACTGTGAACAGGAGACAAAAAGCACTCACAGTAGACTTCAAAACACATGAAACCGCATATTCAATTTCATAATTTATTTTTTCTTACAATGTATCAGCATTCACAAAGGGGTTAGTATTATGGAAAAGCCTTTGAAAATTCATCTGTCAATATTTTACTTACACTACTTAATACTCTAAAAGTAAACTGTCCTCACATTTGGTCTCTGCTAATTTAAAATATATATGTATGGTGGCCAGCCACTCCTTGGAAGGAAGATTGGGCAATCTAATTCTATTGTGACACTGCCTCGGAAACCCAAGTAGGGGTCGCTATGAGTCGGGTCTGACTTGATGGCAAGTAACAACAACAACAATGTATGGTGGAGCAAAGATGAGTGCAGAAAATCAAATTTACAAGGAAATAATTAGTCCAAAGGATTAATGGACGACATGAACAGCAGCATCCACAACACTAAGAGAAGAACTAGATGATGCCTGGCTACCACTACTGGCCTCCCTGAAAGGGACCAAAATAGGACATCCTAGATAGAGTGGGAGAATAATGTGGAACAAAACTCAAAATTTTAATAAGACCAGGCTTACTGGACTGATAGAGACCAGTGGAACCCCTGAGACTACAGCCCTTAGACACCCTTCAAGTCTAGAACTGAACTGATTTCTATGACTCAAATTACAGACATTCCATTAAGATGAACAATAACACCAGGGAGATATTCACTCCCTAGAACAATCAACACCAGGAGGTCAAAAGGGCAGCATCTGCCCAGGAATAAAGCTCGGAAGGCAGGAAAAGAGTTATATATATATATATATACACACACACACACACACATATATATAATTTCTTGAAGGTGCCTGGTACAAGGCTACAATCACAGGCTGGCCTTCATATTTGTGTAAAGATCAACTTTGTGACACTGGAGGTAGGTAGCGTTTAACCTTGGGTATATTTATTGGGATAATGTGCTTCTATGGGTTACAATTAGGTAGTTATGGCTTCAATGTGGAAAATGATCTTTTAGACACTGTTTCTGGCCTTTGGTGACAGAAATCAGGCAGAAGCAAATTGATTTTTTAAAAGCATTTTTCAAATGAGGTCTATTACTAGGAAGACTGAAACAGTGTGTGCAATTGTGCAAAGCAAAACAAATGGAAATTGTTTTCCTTTTTTGAAGGCATTTGTCAGGCGTTCAGGTTTGCAAATATGTCTGATATCTGATATGATAAAGAATGGAGATGTATAGCAGGACAGACTCCCAAATGGCTGGCTGAGGTTAATTTTTACTCATATCCAAAGTCAGAGATTTCAGGACGATTTTTTTCAAATTGAGTCTAATTTTCATTTTAGGAGTGCAAAATTTGTCAAATTTGAATGGATAGATGATGAAACAGGCTCTGCACATGGCCTATCTGCCTATTTGCATGCACAGCATTTGCTTTAACTTTTAGTTTCAAACTGTCAAGAAGTAGGTTTGGTGTCTGGAATGCTCTATTAAAATAAAGAAACTGTCTGAAATTATTGTTGAAGAGTTGCAAACATATAGTGACATATACTAAAAGGAAGATATGTTGAACTGTGCCTGATATATTTTTAAATCCATTGACAAAAAGGAAATTTAAGAATTAATACTAAATGGATATATTAGACAATTATCTGTTCACATATATAGTGGTGAGAAAGGGTTCCAAAACTGGATAGACTAATCTGATTTTATTTTAAATATTTATTATTAGCATTTAAAACTCTTATCACTGAAGCAATAGGACAAAAGTGCATGTTGAATTCAGTAATCATACATGTATTAAGTTAAATTTATAAGGAAGAAAATAACTTTCAGAATTTTTAAGCCATTTTTTCCTATTAGAGGGAAAGTGTCCTAGTACATATTTACCTTTCAAGATACACTATTATAAGTCTCAGTGATGAAAAGAAACAAGGTTCTATAAAAAGCATTAAGGGGGATCAATGCTCTGTCAGAACATCTTGGATGCTGGGTAGTTCACTATGTCAATAAAAACACAACCACATCTCAAAGGATTTTCTTTTGTAACAGTAGTCCACAAATCTAGGTGAAAGGCTTACCATGAGACAGAAAGCAGGCCTGCTGTGTTTCTGTATTACTGATCTCTGAGCTCTGTAAACGTTTTTACTCTAATTACTACAAAACAATAAGCAGTGCAGGGTTTAAGTTTAATTTCTCTAAGTGTGCTTTCCTCTTTTATTTTGACCCTGAAATGTCCATCATGTCATATGAACATAGATTTTGGAGAGTAAGGACTTTGCAGTCTTAGAATGTCTAATCTTTAAATCTTTACTTCATTTCACACTTCACTCTTTTTATTGCTGTTACAAATTCACGTTCTATGACAAAAACTGATTTTATGGCATCTGAAGTGGGGAAAATGCTCATTTGAGAGGATGGCAGTTTGGTTCTGCCCCGGTTTGAGCTGTGGTATGTTAGCCTTGCTTAAAAATATATTGGGATCCGTGAGAGATGTAAGCCATAGTAACAGTAAGAAATATTTTTGAGATTGTACCAATCACTGAATTTTGTCCTATTCAATTCTTAGAGAAACTCAGCTATTGAATATATTGATACTGACTAGTAGAAGGAAGCACCATTAGAAGGGTGGATAGGTAGCTAAGAGATTTAAGTTTAAGTCACCTTCCATGATGGATGTTATGTGTAAAGCATCTCTGGGATAAATTATGACTGCTCAGCACCAAAAACAATTTTGTTGTCCAACTGTAAAATGAGGACAGTAATGACTGGTCAGTTCATTAAGATCTGTTGTGAGTATATTAAAACAAACTCATTAAAAACCTATAATATGGAGAGTTCCGGCAAGATGGCGGACTAGGCAGAAGGATTGTATAGACCCTCTTCAACAAAGAAAAGGGAAACCAATTAACACAGACACAGAAGATAATCGTGGACCCCTGAGCCTTGAAGGGAAGGATACAGA
>NW_006921672.1:247592-259389 GCF_000298275.1 Orycteropus afer afer
AAAAAAAAATTAAATAAAAATTAAAAAAAAAAAAATTCAAAACAAGTTACATAGGACCCTTAATGCAGTAGAGTCAGCTTGTATGGGGTCAGGCTTTTGAAATGTTTTTGACTAGAGTCCATACTAATTTTTTTGACTCATAAGCAATTCATGTCATCCCAGCATTATGAGATTGGCTATATTAGAATGTTGTCCTTATTTATCTTAACTAATCTATTGACATACTTTAATCACTTAAATAAGTTTGTGAGATGAGATTTTAGTGGTGAGTCAGAACTGTTTTTGGTTAAAAATCCTCGAAAGTCAAGTCTTAAGAGACTTACTCTTAGAAAAATGTATAGTTGTAAACATAAAACTTCTGTAATTCTTTCACCACTCATTTAGAACCTTAGATCCATTCTAAGCAAATTTTAGTGAAATGGTCTTGCTTAACCATTTAAACTTACATAATTTCACAAGGGCACTAATGGTCTATCCAGTTTATTACTCACTAATTGTGCATTGCTTAACAGTGACTAGAGAGAGTAAGAGAGAGCCAGAGAGAGAGCTCAGTACTTTTGAGGCACATCCTTGAGCAAACTCTTTCTAGTATTTTCTCTCTTGGTTGTTTCTGCAGAGTAAGCAAGTTAATTCCTGCCTTGAAATCATTTTGTGAGAGGTTTACATCTTGACATCTGCTGAGTCATAACATCAAAATGGTTTTCCCATGTTGATTATAAGATAAATCAGGAAGACACTTTAGTAGTGGTATTGATTCTGCATTAATCATTCAATTCCCTGTGCATCATAGCAACTTTTCTAAAGTGAATCAACGTGTTATTTCTTCCAGAAGGAAGGAGTATAGAACTATGCCTCTTTGAATATGAGTGCAATGCTGGTAAATCTAAACAAATTATTTTTATAGATTGAAATGTGTACCCAAAAAATATGTATTGCAAATCCTGACCTCTAATGAGTTTTCTCTTATGTTAATGAGGCAGAATTAGTGTAGAGTATATCTTGAGTCAATTTCTTTTGTGATATAAACTGAGATTAACCAAGCAGGCAGACACAGAGATGGGGGGGCATTGGGAGATTGATGCCAAGCCACATGAAGTTCACACAGGAACAGAAGCTTAGAAGAGACCAGGACATTCCTCCAGAGCTGACACAGAGAGAAAGCCTTCCTCTACAGCCAGCACGCTGAATTCAGACTTCTAGCCTCCTAAACTGTGAGAATATAAATTTCTGTTTGTTAAAACTACCCATTTGTGGTATTTCTGTTATAGCAGCACTAGATAACTAAGACAGAATTTGGTACTGGAAGAGTGGGGTACTGCTCTAACAGATACCTAAAATGTGCAAGTGGTTTTGGGATTGGGTAATGCGCAGAGCCTGGAAGAGTTTTAAGGTTGCTTAATAGTAGAAGCCTAGATTGCCTTGAAGAAACTAGTGGTAGAATTGTGGACATCAAAGGCTATTCTGTTGAAGGCTCAGAAGGAAGTAAGGAGAGCTATACAGAAAGTCGATCATCTAAGAGAATACATATGGCAGCAGCAACAGAATGTTGCTAAAAATGTGGATATTAAATGTGTTTCTGAGAAGGCTTTAAAAAAATGTTGAACGTATGACAGGACAATGGTGGAAGGGTGATGCTTTACATGCAGCGGCACAGAACTTATTTGACCATGTTCAAATGTTTGATCAAAGGTAGTACTTGTAAGTAGTGAACTTGAATGTTTGGCTGATGAGATGTCTAAGCAGATTTTAAAGGGGCCATAAGATTTCTCCTTGCCACTTGTAGTAAAATAAGAGAGAAAAGAGATGGACTTAAAAATGAATTGTGCAAAAGGATAACAGAATTTAAGATTTGGAAAATTCTGTTATACAAACTAAGGACATGTGTCCTGGAAAGTTCACCAGAGACATGACTTTTATTAAAGAGATAAAGCCTGTGACTGATGTATCTTATCAACCACCAAGGCAGAAAACCCATCAGCTTAGACTGAAGGGGACAGAAAAAGAACAAAAAGATAGAAATCTCTCTGCCTTTTGGAATTCTATAGGCAGGACACATGCCAGAGGAGCTACATCTGTTGTCCTCCAAGAAAAGGAAAGGAAAGGACTATCTCTAGAGCAGTTTGGCAGAATTATTGGAAGAAGTATAGAAAGCAGGGCCTTCAAAGAATTTCAAAGGGTGGGACCATGATATCCTGGATCTCAAAGTGTGGGACCACAGCCTCCTAGGTTGCAAAGTGCCACATCTTCACCAACTTGGTTTTAGAGTGTGGGGCTGCTGTTAAGATGTGCTAGGGGGATGGGGCCACCACTCAAAGTGAGGAGGTGGGGTTGCCATGCCCAAAGGTCAGAAGAATGGGACCTGCTGATGCCAAGAAGTTGAGGTCACCACTCAGATGGACTAGAAGCATGGGACTACCCAAAGCCCACAGAGCAGAGTTGTCATTCCAGTGGGCCTGTAAGGTAGAGTTGAAGCCCTGGGCTACAGGGAGTTTCCACCCACAATCCAGTGGAAATAGCCAATACCCAGAGTTTGGAAGGCAAGGCCATTGTATAGATGGACTCGGAGAACAGAGGATTCTTTTCAAGACTTGAGAGCTAATGTAGTGTGTTCTGCTGGACTGTGGACTTGCTTGGTGCTCATTATCCCTTCTTTCCCTCTAATTTCTCCCATTTGTAATGACAGCATCTACCTTGTGCCTGTACCATTGCACTTTGTAAGTAGATGATTTGTAGTCTAGATTTCACAGATTCACAGTTAAAGAAAAATTTTGCTCCAGAATAGAATACACCTAAAGTCTTACCCATATTTGATTTGGATGATTCAGATGAGATTTTGGATATGGCATTGATTTAGGACTTATTGGATGATATGATAGAGTTAATATGTTTTCCATCTGGCAAAGACATGAATTTTTGAGGACCAAAGAGTAGAATGTATGGATTGATCTCGGTTCCCAAAAACTATCTGTTATTAATCCTAACCTCTATGCCTGTGGTTACAATCTCATTTGAGAATGTATTGTCTTTGTTATGTTAATGAGACAGGATTAGTATAGATTTATCTTGTGTCATTGTCTTTTGAGATATCACCTGAGATGAAACAAAAGCTAGGTAGCAGAAAATGGAGAAAGGATTGAAGTTGTCAGAGATTTCATTTAACTTCGGTCCACAGTCATCGGTCATCACCCATGGAAGCAGCAGTCAAGAAATCAGACATTGACTGGGCAAATATGCTGCAAAAGACCTCTTTACATCATTAAAAAGCAAAGATGTCACTCTGAGAACTAAAGTATGCCTAACCCAAGCCAGGTATTTTTAGGCACCTACTTTGCATGTGAAAGCTGGACAATGAATAAAGAAGACCTAAGAAGCTCTCATAGTGTAGTGCCTAAAACACTTGACTGCCAACTGGAAGGCTGGCAGTTCAAACCCACCAGCTACTCCTCAGAAGGAAGGTTGGGCAATCTACTTACATAGTGATACCACCTCAGAAACCCAAGGAGGGGTCGCTATGAGTCAGGTCTGACTCAACAGCACATAATAACAACAACAACAACAAGAATTGATGCCTTTGCATTATGGTGTTGGCAAAGAATACTGAAAATACCATGGACTGCCAGAAGAACAAACAAATCTGTCCTGGAAAAAGTGCAGCCAGAATGCTTCTTGGAAGTGAGAATAGCCAGAGTTCATCTTACTTTGGTCACATTGTTGCAAGAGACCATTCCCTGGAAAACAGTATCATGCTTGGTGATGTAGAGGGTCAGAGAAAAAGGGGAAGACCCTCCATAAGAGGATTGACATAGTGGCTGCAACGATACACTCAAGTAGAGCAAAGATTGTGAGGATGGTGCATGACCAGAAATTGTTTTGTTCTGTTGTACACTGAGTCACTATGAGTTGGATCTGCCTTGATGGCACGTAACAGCAACAACAGGAAGCAGGGATATGGGAAGAGAGATGCCAAACCACATGATGATAACCTAGGAGTGGAAGATCACAAGAGACAAGGACCTTTCTCCAGAGAGAGAAAACTCCCCTAGAGCTAATACCCTGAATTTGGATTTCTACCCTATTAAACTGTGAGAAAATAAATTTTGTAAGTTAAAATGACCCACCTGTATTTCTATTATAGCAGAACTAGATTGAAAAAAAAAAAAAAGATAGGTATAGGTGGTGTAGTGATTAAGGCATTTGACTCCTGGCCTTGTTTTGACCAATGATATGAGCTTCTCCATCACCTCTGTCCACAGATGTAGTCAATCTGATTCCTTTGTATTCCATCTGGGAAGGTCCAAGTGGATAGCTTCCATTTACATTGTCGAAAAAATTGATCTTGCAAAGTTGTATCATGTAAACTCTGGTGACATTTCTATCACCAAGGCTATATTTTCCAACTATTGATGATTCTTCTTTGTTTCCAACTTTCTCACTCCAAACACTACTGATTGTCAATACATCTTGATTGCATGTTTGATCAATTTCAGACAAAAGAAGTAGGTAAAAATCTTCAATTTCATCTTTGGCTTTAATGGTCGATGCTGAAAACTGAATAATAGAAGTATTAACTGCTCTTCCTTATTGTTGCTGTTGTTATATATCATCGAGTATAGGTATATGAATATTATCCTATAATGGATAACATTGTACTTCAAGATAGATCTTGAAATGTTCTTTTTGATGATAAATGTGACACTGTTCCTCTCCAGTTTGTGTTTCCCAGCATTTCAGACCATGTAACTGTCTGATTTAAAATGGCCATTGCCATTCCATTTTAGTGCACTAATGCCTAGGGTATTGATATTTATGCATTCCGTTTCATTTTTGACAACTTCCAATTTTTCTGGATTTATACTTCATAAATTCCATATCCCAATTATTAAGTTTCTCCCCATTACAAATTGTACCCCATCAACAAATGATGGTACCAAAAACTTTACTCCATCTATGTCAGTAAGGTCAGCTCTGCCTTGAGGAAGTAGCTCTTCCCCAGGTGTGTTTTGAGTGCTTTCCAACCTGACAGGCCCAACTTCTGGCACTATATCAGACAATATTTCATTGCTATTCATAAAGTTTTCCAGTAATATATCAGACAGTGTTTCACTGCTATTCATAAAGTTTTCAGGGGCCAATTCTTTCAGAAGTGAAAAAACATCACAGAGAGTAGGATTTACAACATTGCAACACATAGAATAATTACATCTGATCACAGAATGGAAGATAATGACATAATACTGAGAACCATAGACTAGCCAAGTTGACATATATTTTTGGAGGACAAAATTCAATCCATAACAAAAAGGCAATAGAAATATCAAAAACATAAAAAGATAGTACAAAATCTGTAAAGAAGGTTAAATGGTTTAATATGTATAATTGGAATCCAAGAAGGAAAAGAAAGTGAAAATGGAGCAGAACAAATATTTAAAGACTTAATAGTCAGGGGTTCTCCAAACTAAAGAAAGAACACATGAATAATACTAAATGAAAGAAGTCACACACACACACACGCATACACATGCATATACATAAACACACACCGAAGACCTAATGTGTAATTTCATTCATATAACCTGCCAGAACAGACAAAAATAAATTATTGTGTTCAAAGTCAGAAAATGGTTTTATCTAGCACAATGTGGAAGAAAGTAATAAAAATATACTCTGTCTTGGTTTGTGTATTATTTCAAGGACATATAGAATTGTTGAAATTCATTGAATGGAACACTTAGGATATGTAGATTTTCCTGAATGGGACACTTATGATATGTAGATTTTCCTAAATTAAAAAAATATAAACATATGTATGCACTAAAAAATAGTATGACCACCCAGGAACAATTGTTTTTAAGCCTTTTTATATTTAATTGCTCTAATGGTGACATGTCTTTATCTTAGTAATTATGACAGAAATACATTTTTTTTAGATCTTGTTAACATAATTCCATACTACTGTGTTTCCATTTATATGCACAAAGAGGTAAATAGAAAGAGGAAAACTTGTAACAAGGCTAAGATTAAGCTAAGAAAATATTCTATTTTCATGTATTTCAACAAAGGATTTGGTCACATGATATTCTTGTTAAGATGGTGCCCAAATTAGTTTACAGAAAAGAATGAAGATAATCAAAAGCATATGTGTCTTCTTTTGGAGCCAAAGGAAAAATAATGTAATGACTATTCATTCGGTACTTGTCTTAGTTTGGGTCTAGAGAGGCACAGCGAGTGAAGCAGATGCATACATAGAGAGAAATCAACATCAAGGAAATGAGTCACACAATTATGAGAAAAGGGCTTACATAACATGGGGGACCCAAAAGTCCCAAATCCATCAGTCAGATGGCAGGCTAAAGACATAACTGGCTCACATGGTTGCAGATGCTGATGAACCACAAGTATACAGGTCGAGCATCAGGCTAGAGGCCTCTGCTGCCCCATGGAGTTCCAGGGATTGATGAATCCAAAATCTGCAATCATGTGACAGGCTGGAAACTTCAGGCTGCTCATATCAGATCACAATATAGAAGGTGATTACATAGAATCTACCAAAACTTATGGACAACATTGAGAAGAATGGGAAATCCTGAACACTTGATGGTACTCATGAGGAACCTGTACATTGACCAGAAGGCTATCATTCAAACTGAACAAGGGGACACAACATGATTTAAAATCAAGAAGGGAGTGCACTAGGGTTGTATCCTTTCCCCATACTTACTCAATCTATATGCTGAGCAAATAATCCAAGAAGCTGGACTATATGAAGAAAAACGTGCCATCAGGATTAGAGGAAGAATCATTAACAACCTAAGATAAGCTGACAGTACAACTTTGCTTGCTGAAACTGAGGACAACTTGAGGCACTTACTGATGAAGATTGAAGAATATAGTCTGCATTATGGATTACGTCTCAATGTAAAGAAAACAGAAATCCTCACAACTGGACCAATAAGTAGCATCATGATAAATGGAGAAAAGATCGAGGTTGTCAAAGAATTCACGTTACTTGGTTCTACAATTGATGCCAATGGAAGCAGCAGTAAGGACATTAAATGATGTGTAGCACTGGGGAGATCGGCTGTGAAGAAGCTCTTTCAAGTGCTCAGGAGCAAGGATGTCTCCTTGAGGACTAAGATGCACCTGACACAAACCATGATATTTCCAATCGCCTCGTATGCATGTGAGAGCTGGACAATGAAAAAGAAAGACCGAAGAAGAGTTGATGCTTTTGAGTTGTGGTGCTGGCAAAGAATGCTGAAAGTGCCATGGACTTCTAAAAGAACTAACAGGTCTGTTCTGGAGGAAGTAGAGCTGAAATACTCCTTGGAAGCAAGAATGGCCAGACTTTGTCTCACCTACTTTGGTCATGTTGTCAGAAGAGACCATTCCCTGGAGAAAGATGTCATGCTTGGTAAGGTGGAGGGTCGATGAAAAAGGGGAAGACCTTCAATGAGATGGATTGACATGGTGGCTGTGACAATGGGCTCAAGTATACCAAGAATCGTGGAGCTGGCATGGGATTGGGTGGTGTTTCATTCTGCTGCACATGGGGTCATTGTGAGTCAGAAACCACTCAACGGCACCTAGCAACAACAACAACCGAAACTTTGAGAATCATAGCCTAGTCAAGATGACACATAACATTAAATATCACAGTACTTAAACTAAGAATAAAATTTCTAACCATATGCCCTGTACCCTTTATTTTACTTGGGTCACACTTCTCTCACTGTAATTTATTTCAAGGATGCATCATCATGTTAATCATTCCTTTTTATGCTGGCTGAGTTCTCCTTAGAGTTAGCAAAAGCTTCATTACGGATACTGTGGCAAATTATTTCCTTTGATAACTCCCATACAATAGCCTTTATTTATTCATGATCTCTTCCCTTTTAATCTGTGTCCAGTTTCTAAGGAGCCTGGTGGCACAATAGGTGAACACTTGGCTGCTATCCAAAGATCAATAGTTAGAACCTACCCAATGGCTGCAAGGGCGAAAAGACTTTCCAATTTGCTCCTGTAAAGATTATAGCCTAGTAAACCCTGTAGGGCAGTTCGACTCTGTCCTGTAGGATTGCTATGAATTGGAATCAACGTGACAACACACAACAACACTCCATTTCTGATGGGCCAAGCTCTTAAACCAGTAAAATATCAGGGTTGCCAGAAGGAAATGAGGTCAGCATGAAATCAAATCAATCTGGCTGTAATATCCTTTATGAAGACTTTCAAATGAATTAAGGCAGTTCTTGATAGACTTTCTCAGCTAGGAAGAGGAATTCTTGGAACTGTAGCATGGTCTCCCCAGCAACCTGGCATTACCAAATACCTCTGATTATGTCTACAGGAGAAGGGCATTATTTCTCAAAATAATATGCATGACTTTTAGGGGCACAGAGTGCACTCCAGCCTGTTATTTAAGGAACTTCCAAAATGTGTAAGGTGGTAGTACTAATAAAAGCTCTTTGGACCTAGACTAAAGGCGAAAGAGTCCATATAAAATGTAACTTTACAAGGTCAGGAAGCAGTAAAATTCTTCTCAAAGGGTATGTTTTATAATGCCCACTTTAGAAGTGATCAAAAATGAGGGGTGAAAAGGAAGGATAGTTTAAAGGTCACAGGTAAAGAAACAAGGCTTAATGAAGGAACATTCTCCATCCCAGGTTGGTTTAACCTGGAAACATTTGCCAAGAAGGATTTGAGAATAGCTTTGGACCAGTGTCTGCTTTGTTCCTCCTATTCCTCCTCTTTGCAAATGGGAATGTACTTACTGCTGGTTTCCTCACTCTGTGTGAGAGAGGGGCGCAAGATAACATCTTTTTAAAGTATACTTCTCTAGCTGGAGAAGATCCACATTCAAAACCATAAAATCCTTTTTCAGCCTGAAGTCATCATTAGGTGATACTTTGGAGGATCTTGTGAAGGACTAAGTATATTCTGCGTATTACAGGGGTATCAGTGATTGGTTCCAGAGGAAGGACTGTAGTGACTGATTTCTGGACAGCACCAAATGATCTTCATCCTTTTCCCTGTACCTATCTATGTCTTCCCCACTTACATTCAGACTCTGGGATGATCTTGCAACATGCGCTGGCTAATGAAGCGTGGCCAAAATGATTATGACTGCCTCTGAGCCTCATCCTCAAAACACTTTTCAAGACTTTAGCTTATTTTCTTGTGCCTTTGGTTGCTTGCACTTCTACTTCAGCTTTCCTGGAGACATTCCAGGCTAGGTTGCTGGAGGGATGTAGAGATGCATAGAGATAAGAGACATGGAGGAGAACCATGGTGATCTAGTCAACAGTCAGCCATCCCCCAAACACAGAGCTGCCTAGGTAAGACACAAAGGGTTAAACATGGACAAATAAGCAAGAAGAAAATCAGAAGAACTTACTTTTCTGACTCTAAAAAATTGTAAGTTAGAATATGGATATTGTCTTTGAAGACATTAAGATTTTGTGCAGTTAGTCAGCAATCCCTAATGCTGATATCCCAAATTTTTACCTTACCATTTCACCTTTCATTCCCAGAATCAATAGATCACTGACATAGTTTCTTCATGTTCCAATTGTAAACTACCAGGAGAGACACTACTATGGATTCTCTACTGTCCCTGAATACTGAACTGTAAGATATGCCAGGGGAGGTAGACCAGATAGTAAATAGGGCAAAACTGTACAAAAATGATCTTGTAAAGAAGAACATATGTCTTTTTTTTTTTTTTAGAACTACCCTCCTACTAATTCCCTACCAAAAAGAAAATGTCAGTATAGTTGACCCTTGAACAACGTGGTGCTTAGTAGAAAACTTCTACACAGTTGAAAATCTGCATATAAATTTGGACTCCCCAAAAACTTAACTAATAGCCTACATCAACTGTTAATGTTATCAGTGAAAAAAAAAAAAATTATTGTGATTTGGGTGAAAGTTTACAGAGCAAATTCATTTTCCATTCAGCAGGTCACATACATTTTGTCTCATGATACTGACTGCAATTTGAAGAGAGCAACAGCTCTCTTCCCACTTCCTCCCCATACTTACCTCTTCCCTGTGTCCTTCCCTCCCATGCCCTCATGCCCCAAGCTGTCTCCCTGTGCATACACAGCCCTTCTGTTCTCTCCATGATTGATCTCTTAAAGGGATGTATCTACTAATGCAAATGTTCAGCTCATATGCCTGTCTTTTGTTTGGCTGGAAGCCACAGGAGTGGGTTCAATTCTAGACCTGAAGGGCAGCTAGGGGCCATGTCTCAGGGGTTTCACCAGGCTCTATCAGACTGGCACACCTATTCCTTTTTTCTTCTTTTTTTATGATTTCGAGTTTTGTTCCACATTGTTCTCCCTCTCTATCCAGGATCTCCTATATAGATCCCCCTCTGAGTGGTTGACAGTGATAGCCAGGCACCATTTAGTTCTTCTGGTCTCATAATCATATAGGCTGAGGTTTGCATGGGTACTTGTCCCTTGGACTAACTGTTTCCATGCATATTTGGTTTTCTTCATTCTTCTTTGCTCTGGAAGGAGGAGAGACCCATCGTTGCATCTAGATGGCTGCTTGCAAGCTTTTAAGATCCCAGTTGCTACTCACCAAAGTAGGATGAAGAACAATATTTTTGTGCTTAATGTTCCCTGTCACCATGGTCTGCAGCCCACAGGTCTACCTACTTTCTCCCTTTGGGTAGCTTCTTGTGGCCAAGAAGTGACTACAACCTTGTCTCTTGTCAGCTCACTACATACTGGGGATTCCTACAGGACATACAAATAGACTTGTAGAAACACTGTCTGCCAACCCCTGGTTACGAACAAAGACAATTTCCTTCTATATATAAACCTTTCCTTGACTTTTTACAAAAACAGACTAATATAATATTTGTCCTTCTATGACTGACTTATTTCACTCAGCATAACAGCCATCAAGTTCATCCACATTATGTGGTGTTTTGCAGATTCTACATTGTTCAGGGTTGCATAGTATTCCATTATATGGCCATAGTTTGGTTATTCATTCCTCTGTTGATGACTGCTTAGGTTGTTTCCATCTTTTGGCTATTGTAAATAGTGATGCTATGAACATGGGTGTGCATATATCTGTTCTTGTCCTGGGTCTCACTTCTTTAGGATATATGCCTAGTAATGGAATTGCTGAGTCAAATTGTATTTCTAATTCCAGCTTTTTAAGGAATTCCCATATTGCTGTCCACAGTGGTTGTATTATTTTACAGTTCCACCAGCAGTGCATTAGAGCCTCAATCTTGCTATATCCTCACCAGCCTTTGTGATTTTCTATTTTGTTGAACTTTGCTACTAGTGCTGGGACAAGATGGTATCTCATTGTTGTTTTGATTTGCATCTCTCTAACGGCTAACAATCATGAAAATGTCTTCATATGTTTGTTGGCTGCCTGTATAGCCTCTTTGGTGAAGTGTCTATCCATTTCTTCTGCCCATTTTTTAATTGGATTATTTATCTTTTTGTTGTTGAGGTGTTGGAGTTTTTTATAAATTTTAGAGATAAGCCCTTTGTCAGATATGTCATTGCCAAATACTTTATTTTATTTTATTTATACAATCTGTAGGTTCTCTTTTTACTCTTTTTTTTCTTTTAATTGTGATTTGGGTGAAGGTTTACAGAGCAAATTCACTTCCCATACAGCAGTTCACTTATACTTTGTCTCATGACATTGACCACAGTTTACCCCAATGCAACAGCTCCCCTCCCACTTCATCCTCAGTTACCTCTTCCCTGTGTCCATCCCTCCATGCACTCCTGCCCCCTGAGCTGTTTCCCTGTGCATAAAC
>NW_006921672.1:259924-260511 GCF_000298275.1 Orycteropus afer afer
GTTGCATTTAGATGACAGCTTGCTAGCTTTTAAGATCCCATTCACAACTTGACAAAGTAGGAGGTGGAACAGTGTTTTGTGTAGTGTGTTATGCCAATTGAGCTTGATGTCCCCTGTGACTATGGGTCCCAAGCCTACAGGTTCAACTACTCGGTCTCTCTGGGTAGCTGGCTGTGACATTGCCCCTTGTCAGCTCTACTATACACCTGGGAATTCTGATCATTCACATAAATTTATAGGGCCATTGTCTGCCAACTCTATATATGTTCTTGGATACACTCCCCATTTCATAGACATACCTAATAGTTCAGGCTATCCACCCATCTATCCATCCATATACTCATATTAGCCTTCACTGACAACGCAGTTAGGTGTGTACAAAAGGGTTCATATTTGTTGTCTGTACCTCCCATGTACCTCTCTATGTCTTTCTCTTCCTCAGTGGTGCCACATTGGTCACTCACATTTGGTACATTGCCCTTCTCTTCACCCAAATCAATGCTTATCTCTATCTATCTAACAGTATTCCTTCCCCTTCCCTCCCACCCCTGGTAACCAACAAAGAAAATTTCCTTCTATAGATAAAC
>NW_006921672.1:273636-277002 GCF_000298275.1 Orycteropus afer afer
GGCTGACTGTACCTCTGTCTGGCTTCCTGGCTTTTAATCCCCTTTCTCCTGCTCTTCTGGCCTGCTTCTTTGGGCATCCCTGAGTTGTCTCTCCTCACCTATATCCCTGGGGCTGACTGCTCTTCTGTCCGGGTTCAAGGCTACTCAGAATTTTTTCACTGGCAATTTTTTTTTTTTTTTTAGAAGTAGATCACCAGGTTCCTCTTCCTAGTTTGTCTTAGTATGGAAGCTGTGCTGAAACCTGTCCACCATGGGTGACCCTGCTAATACTGGAAATATTGGTGGCATAACCAAGCATCACAGCAACATTCAAGCCACCACAATATAACAAACTGAAAGATAGGGGTGGAAAACCAAAGGAGAGCTACATAAATTGAAAAAGACATACCATGTTCATGAATAGGAAGAATTAACATTTTGAAAGCATCAGTGCTACCCAAAGCAATCTACAGATATCAGTAATTGAGATGATCATGTGATCCTTTTCTTTTGTTTATGTGAAGGATTACATTGATTAAATCTCTAGGGTTTAACTGTCATTGTACATACCATATGAATCCCACTCGGTCATGATGTATTACTTTTTTAATAAGCTGTTGAAGTGTATTGGCTAGAATTTTGTTAGGAATTTTTACATCTGTATTCATGAGGGATATTGATCAGTAATTTTCTTTTTTGATGGTATCATTGCCTGGTTGGTATGAGCATTATGCTAGATTCATAGAATTAATTTAGAAATATCCCTTCCTTTTCTATGTACTGGAATAGTATGTATAATATTAGTATCAACTCTTCTCTGAGTATTTGGCAGAATTCTCCAGTAAAGCCATCTGGCTTATTGTTATTGTTCTTGAGAATTTATTATTATTATTATTATTACCTGTTCAATCTATTCTTTTGTTATTGGTCTGTTCAGCTTTTCTACCTCAGTTTGAGCCAGTTTTAGCCATCATTGTTAGGGTCCATTTGGTTATTTCTCATTCAGAGTGATATTGTGTACAATAAAATGAAACACTTACTCACCTTGCATCATTCTCACAATCATTGCTGTTTCAGCCCATTGTTGTAACCACTGTGTCAATCCATCTAGCTGAGAATCTTCCTTTTTTTTTTTTTTTGCAGATCATCTGCCTTACAAAGTGTGGTGCAGTGAATTACTTGGTATGGCTTTTCTAGCTTAGTCTTTGTAACTCCTACCAGATTACTGGGTGGGACCATGCACATAAGGTGTGTAGAACTCTGATGTTCAGATTGGTTAGTTTTGTCACTCTGCCAGGCTTAAAATGAGCCCTCCTAGAGGCAGAGGGGGGAATCTCACTGCCATCAAGAAAGAAGAGCTGGAGATGAAGTAGAGCATTGGAGCGTGTCCTTAGACCCAAGATCCCTGCACTGGACCTTCTTGGCTGAGAGATTTCCCGGCGGAGAGATGCCCCAGCAGAGAGACAGTGGCAATGGAACCAAGAAGCATGAGACAGAGGAGCAGGCTTACATGGCTTATAGAGGCAGAGGCCAGAATGAGTGGCCAAGGGCCAGAGAAGAGTATCTGAGGGCACACAAGAGGGGAGACTGTCCTGATCAAAGAGTTGTATCCTGAGCATGTTCCTGAACCTGAATTGTAGCCTCTTACTTCCCTAGTAAACCCCATAATCATGAGTATTGCCTATGACTTCTGTGTGGCCATTGCAATAAATTATCAAACCCAGCAGAAAAGAAGTGAGTACAGTGGGAGGGATGGTTGGTGTCACAGTGAATGTCACAGTGTGCATTGCTGCAAGGTCAGGAGGTGGGTGCCTTAGTCCCTAGTCACTAGGTGGGTGGTACAGAAACTCTCACCAATGGCTACTGGCAAGCAGGGCAGCACAGGAGTGGTTGGAGCAGGAACAAACCTCTGGTTGCAGGGATGGGGGTTCACATGGTGAGATGGGGGTATGTTAACAGTCCATGGTGCTTACCATGGGGGGTGACTCTGTCTGCTAAAGTTCAGTGCAGGAGAGGGTGTGCTGCCTGTCCTTGAACCCAGGCACAGGTAACTGGAGGGAATAGGAGGCATTGAGCACTGGTAGCCTGTGGGCTTCTGGCATGGGTGACTGGGTGTTGGAGTATCTGCCTCTAATTTGTGGGCTCCTAATGCCAGTGGCTGGGAAAAGCAATGGGCACCACCAGTGTATGGGCCCTTGGTGCAGGAAGCAGGGAATAACAGTGGGGGCTGCCAGTCTTCAGACTCCTGGAGCAGTTGGCAGAACAGAAGAGGGGATTGCCCTGTTATCAGGCCTCCAGCAGTGATGGCCTATTGGAGAAGCAAAGGCCTCTGATCCATGGACTTGGACTCTGGTATCCAGGCTTAGGAAATGGTGCTGCCATTGTATGGGTAGCAACATGTGTGGGTCTGTTGAAGATGGGATCCCACTGGACCATAGGCTCCAATGCATGTGTGTGGGCAGAAGAGAGGTTTCAGCCCATCCATGGGCTCCTCGCATGGGTATCTGGTTGGAGAAGCAGGAACTGCCAGATCGATGGCCCTGCACAATCAGGTGTGCAAAAGAGAAGATTCCATAGGCCCTGATGTAGCTTGGCTAAGCAAAATGACTGTCACCATTCTGTAGGACACTCGTGGCAGTAGGACGGCGGAAAGGCTGGTGCAATGGACCCATGGGTCCCCAGCATGTATGGCTGAGTGAGGGGGTGGGTGCAAGTCCATTGGATCCCTGGCTCTGGCAGCAGGATAGTCATGGGTGTCACTAGAACACAATCTTGTGTGGAGGTGGGATGGATAGGGAGATGGGGGCACCAAAGGTCCATGGACCTTTGGTGGGTGAGGTCAGTGCACTTAATTTTTGCAGGGTGAAGGAAAATCCTGCTTGGCTCTGGTTGTAAATACAGTTACACCTGCTTATGTGCACCAGGTGATATGGGCTCTATTTAGGAACACTGCTTGCTTGTTTTAACCTTGCTTTGGAGGTTCGTCTGGCAGGATGCCAACAATTCATAGTTCTTCATATTGGCTGTTTTTGTATAGTGTCTCCTTCTACTTGGCATTCAGTCCAATTTTTCAGCCTTGCCTTTGATGCTCAGGGTTCCAAAGTTGTTATCTGTCTCTGATTCACTTGTTTTCTCATGTCTTTGTTGTAAGAATGATGTTAGGAGACATCTGACTCTGCCACCATCTTGGACTATCTTCCTTAATTAAATTTAAATTTCAGATACATAAATACACAGATGAAAAAATGTTTAAAAAATTTTAAAATAAATTTAATCTGACAATATTTGCAATGGATTTTCTATCATGACAAGTGGGGCTATCTCAGGAATGCAAATTTAAAAAATCAATCAATTCAACTTATTATAATAACAAGTCAAAAAAAAAAA
>NW_006921672.1:277352-309681 GCF_000298275.1 Orycteropus afer afer
TGGTAAAGTTAATACTTCACTGATGTTTCAATTAATGAAAATTAAGGCTTATTCCTTCAACAAATGTTTATTAAGCAGCTACAATGCGTCAGGTACTATTCTAAACATCATATCTATTGAAGAATGTGGATGTTGTCAGAAGTTTATTCAGCTCCCTCTGTGTTCTGAATCTCACCACCCTCAAAAGTTGCTGCAGCTGACAACAAAGGTGAACCCTTTTGCACATATAGTACTGTGTTGTCAGTGAAGGCAAACACGGATATACGGGTGCATAGATGGGTGGACAGACTGAACTAGTAGGTATCTATGAAGCAGGGAGTGTACCCAAGACCATGTATAGCGTTGGTAGACAGTGGTCCTATATGAGTATCTGTATGCTCTGAATTCCCAGGTGTATAGTAGAGCTGACAAGGGACAAGGTTGTAGTCACTTCTTGGTCACAGCCAGCTACACAGAGGGACCAAGTAGTTGAACCTGTGGGCTCGGAAAAGTAATCACAGGGGACATCAAGCTTAATTGGCATAACATATTACACAAAACATTGTTCCACCTCCTACTTTGGTGAGTAGTGACTGGGATCTTAAAAGCTTGCAAGCTGCCATCTAGGTGCAACGATGGGTCTCTCCTCGTCCAGAGCAAAGAAGAATGAAGAAACCAAAAATTCATGGAAACAATTAGTCATAGCGACTGGTACGCCATGCAATCCACGGCCTATATGACTATGAGACCAGAAGAACTAGATGGTGCCTGGCTACCACTGTCAACCACTTGGAGGGGGATCTATGTAGGAGTTCCTGGATAGAGAGGGAGAACATGTAGAACAAACTTCAAAATCATTTGGAGAAAAAAAAAGGGGGGGACCAGTTTTGCTGGTCTGATAGAGGTTGGCGGATCTACTGAGACTATGACCCCTAGCTGCAATTTAGGTCTGGAATTGAACCCACACCTGTGGCTTCCAGACAAACAAAAGACAGGCATATGAGTTGAACATTTACCCGAGGTAGATACACTCCTTGGAGAGAACAATCATGGGAGAAAGAAGGGCTGTTTACGCACAGGGGAAAGCTCAGTGAGCAAGAATGCATGGGGGGATGGACACAGGAAAGAGGTAACTATCAGGAGAAAGTGGGAGGGGATCTGTTGCATTGGGGTAAATTGTAGTCAATGTCATGAGACAAAGTGCATGTGAACTGCTGTATGGAAAGTGAATTTGCTCTGTAAATTTTCACCCAAATCACACACACACACACACCCACAAAATCCTGTAGCTAAAATAGAAGGAAAAAAGAAGAAAGGAAAAAATACTTTTGAGAAGTGAGGAAGTCGTTTATTTTCTGAGTTATAAAGAAGACTAGGCAAGTATATCTTGGAGAAAAAAAAAGCAAAACTCACAGCCACGGAGTTGGGTCTGAGACATAGCAATGCCTCCTTGGGTTTCTGAGGCAGTATTTCTGTGGAAGTAGATTGCCCAGTCTTCCTTCTGAGGAGTAGCTGGTGGGTTTGAACCACCAGCCCTCTGGTTAGCAGTCAAATGCCTTAGGCACTACATCACCAGAGCTCCTAGTCAAGCATGTAGCCATGTAAATTTTGAGGGTGATTGAAAAGTCACTTCTTCATCTTTTATCTAGAAAGCTACACTCAATCTGTAAGCAAGTCTGTCTCAGAAATATCTCCAAATTTTCTTCTGGAGCCTCTCTCCTTAAAGAAGATCAGCAATGTTCTTGTTAACTTTTAAGTGACTGCACCATGATGTTTTCTGTGTAAACCCAATAAGAATGATAGAGGATACTTGCTTCCCAAATGGCTCTAAACTGACACCTGAAATACCACATTATTTATATGACTGTAGCACAGGATAGTAGATACTTTCATGGACAAAGGAGACATTTTAGGAAAACAAAATGAAACATTTTCTTTTTTAATATCTGACATGTATAGTACAACATAAATATTTGCTTTATTCCTGGAGTTCCATGAATCTAAGCTACGTTTGATTACCATTCAGCTCATGTTCTATCTTGTAGTTTATAAGATTCTGCAATATGGGAAAAGAAAAGAAAAACCAAGATAGAAACACTTTATACAAGAATGTTAATACTAGCCCTTTTGTGGGTATGAAAAGATGGATAATTGTTTTTGCTATCTACATTGCTATCTGTTGCAACTTTTGATGACCTATGACATATGACTTTTATAATGGCCACAATCTTCGTTAGCATGTTTTACATTTATACATCCTCATTTTGTTCAAATCATGAATAGAGATATTATCAAGAATGATAGTAATAATCATCAACATGTATTGATCATGCACAGGCACCTCACATTTTTTATTAATCTAATTCATGACAATTCTATTCAAAATATCTCTTGATTAATTTCCCTCATCCTTCTGGTCCATTCCCAACCTCATCCCCTTGCTCTTCCTACTGAAAGTGCAAGGATCATGTGGGAGCTTGGTTAGAATGCCTCATCTTGGTTCCTGTCCCCAAACTACGGAACTGATACCTGAATTTAACCATATCTCTAGGCAATTTTCATATACACTATAGTTTTGAAGGAACCTGACATTCTGCATTTTTTTCACAATCTACCACATATTGCTGGTCACACGTTGTGAATCAGTGGCACAACCTTCTGTTTTTGTGTTGGTAGTTATTAAAATAACAGTCTGCAGATAGGAACTGCAATTACTATTGTAATCTCAGATATTGGGATATCAAATGCCAGGAATTTCAGATATATATGGAGTGGTTTTGGCATTTCCCTTTAAGACATGCAATTACACTTTGAGGAATTTAATGAGATTTAACTGTACTAAAGGGTAACATTTTCAAAAGTATAAAAAATTATTTAAGTTATTCTTTTTAGAGTCCATTATATTCTAAAACAAGAATGCAAACAGGTTGCCTGAATCCCTAGCAGGTGAATATGTTTTTGATAATGAGAATCTCAGGTGAGGAAATAACTGTGTGTTTTTTTAAATGCCCATTGATTTACTCAATAAGCATTAAAAACCAAAAAAACAAACTCACTGCCATAGCATCAATTCTGATTCATAGCAACCCCCACTGGATTTTCAAGGCTGTAAATCTTTATGGAAGCAGACCACCCCATATTTCTTCCTCAGAGCAACTCGGGGGTTTGAAGCATTGACTTTTTGGTTAGCAGAAAAATGTCTTAACCACTACACCTCCAGAGCTCCTTTAAGTAGCATAAGGCAGATGAAAACATTATGAAAAGTATAAAATATACCCATTTCTTGACTAGGAATTTGGTCAATAAGATATTAGTAGACATGATGAAAGCAGATGATTAATATGTACTTGTATTATTGGGATGTGTAAGAATTGGCTCACAATGATGGGTAAATTTTCAGAAATTTTGTAAGCCAGCTGTCAGACATAGTCATTATTAAAAATTAGAATTTTTTAAGGTAATAAACACATAAAACCCATCCCTTCCCAACTATTTTATTACACTTTACTACTATCTATGCTGTTGAGGTTATTTATATCTATTGTATCTATTGAGTTAGCATCTTGTGTAAGGATTTGATACTGTCATCTTTTGCCAACTCTGCATTTGAACACATATTGCACATTATCAAGATAAACTACTCTTGAGTAATATGACAAAAATGCATATGAATTGAAACAAGCTATTTCCTATGATGGCATTTGAGCAGAAGATGTAACATAGAAAGGCCTGCTTACAAGGTTGACCATTGGTTGATGTCTGGAAATTTGTATTCTGAAAATAGTCCTACCATTCCCTAACTGATTCATGTAGCTCACTGTGCATAAGCCGTTTGCACAAAAATTTGATTTATTTTAACAAACAAACACCTTTTCTTCTGGGAGTCTGGGATTTTGGTATACATTAGGCAGATGGTACCAATATGGCCTGCCCCAAAATAAATCTTGGGCATTGAGTTTCAAATAAACTTCCCTAGTACACAACAGTTCAATGATGTTATCATTATCTGATGCTGGACGAATTAAGAATGAATGTCCAGGAGTCCTTGGGTGAAAATGGGTTAAGCACTTGACCACTAATCAAAAAGTTACCAGTTTTCACCCATCCAGAAGGGCCTCAAAAGAAAGTCCTGGCAATCTGCTTCTGCAAGGTCACAGTCATGAAAACCTATGGAGTACAGTTGAACTCTGTAACACATGAAGTCCCCATGAGTCACAATGAAGTCTAAAGCAACTAATTGTGTTTGACTCCACTGAGAGAGAACTCTTGGAAGCTTAGGCCTAGTTTCTCTGGACTTTGTCCCCTGCACTTCATCCCTTTGCAGAATTTACTCTATATTTTTTCACTGCAATAAACAATATGATGAGTTCTGGGAATCTTCATAGCAAATCGCCAAACTAAGGGGTGGTATTGAGGACCCCAACAGCATTCTATAAACTTACTATGTCATTAGAATATATAGGCAAAAGCAAGACTTTTTCCTCAATAAATTCTTAGTTTGTATTTCTTGATTCTGGCTCTGACGGTTAAGGGCTGCTTTCATACTTGATACTTTCAATAGTTAAATTTAATGTATTTAGTCCCTAGACCTTAAATTTTAATTTATGGTGTATGGAGGCTGAATATGGTAGAGATTTCAGCAAATCTTGTGTATGTCTCTGATTGACTTCCACTTTTGATAGTGAGTCACAGTTGGGGAATTTTGGTTACATATTAATGCATTTAAATTTGAACTCCCTTAAGATATTTTCATTATTTTCCATCAGGGACACTGTATACGTATTTTAATATATTGATAGTATAATGAGTTTATGGTAACCCTGCTATAAATATGCTTGAAGACTCAACATAAAAATAGGATGAGTATAAACACTGACATGCATAATTCATTGATGGTAGGGCATTATGCAAGTTCCATGCTCTAGAGAATGGTTATATAAAATTTTGATGAAAATTTTGGCAGCCCAAAACTCATCTTATGCTCTTGAATAACACAGGGGAATATCACTTTTCTCAAAGGTGGATGTGGGCAGCTAACTCACAAGTTGTCCAGAAGATCAGTTCATTAAAGTTCTTCCTGACCCTGCAGGAAAATTGGACTGAATGTCCATCTATCTTGTAGTTGCAGCCATCATCTTTTTAATACTTGTGTTGCTTAAAAGGGTAAAAATAGCATTTTCCACAGGGGTCAGTTGAATGCATTATGTTAGTATTAGTGCCAAGATTATTATTAATGATAATACATTGTAAAGTATCTAATAATGATTGAATTTTATGGCTAAACCATCTAGGAAGAAAGGGGAAAATATGCTGTTCAGGGTAATTATTTTTTAAGTGGTACCTAGGAGCTTGGCACAAGTTTTTAGCAAGCATGTGTAGGAGTTGCTAATAGTTTATCAGCAACAAGGGTTATTGGTGAGAAAATTATGCTTTACTCAACATTCACAATAAGAGCTTTTTAGTTTATAGAAGATGCAGATTATATATGGAACTCAGCATAACGAAAGAACAAACGAATAAACGAACGCCCTGTGGTTAACTCAGATCCGACTCATAGAGATCCCTGTTTTGGTTTCCGAGGTAGTATCACTATGGAAGTAGGTTGCCCAACCTTCAGCATACAGATCCTTAAATATCATATATACTTAAATGCATTTATTTTTAATATTTTTTTATTATTCTTGAAAATATGTTTTACTCATTCTCTGCTTTTACCTGGATAGAGTTGGAATTTGGGGGACATGGATCTGAAGATCATAGGAGACCAAAAGACTCCTATTTTTCATGAGCTATTCTAGGCAGAGGAGTGGCTATTGCAAATATATGTGCAGTCAGAAACAGTGATGACAAATTTCAGGTAAAAGGTGAGACTATAGCTACTTTTAAAAAATATTTTTTCCTGCTTTTATCCAAGAACTGTATTTTTTAAGGGAGAAGTTTTTGACCTTGGTATTTTTATTTGTTGTGAACAGATTAGCTGAGAACTGGTTGATTAAAATCATGATCCATAAGCCTTCGCAGGTACTATTATTTGAAAGAATGAAAAATAACTTCAAAGGCTGAAAAATGAAATTTTCTAACATGGTGTCTAAAATTATATTATGTAAGAAACCACTGATGCTGTTGAGTGAAGACAGTCACTAAATTTTTATGTAAAGTAGTATGCACCTGAAAGAAGGAAGCCATATAATTGTAAACAATGGTTACCCCAAGTGTGAGAGTCTATGTGCTTTAGAATTTAGTAAATTTTAGCAAATGACTAAATTATAATGAGAAATATTAAATTCTTTTTGTAAAAAAAATGGGAAAGTATATATTTCTAAGGTAAATATGTAGACAGACTTATCTACTATACTGCTCTTCCTGATTCTTCTGTCTTGTGAACAAAATTAATGACATCCTACTCCTGACTTCTGACCCTTATATGTGTAACCAACTTCACTTTTAGACCCTACTTAATTATATGGTTCTTGCTTCTGATTTTGCTTGTCTTTGTTTAGTAAATATTAGTTGAATGTTTTAAAACAACTCTTTAGCATTGACTACCATGACTTTGAAACTGGAATTGTTCATGGTAACCATCCACTGCATATCAACTTTTTCCTGCATTCTACTTAACTGTGCCCATCTATATGCATTTTTAAAAAAAATACATTTTATTGAAATATAATTTATGTACAGTGAAATACACAAAACTTAAGTGACATGGGTCAATGCATTTTTTTTTCAGTGTTCCCCCCCCTCCCCTCCCACCCCTGGTAACAGAAAAGAAAGTTTCTTTTCATATATAAACCTTTCCTTGACTTTTAACAACAATGAACTAATGCAATATTTGTCCTTCTATGATTGACTTATTTCACTCAGCATAACGTCCTCCAAGTCCATCCATGGTATATGGTGTTTTGCAGACTCTACATTATTCTTTAGTGTTGCATAGTATTCCATTGTGTGTTTGTACCATAGTTTGGTTATCCATTCCTCAGTTGATGGACACCTGGGTTGTTTCCATCTTTTTGCTATTGTAAAGAGTGCTGTGATGGACATGGGTGTGCATATATCTGTTCTTGTACTGGCTCTCATTTCTTTAGAATATATACTTAGTAATGGGATTGTTGGATCAAATGGTATTTCTAATTCCAGCTTTTTAAGGAATCATCATACTGCTTTAAACAGTGGTTGTATCATTTTACAGTCCCACCAGCAGTATGTGAGTGTCTCTATCTCTCTCCATCCTCGTCAGCATTTGCTATTTTCTGTCTTGTTGAACTTTGCCTTTAGTGCTGGAGTGAAATGGTATCTCATTATTGTTTTGATTTGCATCTCTCTAATGGCTAATGATTGTGAGCATTTCTTCATGTATTTGCTGGCTACCTGAATATCCTCTTTGGTGAAGTGTCCATTCATGTCTTCTGCTCATTTAATTGGATTGTTAATCTTTTTGTTGTTGAGGTGTTGGAATTTTCTATAACTTTTAGATATATTGTTGCTGAATATTTTTTCTCAATCTGTAGATTCTCTGTTTACTCTTTTGAAGAAGTCTTTGGAAGCACATAAAAATTTAATTTTTAGAAGGTCCCATTCATCTAGTTTATCCTCAGCTGTTTGTGCATTTTGGGAAATGCTTGACAGTCTATTTATGCCATAAATTAGGGCCCCCAAATATGCACCTATTTTTTCCTTGAGAAATTTTATAGTTTCAGGTTTCATGATTAAGTATTTGATCCATCTGGAGTTAGTTTTTGTGTATGGTGTGAGGTATGGATCTTGTTTAATTTTTCTGCAAATTGATATCCAGTTTGCCAGCACTATTTGTTAAAGAGACCACCTCTTGTCCATTTAATGGATTTCAGCCCTTTGTCAAAAATCAGCTGACCATAGGTCGATGGATCTATTTCTGGGTTCTCAAGTCTGTTCCACTGGTCTATGTATCTGTCATTGTACCATTACCAGGCTGTTTCAACTACTGTGGCTGTATAGTAGGTTTTGAAATCCAGCAATGTGAGACTTCCTACTTTGTTCTTCTTCAATGGTGCTTTGCTTATTTGAGGTCTCTTTCCTTTCCATATAAAATTAGTGATTGTTTTTTCCATTTCTGTCTTGCTCTCTAAGGTGTGTCTCTTGTAGACAGCATATTGATGGGTGATATTTTCTTTTCCAGTTTGCAACTCTCTGTCTCTTGAGTGGCACGTTTAATCCATTGATTCGACAAATATAAATTTGTTGCTGTCATTTTGTTCTGTGCTTTTCATGGTGTCGTTAATTTTTTTCTTCCATAAAATTTTCTGTGCTAAGCTCGTTTTGTTTATGAATTGTGTCATCACTTCTTTTGTTGCTATTGTTTTAGTATTTGCTAAATATTTGTGCTGGTCCTCTTTTTTATTTTGATGTGAAGGTTTATTATTTTCTTTGTGGTTACCCTGTGATTTATAATTTACTGCCCTAATTTAGAACAGTGTATTCTATCTTGCAGTTGTCTTGACTTCCTTGCCATTTAAAATTCTGTAATTTCACAATTTTTTCCCTCTTTTTTGGTTTGTAGTTGTCCTCATTTGTCAAGTGCTTTCTCTGGTCCCCTATTTACAGTCTTGTAGGCTTATTTACTTTTGATACTTCCATACCTGGGTTGATTTCTGGGTTATGTCATCTTGTGTGTTAATAGTAAGTTGTTTGCTGTTATTTGTTCTCTATCCAAAGGACTCCCTTCAGCATCTCTTATAAGGTTTTTTAACAAATTCCCTTAATTTCTGCTTATCTGAAAATGTCCTAATTTCACTATCATATTTGAGAGAAAATTTTGCTGGGTACATAATTCTTGGTTGAAAATTTTTTTCTTTCAGGGTTTTATAATAACATCCCATTGTTTTCTTGCCTGCATAGCTTCTGCAGAGCTTATTCTTATTGGTTGCCCTTGTAGGTAACTTTTTGTTTTTCCTGTGCTGCTTCAGGATTTTTTGTTTGTCTTTGGTTTTGGTGAGTTTGATGATGATATGTCTTGGTGATTTTCTCTTGTGGTCTATCTTATTTGGGGTTTGTTGGATTTCTTGAATGGATATATTGTTGTCTTTCATCATACCAGGGAAATTCTCTTCCAACAAATCTTCAACAATTTTCTCTGAGGTTTTATTTGTCTCTTCCTGTTCTGGAATTGTGATGACACATAGGTTATTCCTTTTGATGGTATCCCACATGAACCTTAGGTTTTCTTCATTTTGTTTTTATTTATTTATTTATTTATTTTGATTGATCCTTTTCCAAAGAAGTATTGAGGTATTTGTCTTCAATCTTATTAATTCTGTCTTCCATTGATTCATTTCTACTCCTTTGCCCGTTCAATGTGCTATCTATTTCTGAAAGTTTAGTATTAATGTTCTGGATTTCTATCTGTGGATTTTGTATAATTTCTAATTTTTCATTTATTTTGTAATTTTGTTCTTATACTGTCTTTCAAAATTGTTCTAGGGTTGTCTCTGTGTTTTCCTCAATTTTGTCAGTGTTTTCCTTGGTCTGTCTCTCAATCTACTGAAGTTACTTAAATATAATTTTTTGAATCTTTATCAGGGAGTTCCAATGCTATTTTTTCCTTGGGAATGTGTTCTGGGTCTGTATCCTGGTCCTTTGTTTCCTGCATTATCTTGCTTCTTTGTGTGGACTGTGATGCTCTGTGGTCTCTGAGACATTGTGATGTTTTTTATTTGTATTTAATTAGTGATTGTATATTGGAGTGACTTGCCCACAAATTTTGTTTTCTTTGGATGTTGTCTTTGTGAGCAGGATACTGTTCTCCTCTATTCACTAGTTGACAGTAGTTATGCACTCAGCACCTGTCTCCTTTCCCATTGTCAGCCTTATGTATGTCCTTGCTGTCCTCAGCAAATGGAGCCTATTCTTAGGTTTCTGGAATCCAAATGAGAATGTTGTGACTTTAAATATAAAAAATGGCTGCTGCTTGTAAACATTCAAAATGGCCGTGCCCTGGGTCACTTTAAATATCTAAAATGCCCACCACTTATAAACAACCAAAATGTCTGCACTCTCTGGACAGCTGAAGTTGACAGCTCAGGATGTCTCCCTCTTTGCTGTTTCCCTTACTAGTTATAGGCCACAATTACAGTTATCCCTGTAGCCCTTGGCAACCAGGACTGATCTTTAGGTCAATTCTCAAGTCCCAACACCACTTGGGGAGCTCTGGTAGCATAGTGCCTAAGGAACTTGACTGCTATCCAGAAGGCTGGCGGTTCAAACCCACCAACCACTCCTCAGAAGGAAGGTTGGGTGATCTACTTCCGTAGTGATACTGCCTTGGAAACCCAAGGAGGGGTCGCTATGAGTTGGGTCTGATTCGACAGCACATAACAACAATATTTGGAAATATTCAGGCTATTGGTACCATCAGACTAGCTGACAGTCAGCATCTCCATCCATCTCTGCACTCATTGTCTTGTCTCAAGTTTTTCCACAAGTTAGTGCCTAATCCATTTCTATATACTTCCTTTCAAAGCTCAGGGCTCCAGGATTATCTTCTGTATTTCTGTCAATTGGTTTCTCTTTTCTTTGTTGAAGAGGGTCTGTATAGCTTGTCTGTCTATTTTGCCATCTCACTGGAAGTCTCCATAGGCATTTTTTGCATACATCCTTGGATTCCTTCTTCCCACACCCAATAATTACTCCTCATGTGGGGCTCAAGCTTTTCCTCAGTTCCCAGTTTGAACCCAACAGGTTGCTGCTGCCACCTCAGCAGAATTGATCCTTATTACCTAGTAAATGATAGACCCTTAGCAAATATTTGTGGAAAATAGCCAGTCAGTCAATATGTACTTCAGAGAATCTTGCCAGGGTTATATACCTCTTCTTGGGATAGTGCTTCTTCACTCTTACAAAAATTCTTCCAGATTTTCAAGCTCTGATAGCATAGTGGCTAAAAGCACTTGACTGCTAACCAGAAGGCTGGCAGTTCAAACCCACCAGCCACTCCTTGGAAGGAAGGTCGGGCAATCCTAACTTCCGTAGTGATACTGCCTCGGAAACCCAAGGAGGGGTCGCTATGAGTCGGGGCCGACTCGATGGCACATAACAACAACAACAACAACAATCCTAATTACTTGTTGTCAGATGCAAACTCTTCTTATTGTTAGGGGCCAACTCATACTCAACAGAACAAAACACTTGTTGTCCTGAACCATTCTCACAATCATTGCTGTGTTTAAGCCTACTCTTGCAGACACTGTGTAATTCCATCTCACTTCGGGTCTTCCCCTTTTTCACTGACCTTCTACTTTACTAACTTTGATGCCCTTCTTCAGAGACCGGTCCCTCTTGACAGCATGTCCAAAGTACACGAGACAAAGTCTCACCATTCTCGTTTCTCAGGAGCATTCTGGTTATGCTTCTTCCAAGACAGATCTGTACATTCTTCTGGCAGTCCATGGTATATTTGATATTCTTTTCACCACCATAATTCAAAGCTATCACTTCTTTTTCAGTCTTCCTTATTTATTTTTCAGCTTTCATATACATAAGAGGTGATTGAAAATACTATGGCTTGGGTCAGGCACACCTTAGTCTTCAAAGGGATATATTTGCTCTTTAACACTTTTAATAGGTCTTTTACAGCAGATTTTCTTATGCCATATGTTGTCGTTTGATTTTTTGACTATTACTTCTATGGACATTGAGTGTGGATCCAAGTAAAATAAAATTCCTTGACTTCTAATACATGAATCCTTGAAATTCATGAATAGCAGTAGATACAACCTAGGACTAAGTTTTTAAGAAGGTCTGAGTGTTCAAAATTATACCTTTTGTTTGACAGATATTATTGTTGTTTAAGGAAACAATTAAAATCAGTTTTTGTGTTTACACCTTCAAATGAAGGAGGTTCAGGATAGTTTATATTTCTAAATTATACTTTCCCAAATCTGTTCTCAAATTCTTGACTCTTACTATCATGTACAATAGCAGTGTACATCCAAGAGCAATTAAAATTTTAAGGGTTATCAAAATGTAACACATATGGTTGGATGATATAAGGCTATAATACTCTGGGAGTTTAAAAGATAGCTTCCTGACAACCTAAAATTTTGTCATCTATGTCATTTCCTGGGAAGGTTAGGAATGCTATTTTGGGGGCATGATGTATATCAGCTCTCTAAAAAGCTATAAATATTAGGTAAGTAGACAGAAAAGCCAAGTTGTTGTAAGTACTATATTTTATTAACTGTTCACTGAAGAATGCAATGAGAAGTTAAATATGTGTAATCAAAAAACAGGAAGCTCTGTTTTAATTTTCCTGTAGAGGATCATAAAGAGGAAGATAATTGTTCTAAATAAGAAGTAGGTTGTATTTCATTGTTTTTGTTTTACACTTCTGTTGAAATCAAACCTCATCTCTTCAACATTGACAATTTCCAGCAATAGAACTTGAATGTGTGAAGTTCAGTAAGTGTCCAAGAGGGAAGGAAGCTGGACCAAGAGCAGCATCTTTCCCAAAAGAGAAAGGGAAGCCTTTCTTATAATAACTTTCATTTAAATTTTTTTGTTATTTACAGAACAATTAAGCTGTTACCTTTTTTGCAATAAACTTGAGAATCTGGTCTTGGTCAATCTGAGGTGGCATTCGCTGCTTTTACTCCTGAAAGCTTTTGGCATCTTGGCTTGCCAGTTTTAACCATGGTCATATTGAACCCAGGACTCATTTGTAAAGAAGTGTGTTTCAAAACAAAATATACATATTTATATGGAATATACTAGCTGTTATTTTTTTAAGACACATCTACCAGCAAAACAAACATAAATAATTCTTAGATTTACACAAATGCATTATATTTCCATCCATCTGTAAATTTTTTTGGTTGGATCTGGAACAAATCAGGTTATGTAACATCAATATATAACACATGAAAAACTAAAATTTAAAATATTTATGCTTAACAAGGATAGCTGAAGCATCAGGCAGGAGATTTCTGGCAAAAGAAGTAAAACTTATTTGTCAGTTTTGGTGACAGATTACTTATCATTCCAATTACATATACATTATTTTGAAAGTTTATTCTCTTGTGTAGCACTGAGCATTTTTTCTTTTTAATGGTAGTTTTGAGGCAGTGTTATCTGCACTAACAAGGCATATTAAAACAAAAGCACTGACTACTACAAAGCAAACAAATGTTCTAATGGCCAGAGGAACCTGGCCGGGCCCAAGTTGACAGTTCAATTATTCAAACACATTACAAATGATTGCATTGAAGGCAAATACCTGTGCATTTCCCTTTGTGAGTCTTTCTCAGGAAGATTGAAATATATCAAAGAGAACATGCCTTCTCTAAAACATTCTATATAATGTGTGTGTATTAAATAATAAAGAGAACCCAAAGTTTGGGGCATTTTTAGAAGACAAAGTTAGCAGATGAGTAATATTTAAGCAACTCAAAAAATTCTTTTATCTTCCACCCTTCATGACATTATAATAAAAAATGTCATTGTGAATATTATGAAGTACAAATATTTCAAGATTCTGAATTACCTTGGGAGTAACAATATAAAAGTGTTTCTTCAGCTAGTGTGAGTTTTGAGGGTAATAAATAGTACATTCTATTTTTTGTAAACTAGTGAGCGCTGGTGGCATAGTGCCTAAGGCATTTGACTGCAAACCAGAAGGCTGGCAATTCAAATTCACCAGCCACTCCTCAGAAGGAAGGTTGGACAATCTACTTCCATAGTGATGCCACCTCAGAAACCCAAGGAGGGATCGCTATGAGTCAGATCCAACTCAATGGCAGTGAGTTTGGGTTTTTTTGTTTAGAAATCACTAAATGACATTTAGGCCACAACTAATTATAGATCCAATTAACAAAACACTTAATTTTCCCCAGGATTCATTTGTAAAGAAGGGTGTTTCAAAAGAAAATATATGCATTTGTATGGAATATATTAGCTGTTATTTAGCTAATACATTATTAGCTGTTATTTAGCTAATATTATTTCATTTAGCTAAAAATGGAAATCACTAAAGATGAAATATGTTATTTAAGACCTCACTTTGTTTCTCGTATGTGTTCGTTTAATTAGAATAAGGATCTATCTAAAAAAAAACTTATGGATTGTAACAAAGGAAAACTCCTGTGTTTTAGAAATATGTGGATGTTCCAATTATATACAAAGCAATTGTAGGGATTCACGAGAGGAAGGAAGACATTGTAGATTAGAGAAAGAACATAATTTTTGGAGACAAGTTAACCTGGGTCCCAAACAAGGTGTATAGCCTTGAGCAACTTATTTAACATCACTAACGTTAATTTTATTCATCCCTAAGATGACTCTGAAAATATTGTAGCATCATTACATGAGATTTTCATATGAATTAAATAAAAGGATTCTCACAAATTACTTAACACAATGTTGATACGTCATAAATATTTTTGTCAATGTTAGTTATTATCATTTAAGTGAACTAGACAGAGAGACATATGATCATCTACTTAGAATCTTAATGACATGGATTCCATATATTTTACTTTAAATTGTCCATTCCATTCATTGAACACATGCTAATTGAAACTTTGGGAGCTCTGGTAGCGTAGTGCATAAGGCACTTGACTGCTAACCAGAAGGCTGCAGGTTCAAACCCACAAGCCACTCCTCAGAAGGAAGATGGAGCAATCTACTTCCATAGTGATATGGCCTTGGAAACCCAGGGAGGGGTTGCTATGAGTTGGGTCTGACTCGACGGCATGTAACAACAACAATTGAACACTGGAACATTGGACACTCTGGTGGCATAGTGCTTAAGGCATTTGACTGCTAACCAGAAGGCTGGTAGTTCAAACCCACCAACCACTTCTCAGAAGGAAGACTGGGCAATCTACTTCCATAGAGATACTGCCTCAGAAACAAAATAAGGGGTTGCTATGAGTAGAGATGGACTTGATGACAGAGAGTTTGGTTTCGTTTGAATTGAACATTGTGTAAGAAATTCTCTGGTACTGGTTAAAAAAACGTAAAAAAGATGAAAAAGAACCTAGAAGGATTGCAATCTGGTACAGACAATATGCAAGGAAAGAAATCATTTCAGCCGACTGTGGGACATGTCTGTGTAGAGGGAGGCACAGAATGTTTTGGGAGTAGTGAGGACAGAGTCACAGAATCTAGATTGGAAGGTTCACTAAAGAAAGGCGAAGATAATTCTTGAATAGAGTCTTAAAAGTGAAAAGTGCTAGCAGGCATAAGAACATGGGATATCAATGAGGGGATGCGTTAGAAACTTTTGCTAACCCATTTATTTTGTAGAGAGATTATAAAAATATGCTTCCTAGGAAAATATCTGTGGATATCTCATCTAGTAAAAGAGCACAAAATTATTATAAACATCTGAAGATGCAAAACTAGAAAGTATGGGTGATAGGTGGACAATTTTTTTTTCAACTGTTACAGGTAACTTGTGAGTCTAAATCTCTATACATCCATTGTTGTTGTTTTAGGTGCCATTGAGTCAGTTCTGACTCAAAATGACCTTGTGTAAAACAGAATGAAACACTGCCCGGTCCTCTGCCATCCTCAATATCATTGCTACACTTGAGCTGATTGTTTAAGCCACTGTGTCAGTCCATCTTGTTGCGTGTCTTCCTCTTTTTTGCTGACTCTCTATTTTATCAAGCATTATGTCTTTCTCCATAGACTGATCCCTCCTGATAATATATGTAAAATACATGAGACAAAGTCTTGCCATGTTCACTTTCAAGAAAAAGTCTGGCTGTACTTCTTCCAAGACAGTTTTGTTTGTTCTTCTGGCAGTCCATGGTGTGTGTGTGTGTGTGTGTGTGTAAATATAAAATATTTAATATTCTTCACCAGTATCGTAATTCAAAGGCATCAATTCTTCTTCAGTCTTCCTTATTCTTTGTGAAGCTTTCACATGTATATGAGGTGATTGAAAATACTATGGTACCATGGCTTGGTCAGGCACACCTTAGACCTCCATGTGACATCTTTGCTTTTTAACACTTTAAAGAGGTCTTTTGCAGGAGATTTGCCCAATGCAATTCATTTGATTTTTTGCCTTCTGCTTCCATGGGTGTTGATTGTGGATCCAAGTAAAATGAAATCCTTCAAAACTTTAAGGTGATAGAAATGATGCCAGAGATCACATAATAGAATTTTGCAAGACCAACAACTTACTCATTAGAAATCCCTCTTTTCAACAATTTAAATAGTGACTGTACATGTGGACCTCACTAATGAAATACACAGGAATCAAATTGACTACTTCTGTGGAAAGAGAAAATGGAGAAGCTCAACGTCATTTGTGGGAACAAGGCCAAGAGCCAGCTGTGGAATGGACCATCAATTGTTCAAACACAAGTTCAAGTTGAAGTAGAAGAAAATTAAAGGTACAAGAAAGCTGAAGTATGACTTGGAGAATATCCCACCTGAAATTAGAAACCATGTCAAGAATAGATTTGTCCCGTTGAACACTAATGACTGAAGGCCAGATAAGTTCTGGGGTGACATCTAGGATATCATACATGAAGAAAGCAAAAGTTCATTAACAAGATGAAGAAGGAAAAGACCAAAAGGAATGTCAAAAGAGACTTAAACATTCCCTTTAAATGGAATAGAAGAAATGTGAATAGAAGAAATAAAATGTGAATAAAAGTGAATAGAAGAAATGATGAAGTAAAACAGATGAACACAAGATTTCAAAGGGTGGCTCAAAAGGCAAAGAGAAGTTGTATTTTAATGAAATGTGCAAAGACCTGGGGATAAAAACCAAAAGGAAACAACACACTCAACATTTCGGAGGCTGAGAGGACTAAAGAAAAAATCCAAGCTTTGAGTTGTAATTTTGAAAGATCCTATAGTGTAGTGTCTAAGGCACTTGACTGCTAACCAGAAAGCTGGCGGTTCAAACCCACCAGCCACTCCTCAGAAGGAAGGTTGGGGCAATCTACTTCCATGGTGATACCGCCTTGGAAACCCAAGGAGGGGTCACCATGAGTGGGGTCTGACTCCATGGCACATAACAACAACAAAAAAAGGAAAAAAACATGGGTAAAACATTGAACAACACAGAAAGCATAAAAAGAAGATGTCCCAAAAATAATCAGTCAATGTTCAACCATTTCATGCGGTACCATATGGTCAAGAACAAATGATATTGAAGGAATAAGTCCAAGTGGTATTGAAGTACTGAAGGCATTGGCAAAAAAACAAAGCTCCAAGAACTGATGGAAGACCAACTGAGAAGTTGATTGCAATGCTGAAAGCGCTCATTAATCTATGCCAAGAAATTTGGAACACAGGTACCTGGCCAACCAACTGGAAGAATCCATATCTGTGCCCATTTCAAAAAAAAAAAGGTGATCCAAATAGAATGCAGAAATATGGAACAATTTCACTAATATCACACTCAAAGAATTTTTGCTGAAGATAATTCAAAACAGTTGAAGCAGCACATCAACAGGCAACTGCCAGAAATCTGAGCTGGATTCAGAAGAGGATGTGGAACAGGGGATATATCATTGCTAATATGACGGATTTTGGCTGAAAACAAAGAATATTAGATGTTTACCTTTGTTTTATTGACTATGCAAAGGCATTCAATTGGGTGGATCATAAGAAAGTATGGATAACATTGCAAAGAATGAAAATTCCAGAACACTTAATTGTGCTCATGTGGAACCTGTACATAGACCAAGTGGTAGCTGTTCAAAAAGAACAAGGGGATACTACATGATTTAAAAATCAAGAAAGGTGTGTGTCAGGGTTGTATACTACCACCATACTTATTCAAACTGTATGCTGAGCAAGTAACCCAAGAAGCTAGACTATATGAAGAAAATCACAACATCAGGATTGAAGGAAGACTCTTTAACAATCTGTGATATGTAGATGACATATCCTTGCTTGCTGAAAGCAAAGAGGACTTGAGGCATTTACTGATGAAGATCAAAGACTTCAGCCTTCTGTATGGATTATACTTCACCATAAAGAGATGGACCAATAAGCAACTGCATATATTCTTTATTCATCTTGATAAATTGTGCTTACCTTATACAAGATATCTCCTTCAGGGGATCAGATTCAGAGAGATCAGAATTAAAACAAAATATCAAAATCATTTTATCTAATAAATGGGAGACATTTACATTAGTCATCTTCTTCTTATTATTATTATTGTTATTATTTGCATTTTTTTAAGCCATTATACTCAACTCACTGCCCTCGAGTTAGATCTGACTCCTAGTGACCCCTTCTTGGGTTTCACGAGGCAGTATGACTACGGAAGTAGGTTGCTCAACTTTCCTTCTGAGGAGTGGCTGGTGGGTTTGAACTGCCACCTTTCTGGTTAGCAGTCAAATGCCTTAGGTACTATGCCACCAGAGCAGTTTTCTTTCTTTTTTTTTTTTTTTTTTTTTAATTTTTATTGTGATTTGGGTGAAAGTTTACAGAGCAAATTCCCTTTCCATACAGCAGCTTACATACACTTTGTCTCATGCCATTGACAGCAATTTCCCATAATGCAACAGCTTCCCTCCCACTTCCTCCCCATAGTTACCTCTTCCCCATTTACATTAGTCTTATATAGACAGAAGTTTGTTTTTTATATTTAAGATTCTGCTATTTTAATAACCAATTTAATTTTATTCTCCTGGCTCAATTATTCAGTAATGTGAGGATCAGTATTAAGAGGCTGCTGTATAAACATACATGTATTACTTTGGTAAGCCCTGGAAAAAGTTACATAGGATATCCTTGCCTGTAAGACACAAAAGGATTTAATTAATATATAAACCAAAACCAAACCCATTGCCATAGAGTTGATTCGACTCAGCCACATCCTTTGGGTTTCTGAGGTCATAAATCTTTACGGAAGTAGATTGCCCAATCTTCCTTTCATGGAGTGGCTGGCAGATTTGAACCACAAACCTTCTGGTTAGCAGTCAAATACCTTAGGCATTATGCCTCCAGAGCTCCTTCATTAATATATAGCATGGCCTTTTAATGTGTCAGGCAAAGCACCAACTTACTGTATTTTAATTTTCAAACAATCTTGTGAATAGGGCTTACTACCTCCAATTTTAAGACAGAAATTAAAAGCCAAAAAGGGTAAGGTACTTTCCAAAGTCACAGTTTCTAAGGGACAATGCTCAGTTTTGAACACAAGACTTTGTCATTCCAAAGCTCATGTCACTTTCTCCTTAACTAGATGAGAAATGAAAAAATAAAAATGAAAATGAAAGTTTATATTAACTTTTTTTTAGATGACTTTATAATAAATTAATTTATACCTAGCCCTTTCCCCAATTCCAATGCAGAAGGGAGAAGGACATCATACTTGGTAAAGTGAAGAGTCAGAGAAAAAGGTGAAGGCCCCCAACAAGATGAACTGACACAGTGGCTGAAATAATGGGCTCAGGTATGGCAAGGACTATGAGGCTGGTGAAGGCCCATCATCATCCCCTGATGATCCCTTCTGACAACATGACCAAAGTAGATGAGATGAAGTCTGGCCATTCTTGCTTCCAAAGAGCATTCCGGCTCTACTTCCAGGACAAATTTGTTCATTCTTCTGGCAGTCCATGGTACTTTCAGTTTCTTCACCAACACTACAACTCAAAAGCATCAACTCTTCTTAGGTCTTCTTTGTTCAGCTTTCACATGCATATGAGGCAATTGAAAAAACCATGACTTGGGTAAGGCACACCTTAGTCTTCAGAGAAACATCTTTGTTTTTCAGCACTTTAAAGAGGATTTTACAGCAGATTTGCCCAGTGCAATACGTCATCTGATGTCTTAACTGCTGCTTCCATTGTTGTTGATTGTGGATCCAAGTAATATGAAATGTGTTCTTGTTACCTAGTGTCACTCTGACAAGGATATACCACAAATGGGATGGCCTTAACAAACAGGAGTTTATTCTCTTACAATTTGGAGACTTTAAGTCCAAGTTCAAAGTGCCAGGCTCTTGGGTCTGGGTAAAAGCCCCTCAACCTTGGGCTTCCAGCTCCCGACCTACTGAAGCTAGAGGATTTTCTTCACTCAGACAGCTGCTGGCTTCTGAAGCTGACAAGCCCAAGGTTGACAAGTAAAAAGGCACAGTCCCGATCTTACCAAACCACATGGCAAGCCATTAATTCAAGTCCATCATAAGTCCCCATGTTGGCAGAGCATGGCAGGCTGCTGAACAATGACAGGCTACATGCAGGGTCCAAGCATGCCATAAGCTTGAGACCATTCCCCAAAGTTTTTGCTTATATATAGGAAGCAGACCACATTCCCTAAGGCAGCTACTCAGCTGCTTACAGTAGATTCCATCATGGAGTTTAATACCCGTCTCATCTTGGAGAATACTACATCCAGCTGCCCAGCCACTCAACCAGGCCCAGCCAAGTTGACACACAAACTGAACTACCACAAAATCTTACCAACTTCAGTCTTTTCTCCATTTATCATAGTGCTGCTTATTAGTCCAATTGTGAGGATTTTAGTTTTCTTTATATTGAGGTGCAAACCATACTGTAGAGTGTAGTCTTTAATCTTCATCAGTGAATCCTTCAAGACTTCATCACTTTCAGCAAGCAAGGTTGTTTTGTCTGCATATGGCAGGTTGTTAATGAGTCTTCCTTCAATCCTGATGCTGTTCTTTATATAGTCCAACTTCTCGGATTATTTGCTCAGCACACAATTGAATAAATATGGTGAAAGAATACAACCCTGACACATTCCCTTCCTGATTTTAAACCATGCAGTATCTATCCCCTTGTTCTACTTGAACAACAGCCTCCTTCCTGTTCTGTGTACAGGTTCCTCAAGAGCACATGTGTTCTGGAAGTCCTATTCTTCTCAATGTTGTCCATAATTTGTTATGATCCACACAATCAAATGCTTTTGCATAGTCAATAAAGCACAAGTAAACATCGTTCTGGTATTCTTTGCTTTCAGCCAAGATCCATCTGACATCCATCCATCTTGTCCTTTCTTCCATTTGCTTTAGCTACTCTCTGTTCAGGAGCAAGTTTCAGAGTCTCTTCTGACATCCATTTTGGTCTTTTCTTCCTTTCCTTTCTTTTTAATCACCTTTTTCTTTTTTCATGTGTGATGTTCTTGATGTCATCCCACAGTTCCCCTGGTTTTGGGCCATTGGTGCTCAATTCATCAAATCTGTTCTTTATATAGTCTCTAAATGTAGATGGGATATAAACAAGGTCATTTTTGGCCCTCATGGACTTGTTTTAATTGTTTTCAGCTTCAACTTCAACTTGGATATGAGCAGTTGTTGCTCTGTTCCACAGTCAGCTCCTGGCCTTGTTTTGGCTAAAGATGTTGAGCTTCTCTATTGCTTCTTTCCACAGATGTAGTCAGTGTGATTCCTGTATATTCCATCTGGTGAAGTCCACAGACATAACCACCACTATGTTGTTGAAAAAAAGTATTTGCAATGAATAAGTCATTGGTCTTCCAAAATTCTATCATGCAATCTCCAGCGTCATTTCTATTACCAAGACCATATTCCTTCTAGCCATAGTCCTCCATTTTGTGATGTATTGTAAATCCTAGTCTCTATGCCTGTTTAGAGTGTGATGTATCTTGATTCCTGCATTGCTGGAGGGTGTGATTCAAGTCATCATTTCCTTGAGGTGAATAATATTTAATAATATGTGAATTATCTGGGAAACTTTTCTCTCTTGCTCTCTCTTGTTTGGTTCATCATCATGTCAAGGTTTGGCAGCCCTTGCAACCATGTGAGTAGGGAGATTCCCCCAGACCTGCACATGGACCTGGGACTTGCCAGCTTCCCAGCCTCCATCACCACATGAGCCATTTCTTTGCAGTTTGTGAGTTCTGTGAGATGTTACAGCTAAATATGGAATCCTGGAATAGGAGGGAAAGTATGGAGGGGAGGAGGAATTGTTGATATTAGAGGTGATGGAGTGCTACAGCAATTTGGGGAAGTTTGACATTAGAGACATCTTTAACCTCCACTTTATAAGGACCAGCCTTGTGATGATCCTTCTAAAAGAAATCATCCAAGCAACAATATTTTTATTTCTGTGTTTCAGTCTGAAAATTTTCATTGCTCTTCAAATCTGCAATATTCATCATTATTATGGCTATTATTTTATTAGTGCTTGGTGGTTCAATTAATAAATCTACTTTAAAACAGAATAAAATACCTACCAACAGCCATATCTATATGAGTACTTTGCAACCCATTGCATAAATGCCATATAAGACATCTATTGAAGATGCTCAGTGTGACTTATTTTGTAATTCACATATTTAAATAATAGTACCATTTAACATAGCTTGTAGTGATATCAAAATGACAGTTAATAGAAAGTAAAATCATGAGAAAAACATTAAACTAATGATCCTCAGATATTATCTGGTGCCATTCTTACATAGATCAGTTTTCTATAGTCTCTCTTCACCAATTACAAGTCATTTATGGGCTGATGCTATTAGCTTATAAGCACATTTAAGACCCATTCCATGCACTTTTTCATTATTTGGATGTAGCATTTTAGAAAAAATTACTACTTAAGTATCATTTTGAAGAATGAATTCATTTTAAGCAAAAGTTCATATTTAATTTGTTAATATTGTTCCTACTATTCAAAATGCTTAAATAAGACCACTAAAGTACTTTGTATAGTCATGAAAAAGTCACATTAGGAGCATAATTTAATTTGAATGCTGAAGAGACTAAGTTTGTTTTGCATTTTGAAATCAGTAAAATCGTAGTTCTTTAATTTTATCTCTGCCTTCTTTCTTCATGTCCAATATATTCTCTTTTGCCCACTTTGATTTGATGAGACTGGAAGTACTGTCATAATTTTAAATGACTCCCCATTTTCAGTCACAAAATTATAGGTAGGAATATAGAAAAGCAGGCAAAATGGAAAGCTAGAACTGGAAAAGTCGATCATAAACCTACATGGAGAAGTCTTTCTTTTTAAAATAGGATCATGTTCTGTGGCTTTGGGGCCCCTGGGTGGTGTGATCCAATTAGCACTTACCTATTCACTGAAAGGTTGGCAGTTTGAACCCACCCAGATGTGCCTCAATTGGTCTAGCAATCTACTTCCAAAAGTCACAGTCTTGAAAATCCTGTGGAGTACAGTTCTACTCTGCAATACATGGGTCACCATGAGTTGGAATCAACTCTCCAACAACTGGCATGGTTTATTTTATGTCTATAGCTTTAGGAGAGATTTCCTGAAGAAGATCTCCAGATAGAAAGCAAAGATTAGCTCAGATGACTCTAACTTTGTGTCTGAATGCCACCTATATTGTTTTTGTTAGTTTTGATTCCTATATATATATACTACTTAAAATCCTGACCCAAATGTTGGCAAAATTTGTTCTCCTTGGTTTCTTTTACTGCACAGACTGAGGCTTTCATAGAGCAATTTTCTAAAAGTTGTTAGATGTCATTGAGTCAATCTCAACTCTTAAAGACCCTATATGACAGAGTAGAAATGCTAAAGGCTAAAAAAATAATAATAATAACCAATAAAACATAATTCATCTCTTCCTAGTTCACATACTACAAATCCCAGTATAGGAATAACAAGTCATTACACACTAAATTCTCCCAGACTTTCTGCGTTTACTGTTATTGTACTTCTTTCCCTAAGGAATGCTGGGGTAAAACCTCCTTCTACCTCAGTAGTAGTAGGATATATTGAAAAGTACAGTGGATTTAGAGAATTCAATTCTGATTTGGTCTCATGATTTGGTTGTGCTCTGAACCTTGAAAAGTTTCTTCACCTCCCTGAATATAACTTTCTTCCTGAAAATAAAATTAAAAAAAAAAAAAAGAATATTCTATTGAATTGTCTTATTTTTAAACTGATATACAATGTGAAAGTAAAGGTTAAAAAAATAATTTGTTCAAGCAGCAAAAAACAATGACATACACTCAAGGAGCTTTTTTCTTAATTTCTTCTCTCCAAGTTTTTTCCATATGGAAGATTAGTAACTACCATGTTAGACCAATTTACCTTCAAGGTAAATTCAGGTCTATCGTCCAGGATAAAACTTGATTCACATTCATCAGAACGCTTTAGAATTCTTCCAGTCAGCTTCTGATTATTATAGCATCTGTATTTTACAATTCAATTCCTTTCTAGGCCCAAGTTCAATTAAAAGTTGAACGTAAAGCCCTTATTGTCTCTATCATTACCTGAGCTCTTCTTTGGGGCATTTTCTGATTATACATACAGGTAAAGTCTATTATTATACACAAGTAACGTCTACCCTCTCAGTCATCTGTTTATGTACACGGTAACCATTATTCAGCATCCAAGATACACATTAAAAAAATCAATTAGGTTATTTGCTCATTATATATAATTTTGATAACTATGCTGTATTGTGAGACATTTTTCACCCCAGTGGTTGAGTTCCATGTGATTCTCTGAAAGTGTTGCAGAAATTCATTGATTCCTTAGCCCAAAGGAAATGTTTCTGGAATTCTATTAGAGCTCCGAATAGAGGCAGTATGTTTTATGGGATTTTCTACAAAATATTGCCTTAAATTCCCTGGGCTTTGGTTAATTTATAAAAAGAATGTGGGAGTGTCATCATCTGACCTCTTATAACTTCACAGCAGTAAGAGAAAAGCACCATCAGCAGCATCAGCCCAAGGCTGATTCTTATGAGGTGGAAGTCGGACATACTGCCACCCTCCAACCTTTGTACCAATTCTGACACTGACCGTCCCTCTCACAGTACTCCCTATTTCTTTACTGGGTTTGATCATTTGTTGCAATGGCCACACAGAACTCAATACACAATACTCACTATCATGGGATTAATTAGGGAAGTAACAGGTTACAAATCAGGTTCAGGAGCATTCAGGATACAATTATTCAATTCAACAATGCCCACAGGAATGCCCCTCTGGGCCTCTTGGCCTCTTCCCTACTAGGGCAAGTGTTACAAAGGCCTTTTTTCTCTGCTTATAAGTCCACTCCACTTCCCCCCAGTAATCCTCCTGCCCAATAGCACTCAGCTTTGTTGCTCCTTGGGCCGACAAGGCCACCACTCCATCTCATGCCAGTCTCTTGTTTCTGTTGGTTCTGCTGCCTCTGCTGTCACTGTCTCTCTGCCTTCTCTCTGACATCTCTCCTTGATGTCCCAGTGCAGGGATCTCTTGTCCCAGGATGTGCTTCACTCCCAGCTGCTCTTTCTTGATCATAGTAACATTCCCCCTTTCCCTGACTTGGATGGCTTATTTTAAGCCTAGTGGGATTGAAAAACTGACTGATCCTCATGGCAGAACTCCATACACCTAATTTGCATGGTCCTACCCCCACGAAGGTGCCATGTACCTTATTTACATTGTTAACAAGTGGTCCAATCCCCTTGTTGGGCCACAAACACCTCATATTTGCATGGTGGGACTGACTCCCCTCAGTCATCTGGTGGGACTCACAAAGACCATAGTTAGAAGAGCAATTAGTTAGAAGAGCAATATTAAGTTAGCAAACCAAACTCACTGCCATCGAGTTGATTCTGACTCATAGCAACTCCCACTGGTTTTCTGAAGCTGTGAATCTTTATAGAAATATATTGCCCCATCTTCCTTCCACAGAGCAGCTGGTGGGTTTGACCACTGACCTTCTGGTTAGCAGCCAAATGCCTTCATTGTTACTTCTGTTTTGTGAGTTGGTTAAAGACAGAGATTGGATTTTCATCTCTGTGTCTCTAAGCATGGCATAATGCATGATATAGGGTAAGTATTCAATAAATACTAGTTGAAAGGTAAAAGAAAGGACAGGTGAAAGGGAGATTATTAAATGAGTAATTTGCTCAACAAATATCAGTCTCTTAACAAAACAGATGTTTATTTCTCACTCTGTAGTTCTCTGCAGGTTTTCCAGCTCTTCTCAACAACTCTTGTCCAGTTGATGACTCAAGGAAAAGACTCCTTCCAACCTGTGGTTCTGACTTGAAGGAAATTCATTTGGCATATGGGGGAAGAGAGCCTGTAAAAAGCTAATCTGAGTGAGATACACTGCCATCTACTCACAATCCATGGAAGAGCTAGTACATACCCAATCTTAGAGCAAGGCAGTATTGGGAAATGGGGAAAAAAAAAATTCATGGACATTGCTGAGCACTAAACAGTCTCTAATATAGCAGGATATAGAAAGGAGAAAGAGAGAGATGGAAACTAAGCGATCGAACATAGAGTGTAGAAAATAAGAGTGAGTCCTAACATTCAGAGAGGAAAATTAGGTACAAGCTGCATTCTTTATGAATTAATAAGCACTAGTTGACCACTAACAGGAAGGCTGGCAGTTCAAAACCACCAGCTGCTCCTTGGAAGATTGTGCAATCTACTTCCGTAGAGACACCGCCTCAGAAACCCAAGGAGGGGTCCCTATGAGTCTGGATTGACTCCGCAGCAGTGAGTTTTGTTTTTGTGGTAACAGTATTAAGAACATCCCTGTTATAGATTCAGAAGCTGGACTACACATAAAGTGAGTGTATTGTTATTGTTGTTAAGTGCCATCAGGTAGACATTTGACTCACAGTGACCACATGTGAAAGAGTAAAACTACCTCTTAGGAGCAGATCATCAAGTCTCTCCAACAGAACTTCTGAGTGGGTTCAAACTACCAGCTTTGGTTAGAAGCTAAGCACTTAACTGTTGCACTACCACTGCTCCTTTACAGTTAGCATATTCAGCTAAAAAATAACTTTGCATACCACTATATGTGTAGTATGCCACAGTGTGAGTTGTCTCATATATTTCTTCAAATATTTCCTCTTTCAAACATGTTGTTCCAGATGTAATAACTGGGAGTTAATACATGGCCTTCGTTTTCCATCTCATTCAGAGAAAGTTTGAAGAGTAAAAAGTCAGCATAGGGAATTTTTTTGGTGACACAGTATCAGGTTATTTATTATTCAGAAATGTAACATTGGAGTGTACAGAGAAGAGATTAATGTACATCTGCTTAAAATCATAACCTTATCTTCATGCAGTCACTTAATGCAGAATGGTCCTAGAATTTATAAGGTGAATTTTATAAGAATTTGAACCTCAGTCTCAGGAGGTATCTTTACTATGCAAAACATTCCACTAGTTATCCAGTTGTATTTATGTGTTTCAACAGATTTGTTTTGCACATTTATTTTTAAACATAAAATTGGGTTTCCTTGCTTGATTTTTATAGAAAAATTAGCATATTCATAACATTGAAAGTATAATGTTCTTATTATTGAAACTCTGCCTCTAGAATCATACTTTAGTAAATGTGTCTCAATGTGTATTCATGGAACTGTAACAGGCAGTGACATTGCATTATCTGACACCACCAAAGATGTGAATGGGTGAGTATGTCAACAGGAAAATGTGAAGAGTAAACTGCAATCAAGTATTTTGAAGATCATACTCCTGTATAAGAAGCTTGGGTAACTGACATAATCCTTCTGATTTTCAATTAATTTTCCAGATCCTCACATTTTTAATGTTATCTACTTTACAGATTGTTTTGAGAATAAATCAGAAGATATATACAGAGATGCCTAGAAAAGCTAATGTATAGTAAGTTGCAATCATTCAAACCACTCCTATTGATAAACTTTTCCAAACTGTGATTACACATGAAGCAATGGATAGGGTTATAAAAAAAACTAAGTTCTAATTACTAACATGTATATTTATAATGTTTCTTTCATGTTGGTAGATGCTACCAGGATGCTAGAAATTATATGAGAAAAATACATTTCTTGTATTCTGGAATAACTCTTATCGTGATTTGGTTAGATAACATTCTATGCAGAGATTTTACATCTCATTTGTGAGATGGGTCCATAATATTCTTTTTAATATTTGGTATGTCCTGTTTTATATCAAAATATTCTAGTTCTATAAAGTACCTTAGCGAACATTTTTCTAATTCTGTCCTTCACAACAATGTATAAGATGAGGCTTATCAGTTTTGATCAAAATAGCCTGTGAAACAATCAGTGCCTGTAGCATGTGTGTTTGGGGTTGAAAGCATAGTAAAATTTCATATTCCTATTTAATTTCTGTAATGATTATGGATCTACTCTGGTTTTCCATTTCTTCTTGAGTCATTTTTGAAAATTATCTAAGATATTATCCATTTCATTTAAGGGGTTAGTAAGTGATTAATTTTGGTAAAACTTCTATATATGTTTAATAGAACATACGTTCTCTAATTATTGCATACAAAACTCTGAATATTTACAAAGCTTTATTATTGGTTATTAAAATTTAAATTAATTTCTGAGTCATTAAAAAAATCTCTATCTCTGATCATAAATTTGTCAAAATTTACTTAAAATTTCTCTCTTTTGAAAAACTTTTGGGTTCTATCTTTTAGTTAAAGAGTAGGTCTGAATTGTTATATCCTTCTGGTAGACTGTTCATTTTATCATTTTGTTCCTAATAAGGACACCTTATCCTTAATAATGCTTTTAAGATGGTTATTAATACTGTATACTAACTATCTATGGTTGGTGTTTGCCCAGTGTATCTTTTCCATTTATTCTCTCAAACTTTTTAAGCCATTATATCTATTGGAGCTTATGTTTTATTTAAGAAAAAACAAGCTATAATAAACAAAGTTTATATGCTTTGTGGGAGAAAGATGAGGCAGTTTGCGTCCATAAAGATTTATAGCCTTGGAAACCCTATGTGGCAGTTCTACTTTGTCCTGTGGGTCACTCTGACTTGGAATTGACTCTATGGGAGTGGATTTGGTGTGTTGTTTTTTTTTTTTTTTTTGGTTTTAGATGTTTTATATCTTACTTAAGAATACTTGACTTTCAATATGTAAATTTAATATACACATATTTATGGTAGTTCTAATATATTTGAGTTTTTACTATCATCTAATATTGTTATTTCTAATTACCAGACTTCCTCTTGGTTTCTTTATTTTTCTTTTCTGCCACTCACCTTCCTCTTTATTTTCTTAGCTGTTTTAGAAATTATGCATTCTAATTCTTTTATTTTCAAGGTTTATGCTTAAATTTTAATTCTAACACTTGTCTTCTTAAAGCCTATAGCAACTTATTCTGTATTCCTAAAAAATAGAAATAAATAAAACAAAATACAGAATTTAACTTTAACACTCTATCTTTTCCCACTACATTTCCATTATATTATTTTTCATCTGATATTTTACTTCTGCCCTACCTCACTATCCCAAAGTTGGTTGTATTTTTATTATTTTTAGCTAATGATCATTTTGAATTACAGATATGCTTACTGATTTATTTTCACCAAAGAAAGAGCTTATGAAATAATTACTTAGATATTCAGTTCTAACCTTCTGCATTAAGAATATTTATTACTTTCAAAAAATTATTTTAGAACTTATTTCAGAAATATTCTCTATTATATGTTGTCATTCTCCATATGAATATATATTTATTTTCCTTTCACTCTTAAATGATAATTAAGTCACATTTAGAATTATAGCCTGACAATTTTTAAAATCAATTAGAAGATATTATTCTATGATTCTGGCTGATGATACTTGTATTGTCAATCTAGTTATTTCAGTGTATATATAACTTATGCATTCTGTCTGGTAGCTTTAGAAACAGACAACTAGAAGTGTATGCTACACTGATGGTTATTTATTACCACATTCCAAAATATCTTAGATTTTTAATGAAGAAGACATTTGCAAGCCATCTTTCCATTCTGAAGCTACACTCAGGTTTCCTCTACCCTGGTGGCTCATTGTGAGAACCTGCAATTTAGCTTTCACTTTTATCTTTTTTCTGTATGGGTATTTATTGAGTGACTACTTAGGTTCAGGTTGCCTGTAAATTTCCACAGAAGCAAGAATTCTAAGATATCAAATCTACATATAAGAAATCATTCACAGATATTAATCATTCAAAGATATTAATAATTATTTATTTTCCTGAGGAGAAATGCAAGAGCAGGGCTTAAATTTCCTTGGTTCTCAGAACTTCATCATATGCACCAAGTGTTGTACCTGGACAGGATTTTCTCCTCAGTTCTATCTCATTAGAACAATCTTCTCTCCTCTTTATTCTTAATGTTCTCTTTTCTTCCCTGTATCAATTATCTGTTACCACATAATGGTTTATAACAAACTTTCCAAACAGTCATTGGTCTATATTCACAGAAGAGTAAAAGAATCAGGAACAGGAGGACGAAATGGAATGTGAGGTTAATTGACTTCATGAACAACTGCCTCCTTTGCCATGACAAGACAAGAACGGATGGTACCTGGCTATCATTACCGAATATTTTGATCAGAGATTCTGTAGAAGAATCCTGATCAAAAAGGGAAATGCGCAGAACAGTATTTCAAATGCTCATGGATTACATAATTTCTGGAACTACACAGACTGAATGAACTGTATTTATTGCCCTAAGATAATTGTTACACCTTAAACCAAAAATATACTCTGAAGTGTTCTTAAAACTGAACAGTAAGTTTAGCTTAACTAGGTTTTTTTTTTTAAAGTCTGCCTTGATATTTTAAGAACTATATGGAATGAAAGTGATTACAGCAACTTGAAAGATTAGGGAGAAACCTTGGGGGAGATGAAGTTATGTTAATGGGAGAGGAACAACTCAGAAAACGAGGGTCAGGATGGTTGCACAACTCAGAAAATATAATCGATGTCACTGAATTGTACATAGAAACTATCGGTGTATGTTTTGCTGTGCATATTCTAAACAATAATAACAAAATAAATAAAACGTTTTTTTAAAACTCAGTGGCTGGAAACAGTCATCAGTTATGATTGAGTCCATGTGCACGTATTGGTGAGTGAATCCTTGGTATCTGCTGGACTCGTCCATGCATCTGTAGTCACTTGGGAGTCTTGAAGGTGGTTCTGCTGAACGAGGCTAGCTTCTGGATTAGTATAGGATGGCCTTGATTTTTCTCTATATAGCTCTCTCATGTCTTTTTTTTAGGCTACTCCATTGGTAGTTTCATGATAGTGGCTGGGGTACAAGAAAAGAAGCAGCATTACACAAATACTTTTCCAAAATTCTGCTTGTGTCAGATTTGCTACTAACCTATTGGCTAAGTAAGTCAAGAAACAATCCTGAGTCGGGGTGGGAAAGCACTACTCAGGGCTTGGATACAAGGGAGTGAGAAAAATTGGGGTCATTATTGAAGTCAGTGACAACATTTGTTTATGTGAGTTTTTATCCCCTTATAGCCTAATTTGGCAAATCAGTATTGTGCCTGTTAATCTCTGACCTACTTTCCACTTGTAAGAAAACTCAGTGATATAAGTTCTCTAAAATAACACAGATAGTAACTGGAGAAAACAAGTTTCAAATCCAGGTTTTCTGATTCAAACTTTCATTCCTGTTCTTTTCTATTTGCTATTTTTCAGTTGAGGCCTGGGGCTTGGAGGCTGCTTTTCACGTGGGAGTGGCACTATAGTAAGGCCGGGGCCTGAGGTAGGCAGGCCTAGGGCTTGAAGGCTGCTTTTCACTTGAGGATGACTCTATTTTAAGGTTGGGGCCCGTGGTAGATGGGTTTGGGTATGGGGGCTGCTTTTCCCTTGAGGGTGGCTCTATATTAAAGCTGCAGCCAGAGTTAGGTGGGCCCAGGGCTTGAAGGCTGCAATATTGAAAGAGTCTATGGGCAAAATATTAAATCATGCAGGAAGCATTAAAAGAAGAAGAGTCACTGTACCAAAAAGAATTAGTTGATATTCATCCATTTCAGGAGGTAGCATATGATCAAGAACTAATGGTATTGAAGGAAGAAGTCAAAGCTGTACTAAAGGAAGTGGCAAAGAACAAGGCTCCAGGAATTGATGGAATAACCATAGAGGTGTTTCAACAAACGGATACCCCTCTGGAGGCACTCACTCAGTTATGCCAAGAGATTTGGAAGACAGCTACCTGGCCAACTGACTGGAAGAGATCCATGTTTGTAGCCATCCCAAAGAAAGGTGATCTCACAGAATGTGGAAATTATTGAACCATATCATTAATATCACATGCCAATAAAATCTTACTGAAGATAATTCAAAAATAGTTGCAGCAGTATATTGACAGAGAGCTTCAAAAAAATGCAAGCTGGATTCACAAGAGTACATGGAATGGATGATATCACTGCCGATGTCAGATGATCTTAGCTGAAAGCAAGGAATACCAGAAAGATGTTTACTTATGTTTTATTGAGTATGCAAAGGCATTCAACTGTGTGAATCATAACAAATTATGTATAATATTGAGAAAAATGGGAATTCCAGAATACTTGATCATACTCATGCGGAACCTGTACATAGACAGGAGGCTGTCGTTCAAACAGAACAAAGTGATACTGCATGGTTCAAAATATAGAAGGAAGTG
>NW_006921672.1:311511-323020 GCF_000298275.1 Orycteropus afer afer
TTACATTAGCAAGAAATATGAAATTTGACTCTTCTTAGCATTTTTCATATTCATTTTATATAGTAAACATCCTTTGAAAACATAAATAAAACTATTTAAAAGTGAAATTTGCTATTAAAACATATATTTGTCTATACTACTCTTCTAGTACATTTTTGCCTTATATCTGAACTACTACAACAGTCTTGGAAATGATGCCTCCACACACACACATATACACACATGCACACAAACACACACATATATACCACCTGTAGTTTATATACATATACTTTCTTTAATCCTTTGTATCTTATGAAGCAACATCTTCATAATTTCTTTTAATTTTCTCATATTTTTACCTAGTTCAAAAGTCATCAAAGGCTACCCATAAACCCACTTGTAAAATGACAGCCATCCTATTTGTGCATTGATCTCAACATTGATTCAACCTTATTTCCTTTCCTCATCTAAACATTGATTATATTTCCCTTCTTTGAAAGTGGTACCTCCCAGTCCTCAAAGCAAAACTCATACCATGCCTCCCTTGCTTTCTCTTGCATATCTAAACAATGCTTAGATTTCTGAAAATCATTTCCACACCTTCATTCTAACTGTTGTTCCATACTTTAGTCCCTCATTGTCTCTCATCTATATAATTACAATAGTTACTTTCCTAGTTGCCTGACTTTTTGTCTCATCCTGCTTTATACATCCTTATCATTGCTGTTAGAATTTCTTTATAAAATATAGGAAATTTTACTCTGCTTCAAACAATTTCCAGTGGTTCCCGCACACAACTGTTATCCTAACTGCTTAACATTCTCTCTACTGATCATAATAGTTCATATCCTCCATATCTTTCTACCCTTGACTTTTATAATTTCCTATCATTCCTCCTATATTTTTTCCATAAAATGATGGATTACTTATTGTGGGAATGTGCTATGCATACTTATACCTTCATTTATTTTCATATGCTATTCTCGCTGTCTCCATTCTCTGTTTTCCACTCGGATAGGGTTTTTACCTTTAATACCCAGCTCAGTTAACATTACCAATTAGAAGTTTTCCTTTCTAACAACAGTAAAATGTTCTCTTAACGGTGCTTTAATAGAAATTCTTATACAATTCCATACTGCATTAATTTTTTTCTCTGCATACCTATAATACACAAATAAATGAAAGCCCTGTTGGTATTTTTTGTATCCATAGGATCTAGAAGGGTATTAAGTAATGTATCAAGTCCTCACTGTGTATTTTAAATGAATGAATGGATGGTTGGATTTATCATGTCAATCCACTCCTCTGAAAAATCATCTATTATTTATATACAGGATAATGTCCTGGTTCTGAATTTGAGTATAAAGATACTCTATAGTATTCTGAATGTGACTACCAAGATATTCTATAGTATGGCAACTTAAAGTCCTATATTCTCCAGTATCCAGTTGTGCCATGACTATTTCACTAATGCTTGCCTAAATTCCATATGTTTTTTCTTGATGTCAATACTAATGTTTCTTTAGCTCCTAGTTATGTGTCCTCTGTTTCATTCACCTCTTTTTCAGAGCTCAATTCTCCATTATGATTAATAAGCAGTGTGTGTGTGTGTATATATATATATTTTAACTCCTCGGAAGGAAGATGGGGCAATCTACTTCCGTAGTGATACTGAAACCCAAGTGATACGGAAACCCAAGGAGGGGTCGCTATGAGTCGGGTCCCACTCGATGGCATATAACAACAACAAAAAATCTGGCTAATTGAGAGCCTGCTTTGAGCCAGGCACAGTTCTATTTATTTTGAATATGTCAGTGAATGAGATCAGCAAAGATCCCTGCCCTTGTGTACCTTATATTATAACACAGACAAGTAGATAATACTAACAAAAAACCCCACAATAACTATGTATATTAGAGAGGATTTTAGAAAATGTTAAGTGATCAAGAAGTAAAATAAAGTATATCCGGGTAAGCAGGATAGGGGTAATTGAAATGTAAAGGGTCAGAATCAAGCTCATTGAGAAGCTGACATTTGAGCACAGACATGAAGGAGATAAGGGGATTTCAAAACCTAGGGGAAGAAGAGTTCCAGACAAGAGAGACAATCAGGGTAAGACTCTAATTGGGGAGATTCTCAGTTGTGTTTGAGAACTAGAAAGTAACTTTTGGTTGGACCAGAGTGAAGAGACTGGGTGGGAAGGAGAAGTTATAAGATGCAGTCATGCTTGTCACTTATAGATTATATAAGACACTGAAAAATCTATTTATAATGCTATTCCCAGCTGCCACACAATCATTATTTTCTATTTCTTTATCTCATTTCTGGAGAGCTTATATCAATAACTGTGATGATTCCATTTATTTATTTTTTAGAGGTAGATTATTTCTGTCTTACTAGAATGCAAGGCTGTTGGGACCAGAGACCTTACCAGTACTAAAAAAAGTACCTGGGGTATGGTAGTAGCCTAATTTTGTATTTTTTAAAAAACATTAATGTACATTTTGGTCATGTGATCAGAAGGGACCATTCTCTGGAGAAGGATGTCATACATGGTCAAGTGGTGGGTCAACTTAAGAGTGGAAGGGCCTCAACAAGATGGATTGACATGGTGGCTGCAATGATGGGCTCAGATGTAGCAGGGATTGTGAGGCTGGCACAGGACTGGGCATTGTTTCGTTCCGTTGTACAAAAGGTCACTGTGAGTCAGGGACAACTCGACAGCACCTAACAAAAATATTGCAAGATGTCTTAATGTTTTTCAAAATGCTGTTTGACTACATAGTGTTTTTCAGTCCCTATTGTTGATGCTCCTGACATACTTGTTGATTTGAACCACAATGATGGGAAATGAAGGCCACGTAGTTGCCTATTATAAATAAGCTTAAATCTGCCAGCACAGAAAAAGCTTTCACTCTGTTTATTTATTTATTTTTCTACAATCTGTACTCATAGATCTACTGCCACTACTAATTTGCAAGGAGAAGCCTCTGGCCATCTTTATAAAACACACAAACAAATGATAAGCAAGCTGTTCTTATTTTTTATAAAGATGTAAAGTCAAGGCCAATGTTTTATTGTCCATATCACCAGAAATTAGAAGTCTGTTGCGCTTAGAAGTACCCTATTTAATGGAGGAAAAAAAAATTACAAAACGCAAGAAAGAAAAATGGAAAACCAGCCCTCCTTAAATTATTATTTCCAGATTTGTAGACTTTTCTTAGATGAAGGAACAGTAAAATAAGGTCGTATAAAATTTTAAAATGTGCTGAACCATGCTCATATTTTGCTTATGCAGTGATTCCAAATCTAATTCAAATTCTATAAATTTCAGCTCGTGAATATTTCTTGGCTTATTGGTGGGGTGGAAAGAGGGCAGATTAGTAGCTACCTGTTCATCCCAAAGCTCCAGTTAAAATTACATCCATAATGCTACCACTGAGCCAGTATTTCTCAGAAAAGCTTTATGGATCCTTTAAAAGTAATATTTGAAATAGCTGATAGGGAAGGCAATGGGAAATAAATAAATAAATAAACAAGATACTGTAAGATTTTAAATTGAACACATAGAATTATTTAGACTCCATCCACTTATTTTCATAACCAAATTATTCAACAGAAATATGTTCAGAAACCCTATCATTTGAGAAGTAATAGAGCATAGAGTTTATTAAGCACAAACATGGGAGTCACACTGTTTTGACTCAAGTGCTACCAAAGTTGTTTATCTGATCTTCGGTCAGTTACTTAATCTCTCTATGCCTCAGTTTCCTCTTTCGTAAAATGAGAATACTAATAATACCTCTTCCATGGGGTAGAAACAAATGAATTAAGATATGTAAAGCACTCAGAATAGTGCTTAAACTCACTGCCATGGAGTTGATTCTGACTCACAGCAACCCCCTTTGGGTTTCCAAGGCAGTAAATCTTTACTGAATTAGATTTCACAGTCTTCCTTCTGCGGAGTGGCTGGTGGGTTTGAACTGCCAATCTTCTGGTTAATAGTCAAATGCCTTAGGCACTATGCCACCAGAGCTCCTTAGAACAGTGCTTAGTGGATAATAAGCATTTTTATTGTTAATTATTTTGAATAGATAGAATTAAAATATGCCAAAACGTATACATTTTTATATTTAGTTTTCATGCAAACAATACAGAGAAGTAGGCCTATTCCTATTTTTACAGGAAAGAAAATTGAGACTCAACAAACTTACTAGCTCTGCCTCTGTCCAAACATTTACTGTATTCTTAAGTCAAAATTGGAACCAAGCCTGTCAAACTTGAAATCCCATGCTGTTAAAACTCTTTCACATGACTTCCAAGAGCATTACAGGTCAATGTCTACTCATTTCTAATGTTACTGGGGTTGTGTAGGGGCTTTCTGTAAATCCACATATGCTTTTATTTCCTGATCTTTCTCTTAATTTCTGAAATTGACCTGATATACTCTCTATTGTTGCTTTGACTTTCTCAGTTTGCTCTTCAATAAACCCAGTCTCCTTTTCTGTCCCTGGCATCTAATCTCAGAGTATATTTTCTTTATTGTATAAATGTCTACTCTTTGCAGATAACTAATTAATTGCCTTTTGAGAATTCCCCAAGTTGCATGAAAAAAGAACTTATTTAGAGACAATGTACAAGAAGATTTTGTTCAATGGAAAAATAAGCAAACAATATGTCTTTCCTTTTTTTCCTTTCTTTCAGTGGTAGAAAGTAGTTAAAGAAAAGCTTATTCAGAAAGCTTTCAGCAACTGTTCAGTTGATGGGTACACGTTAAGTTCATAGGACAATATATAAAGTATAAATTCTGCCTCAAACTTTTTGTTATGAATTGATTGTATTTGTGTTAAAAAAATTCAGAGAGTTGAAAATATCAAAATGTTTGACCAGATTTTTAGGAATGGGCAATACATATAAATGTAGCATAAATTATTTGAAAGTCAGAAATTAGCTATCTCTTAAAAGAGAAATAAGAAAATATACTACTTATGCCTCTAATTCTTATTTTTTAATGACATGATAGGATGACTGTTCTAAATGTAATGTCCAATTTCTATTTGATTTCATTGATTTGTTTACAAAAAAAAAAAGCTTGTTAGTACTTAAAATACTTTAACTACAAGGAGATACAGCAGAGTTGAGTAGTTTTCTGACATCTGGTAACACATTACTGAATTAAAGGGAAAATTAAATAGAAATATTATATAATAAGTTAGCTAATAAATGATTTTTTAAAAAAAGTACAAAAGAATGAAATTATGTGAGTAATTATGCCTTGGAAAATATTTTAGAGATATTCCAAGTAACTTGGAATAAGGTAGCATAACCACAATTGATGGGAGAAGATAAATATTGACATGTTAAAAATAGAATAAAGAAATATTTAAATTTGTTGATGAAAATGATGAGTTATGTGAGTTTATGATAGAAGATCCAAGATGATCAACAGCTAGAGTTTAAATCATAACAATGTCCCACAAAATGAAACTTATTTGTCATTTCTTTCTCTGACCTGTACCAGATATTAAGTTGGAACTGCCCATGCTTTGATTGGCATTATTATTGCAGAGCATTGTATTTTTTGGTGTAAGGCTCATAGGAAAGAGTCCCTTAGCTGAACAAAGCTATGTTGATTTGTAATTTCATGTTTTGTGTCTTGATATTCAATTGAAATCTCTTCCACTGTAACTTCCATGAGAGCAAAGTCATATTTATTATTGATGACTCTTAGATATGTAAGTGGCATACTACCCAGGACATAGTATCATAAATAATTGCTAAAGTTAATGAATTAAATAAGCAGAGATTATTTCTTTAAAGCAGTAATGTGAGCAGAGACCTAAATGATGATAAGAATCCTGCAATAAGGGGGCTTGAGGGAATGCGTGTTCTACTCAAAAGAACAGAAGTTTAAGTTTCTGAGATAAGAACAGTCTTGGAGTGTTTGATAAATGATAGTAAGTTCATGGTTGCTAAAGCAGAATTGAAATGGAAGAGTTGTAGTAGATGGACTCAGAGATGGACCTCTCAGTCCTGTAGAGCGTTGTAGGATATGATAAGGGTCTGGATTCTATTCAGAGCATGTTGTTGTTGTTAGGTGCCATGGAGTTGGCTCTGACTCATAGTGTCCCTATGTACAATAGAACGAAACACTGCTCGGTCATGCGCCATCCTCACAATCCCTGCTATACATGAACCCATCGTTGCAGTCACTGTGTCAATCTCATTGAAGGTCTTCCCCTTTTTTGCTGATTCTCTGCTTTACCAAGCATGATATTCTTCTCCAGGGAGTGGTCGCTTCTGACAACATGGCCAAAGTAGATGAGATGAAGTTTGGCCATTCTTGCTTCCAAGGAGCATTCTGGCTGCACTTCTTTCGGCAGAGATTTGTTCATTCTTCTGGCAGTTAATGGTACTTTCAAATTTCTGCACCAACACCACAACTCAAAAGCATCAGCTCTTCTTGGGTCTTCCTTATTTGTTGTCCAGCTCTCACATGCACATGAAGCTATTGAAAATACCATGGCTTAGCAGAATGCTATTATGTGGTTTTACACAAGAGACTTTTGTGTTAAGATTTACATAGCTAAAATAACTTTGTTTGGTTTATTGCATGAGCATAGAAAGTTGTGAAATGGAAATTCATAAAGGTGTTGTCTGCCCAGTGAGAAATGCTGGTGGTTCAGACAGGAATAAAGATGGAGATATATTTTGAAGTTACACTGAGAGCTGTGCTTGCTGATGAATCGGAAGGGACAGAGAATGGAAACTGAATAAAGAAGAATGTAATAAAAGCAATTTAGTCCTTTGACTTGAGCAACTGGGGAACTAACTGTATAATTGCTGAAATGGGCAGTATAGGGTTGGGAAATACTCCATATAGGGATATACATCACAAATCTTATTTTGGGCATGTAAATTATAAGAGCTCTAGTGGTGCAGTGGGTAAGGCATTCAGCTGTTGACCAAAAGGTGGGCAGTTCAAATCTATCAGCTACTTCACAGGAGGAAGATGAGGCAATCTACTTCTGTAAAGATTTATAATCTTGAAAACCCTATAAGGGTCTCTATGAGTCAGAATCAACCTGATGGCAGTGGGTTAATTAAAGATGTTAAGTAGACAGTGTTGTATATGAGCCCTCAATTTGAAAAAGATGAATAAAAATGATTTCAATCTTTAAAAGAAATTCTTCAATATAATTGTCTTCATGTTAAATTCGGAGTGCTTAAATATCTCAGTTAAAATTATACCATTGTAAATGGCAAAATCACAATTCAAAGCCTGGCCTGACTTCCAAGCAAATGTTGGTACATTTGTGCTCCTTTGACTATTTTGCCTAAATGGTAATCCACAGTGAAGAAACAAACACATATTCAGTCCACCATAATTCAAGCAGAATGTGATTGATAAAAGTTCTCTCTGAGAAGGGAAGTCTTTGATGTTTTTGTTGTTGTTGCTGCAGAGGTGAGGGGGAGGAAGAACACACATGAACCCTCCCTAGTGGAAGTCATCGACTGATTAAAGAGATAGAGTTTCAGTAGGCAGAGCTGGTGGCAAAGGCTTTCTGCCTAAACCAGATTGGAGAAATATATGAGCAATAGCAGAAGAGTATAAAAAATTATTCATATACATTTGTGAATGTTGTTAGAGTGTTGTCAGAAGAGGGGGGTTAGAGGTGTATAGAGTCAATGCGAAAGTTGGAATATTAGTGCTAAATACTGGGTATCATGGTAAGGAGATAAGGTTTTATTCTAGAAAGAAAAGCCCTTGGAAGTTTTTCTGTAGGGCTGTTGTTGTTGTTGTTATGTGCCGTCGAGTCAAACTCAACTCATAGCAAACCCTCCTTGGGTTTCCGAGGCAGTATCACTACGGAAGTAGGATTGCCCAACCTTCCTTCCGAGGAGTGGCTGGTGGGTTTGAACCGCCAGCCATCTGGTTAGCAGGCAAGTGTCTTAGCCACTATGCTACAGAGCTCTGTAGGGCTAGATGGCTAAAATCTAAAAGTGATGTAATGTATATGTCCCTCTCTCTCTAAACCAGAAAACCAAATTGCTGTTTCAAGTTGATGCCAATTCATAATGACCCTATAGGACAGAGTAGAATTTCCTTATTGGGTTTCCAAGGCTATAGATCTTTACAAAAGCAGACCACCTCATCTTTCTCCAACAGAGTAACTGGTAGGTTTGAACCCCTGACTTTTTAGTTAATACCCCAATGCTTTAACCGCAGTGCCACCAGATCTCCTCTCACTCTAATCATTGGCTAATAGAAAACCATAAGAAACATAACCCAAAGAGGACCAAAAACTCAAACATTTTACACATGAGAAATATTAAACAAGATGGCAAGTTACTCATCAAAGATTATATAAAAAGTTAGGAACTAAAGTAAATTAGAACTCCAGTGTTCTGGTGCATCAAGGTCTTTTTCACTGACTATCCAGTGCTGTTTCTTAGAATTCCATATATTGTTATTGTTTACTTCCATATATCTTCTGTCTTCACCACTTTACTTATTGTATTCTATACTGCAAGGATTCAGTTTTATTGTAAGGACTCTGTCATGATGGTGGCTCTGACAATATTATTTTTATTTTTTAAATTTCTCCATTTTCTCCCATAAAACTCAAACAACAACTCAGATGACAAAACAAACAAAACATGATACAACATCTATAAACATTAGGTTACAAGGTACCCCTAGTGACCCCAATAGATGAGTGAACAGAAGCAAGCAACTGACTACAAGACCTTCATGGTAGCAGTAACTGTAAGACTGAAAATGAAAAGAAGGCAGGAGACCTCTGATGACCAGTTATCCAGGAAAACCTAAAATATACTATGTGAGCTCATTATTTATTCAATTTGAGAATGGCACTCCAAACTGGAAAAGGACTTTAAAGACCCCAATGTTCAGTTGAGTACAAGAGACTATAATTAGGTCAGAAGAGTGGCCTGGGCTAAAGAATTGTTAAAACTAACTACCTGAAATTTCTTTCCTGGATAAAGCCACACATTAAGGAGAAACCTCACGGAATAGAACCAAATTTCCAACACAGGGAAAATACAGGTGTGTGATGGTTATTGTCACGTGTCAACTTGGCTAGGCTATCATTCTCAGTGGTTTGACAGACACTGTGTATCACCTCCTAGTCTGTGATCTGATGTGAGTAGCCAGTCAGTTGGAAGAGGAGGTTCCTTGGGGGTGTAGCCTGCCTCCAGTATTATAAATGAACATTCTGGCAAAGCTTGCACTTTTTCCAATTCTGCAATCTTCTTGGTGTCTGATCCCAGTTTCTGAGATGTAAGCCCAGGGGCCTCCAGCCTTTCACCTAACCTGCAGAATTTGGATTCTCCAACCCCTGCAATCTTGTGAGGCAGCAGACACCTCCAGCATGTTGCCTGACCTGCAGCTTTTGAGTCTATCAGCCCCAGCATTCACGCGAGCCAGCAGAGGTCATCAGCTTACTGTCTGACCCAGGATTTGGGATTTGCCAGCCCCAACAACTGTGTGAGCCATTTCCTTAAAGTAAATCTCTCTATACATCTATATGTGTTTCACTGGTTTTGTTCCTCTAAAGAATTTGGACTAGGACAAGGGGAAAGACCAGCCAGCTGATGTGAGGGTGGAAAAGACAATCAATAGTTACTTCAAAGTACAAAATTGTACTCTTAAACACTTTGCCATGACAGAATAAGGGGGAAGTTAAGCACTGTGAGGCCACATCTAATTGGAAAGGAGGTTCCAAAGAGGTTCTAACTGGGAAGAAGAGGGAGAAGTAAAGGGGGACTCATATTGATGCCCATTGACAACCTCTGCTGTAGGTATAACTACTGCTTTCCCAAGCCCTCAGAGACATTTCTCAGTATTTATTTAGATAGAGTAGGAAAAATCAGGACCATACTTTCATATATGTATATCCAGCCATTCTTCATTTATAACCAAATATTCTATTGTAAGCAAATTTCCAAATAAATTGCAAGCAAGTGCAAATAAAAGGATGTTATTAAATAATCTTCAAAAACATTTTGCTTACTGGCCACAGTATCGTCTCTTAAAAAAGAAAAAAAAAGCTATTTTTCTATTATTTGACTGTTGGGCTGTTATCAACAATTTGCTTTTACAAATTATGCAATGAACATGCTCATGCATAATTATCTGTCCACATTAATGATTATTTCCTAAGGATTAATTACTGGTTGTAAATTTCTGCACTGAAATTTATGAAGTCTTTTTTTTTTTAAGGTTCTTGCTACTTAATGCTTACTTGGTCTATATAAATGTTCTATAAATTTATATTTCCACAGGAATAGATCTGTATTTGTTTCCTTGTACTTTGTATCACACTTAACATAATACCTTTTAAAAATCTTTGCCAGTTTATAGGAGGAAATATTGTAACTTGTGTTCATTTGAGTAATTATTGAGGATTATAATAGTATTGTGTGACCATGAGACTAGTATTAAGACAATCAAGCAAAATTAAAATTAAGATCCCACAATTCTATAAGCCTGTTTAATGTGACATTACCCTTCCTTTTCTTAATAGAAAAAAAAGGAAGTATAGAAACTATGAATATATGAATAGCTTTAGAAGGAAAGGTAGGTTTTTATTCACTACACTTCTAATTCCTCTTTTCCAAGCACATAATAAGGAACAATACTCTAAAGCCTGCTATTGACTGCGAACCAACATTCTCTTTGACCTTTAATTTCTCTTAGATAGGATACACTTAATATAGACCTCATTAACTGGAACTTATCAATGTTGAACAACAGTAAACAACTTTATAAAGAAAATGCTGTGAATATAAACCCAGGCTACTCTACAATGCCATAGTGTTATTGTTGTTGGTAGGTGTCATTGTAATTCTGACTCATAGTGAGCCTGTGTACAACAGAACAAAACACTGCCTCATCATGCACCATCACCATCCTCACAATTGTTGCTGTGTTTGAGTACGTAATGGCAGCCACTGTGTCAGTTCATCTTTATGAAGAACTTCTTCTTTTTTGTTGATTCTCTACTATAGTAAGCATGAGGTCTTTCTGCAGAGATTGGTCCCTCCTGATAACATACCCAAAGTATGTGAGATGAAGTCTGGTCATCCTAGCTTTTAAGGAGCAACTAGTTGTATTTCTTCCAAGACAGATTTGTTTAGTCGTCTGGCAGTCCATGATATATTTCATAAATATATTTAATATTCTTCACAACACCATAAATCAAAGGCATGAATTCTTCTTCAGTGTTTTTTATTCATTATCCAGCTTTCATTTGCCTGTGAGGTGACAGAAAATAGCATGGCTTGATACAGACAAACTTTAGTCTTTAAAGTGACATCTTTGTTTCTGAACACTTTAAAGAGATCTTTTTCAGCAGGTTTTTCTCAATGCAATACATCATTTATTTCTCAGTTGCTGCTTCCATGAGCATTGATTGTGATTCCAAGTAAAATTAAATCCTTGTCGGGAGGAGCGGAAGATGGCGGACTAGATAGAAGGACTGCACAGACCCTCTTCAACAAA
>NW_006921672.1:338542-346196 GCF_000298275.1 Orycteropus afer afer
CTTCAAATCCTCTTCACTTTCAGCAAACAAGATTGTGTTATATGCATATCACAGGTTGTTAATAAGTCTTCCTCTAATCCCAATGCCATGATCTTCTTCATATAGTCCAGTTTGTTATATTGTTTGTTCAACATACAGATTGAAAAAGTATGGGAAAATGATACAACCCTGACACACACCTCTCCTGATTTTAAACCACACAGTGTCCCCTTGTTCTGTTTGAACAACTATCTTTTGTTCTATGTACAGGTTGTGCATGAACACAATTCACTGTTCTGGAATTCTCATTCTTCACAATGTTGTCCATAATTTGTTATGATCCATCCAATCAAAAGTCCTTGCATGCTCAATGAAACACAAGTAAACATCTTTCTTGTATACTTTGCTTTCAGCCAAGACCCAGCTGACATCAGCAGTGATATCATCTGTTCCAAGGTTTCTGAATCTGGCTTTAGTTTCTGATTGTTCCCTGTCAATGTATTGTTGCAACCATTTTTAAATTAGTTTCAGCAATACTTTACTTGCCTGTGATATTAATGATATTGTTTTATAATTTCCACATTCTCTTGGATCACTTTCTTCAGAATGTCCATGAATATAGATTTCTTCCAGTTGGTTGCCCACGTAATTGTCTTCCAAATTTCTTGACATAGACTGGTGAATGCCTCTAGCACAGCATCATTTCTTAAAAAATTTCAATTGGTGTTCTGTCAATTCTTGGAGCCTTGTTTTTTGCCAATACCTTCAGTGTAGCTTGGAATTCTTCCTTCAATACCAGCAGTTCTTGATCATATACTATCTCCTGAACATTGAACATTGACCAATCTTTTCTGTATAGTGAATCTGTGTATTCCTTTCATTTTCTTTTGGTGGTTCCTGTGTCATTCAATATTTTGCCCATAGAATTCTTCAATAGTATAACTCAAGGCTTGAATTTTTACTTCCATTCTTTCATCTTCAGAAATGCCAAGCACTTTCCTCCCTTTTGGTTTCCTAACTCCAAATCTTTGCATGTTTCATTATAATACTTTACTTTGCATTCTGTAGCTAACCTTTGAAATATTGCCAGATCTTTTACTTCATCATTTCCTCCTTTTGCTTTAGCTAGTCTACGTTCAAGAGCAAATTTATTTCAGAGTCTCTCCTGGCATCCTTTTTGGTCTTTTCTTTCATTCCTGTATTTTTAATGAACTTTTGGTAGCATAGTGGCTAAGACACTTGCCTGCTAACCAGACGGCTGGCGGTTCAAACCCACCAGCCACTCCTCGGAAGGAAGGTTGGGCAATCCTACTTCCGTAGTGATACTGCCTCAGAAACCCAAGGAGGGGTCGCTATGAGTCGGGTTTGACTCGACGGCACATAACAACAACAACAACAACGATGTCCTTGATGTCATCTCAAAATGCATCTGGTCTTTGGCCTTTAGTGTTCAAAGTGGTAAATCTATCCTTGAGATTTCCTCTAAATTCAGATGAAATATACTCAAGGTCATGACATGGCTCTCACAGGACTTGCTTTAACATTCTTCAGCTTAAACTTGAACTTGCATGTTAGCAATTGATGCTTTATTCTGCAGTTGGCCCCTCGCCTTGTTCTGACTGATGATATTGAGCTTCTCCATTGTCTCTTTCAACAGACATACTTGATATGATTTTTGTGTATTCCATCTGGTGAGATCCACACGTGCAATCACTTTATGTTGTTTTAAAAAAAGTTATTTCCAATGAATAAGTCATTTGCAAAATCCTATTGTGATTTTTGGCATTATTTCTATTATCAAGATCATACTTTCCAACTGCTGGTCTTTCTTCATTTCTACCTTTCACGTTACAATCACTATAATTATCAATACATCTTGAGTGCATGTTTGATCAAGTTCAGACTGCAGAAATTGGTAAAAATTTTCAATTTCTTCATCTTTGGCACAAGTGGTTGGTGCATCGGTGTGAATAATAGTCATATTAATTGCTCTTTGTAAATGTGTCAATATGATGCTGTCACTGACAGGCATTGGACTTCAGGATAGATCTTGAAATGTTCTTTTTGACAAAGAATGTGATGCTATTCTTATTTAATTTTTTATTTATTGCTTAACTGCCTGTATGATTGTTCTGTTCAAAATGGACAATACCAATCCATTTCAATTCACTAATGCCTTGGATATTGATCTTCAAGTGTTCTATTTCATTTCTTACAACTCCCAATTTTCCTTGAGTCATAATTTGTACATTCCACATTATGATTACTAATGATGTTTGCAACTGTTTCTTCTCATTTTGAGTCATGCCACATTGGAAAATAAAGGTCCCAAAAGATTTTCTCCATCCATGTCATTAAGATCGACCACACTATGAAGAGGCAACTCCTCCAGTTGTATTTTGAGTGCCTTCCAACCAGAAAGGCTAACCTGAAGGCACCATATCAGACAATTTTCTGCTGTTGTTCATAAAGTTTTCACTGGCCAGTTTTTTCCAGAAGTCGACAGCCACATCCTTCTTCCTAGTTTTAGTCTGGAAGCTCTGCTGAAAACTGCCCACCATAGATAACCCTGCTGGCAGTTGAAATATAGGTGGCATAGTTCCAGCACACAATAACATACAAGCTACTTCCAAAGCTATGACAAATGACAGATGAGTGGTGGATGATGTCATAGAGTATTAATAATTGTCTAGTTTTGTTAGGGGGGAGCTCTGGTGGCATAGTGGCTAAGGCACTTGACTGCTAACCAAAGGCTGACGGTTCAAACCCACCAGCCACTCCTCGGAAGGAAGATGGGGCAATCTACTTCCGTAGTAATACTGCCTGGGAAACCCAAGGAGGGGTCACTATGAGTCAGGTCTGACTCGATGGCACATACCAACAACAACAACAGTTCTGTTAGGGAGGATTCTCATCTCTTAAGCAGAGAATGTAACTTGATTATCATCCATATGTGAAACTGAAGTTATAACCATATCTTAAAATTGAGAAAATTATTCAGCAACAGGTTGTAATTCATCTAAGAAGAAAGGATGAAGAAAAAGAGGTAAACAAAGATTTCAAAAGGCAGCTCGAGAAGACAATGTAAAGTATTATAATGAAATATGCAAAGATCTGGAGTTAGAAAATCAAAAGGGACGAATATACTTGGCATTTCACAAGCTAAAAAACTGAAGAAAAATTTCAAACCTTGAGTTGTAATATTGAAGAATTCTATGGCCAAAATATTGAATGATGCAGGAAGCATCAAAAGAAGGTGGAAGGAATACAGAGTCACTGTACCAAAAATAATTGGTCAAAGTTCAACATTTCAGGAAGTAGCATATGATCAAGAACTGATGGTATTGATAGAAGAAGTGCCCAAGCTGCACTGAAGGCATTGGCAAAAAAAAAAATAGAAAATAAAATAAGGGTCCAGGAATTGACAGAATATCTAATGAGATATTTCAACAAATGGTTGTATCCCTGGAAGTACTCATTTATGCCCCAAAATTCGGAAAATAGCTACCTGGCCATTCAACTGTAAGAGACCCATATTTGTGCCCATTCTAGAGAAAGGCGATTCAACAGAATGTGGAAATTATTGAACAATATAATTAATGTCACATCCATGTAAAATTTTGGTGAAGATAAATCAAAAACGGTTGCAGCAGTATATAGACAGGGAACTGCCAGAAATTCAACTTAGATTGAGAAGAGAACATGGAATGCTATTGTCACATAGATCTTGGCTGAAAGCAAATACCAGAAAGATATTTACCTGTTTTTTTATTAATTATACAAAAACATCCAACTGTATGGATCATAACAACTTATGGACAACATTGAGAAGAATGGAAATTCCAGAACACTTAATTGTGCTCATGAGGAATCTGTACATAGACTAACAGGCAGTCGTTTGAACAGAACAAAGGGATGCTGCATGGCTTAAAATACAGAAAGGTATGCATCAGGATTGCATTAAATCTGTATGCTGAGCAAATAATCCAAGAAGCTGAACTATATGAAGAAGACCAGATTGGAAGAAGACTCATTAACAACCTATAATATGGAGATGACACAACATTGCTTTCTGAAAGTGAAGATGACTTGAAGCACTTATGGATGAAAATCAAAGACTACAGCCTTCAGTATGGATTACACTTCAGCATAAAGAAAACTAAAATCCTCACAACTGGACCAATAAGCAACATCGTGATAAATGGAGAAAAGATTGAAGTTGTCAAAGATTTCATTTTACTTGAATCCACAATCAATGCTCATGGAAGTAGCAGTTAAGAAATCAAAGCACATATCACATTGGGCAAATCTTCTACAAAGGACCTCTTCGAAGTGTTAAAGATCAAAGATGTCACTTTGAAGACTAAAGTGTGCTTGACTCTGCCATGGCATTTTCAGTAGCCTCAGATGTATGTGAGAACTGGACAATGAATAAAGAAGACCACAGATGAATTCATGCATTTGAATTGTGCTATTGGCAAAGAATATTGAATACACTATGAGTTGCTAGAAGAACGAACAAATCTTGGAGGAAATATAGCTGGGAAAGATCTTTGCATTATAGGATGGGACCCCGTGAAGCCTGAGTAGACTCTTATCTTCTGGCAAGAAAGAATTGCTCCCAGAGAGACAGAAGTAATCTCAGAAAGCAAGCCTTTAATAAAATACTAATCAATGAAAGAGAAAGAGAAAGGAACTCATGAGAGGAGACCAAGAGGGACTAAGCAACACTAGTCTTTGTCTCCCCAAGCACAGTGGGAAGATGTTTAGAAAGGTTGTTGGTAAATACTTTATTCATTAAGTTTCTGGGAAAATGTGGGTATTTCGGGAAGATGGACGGTTCTGGCTTGGGTTATGGTAATCAAGTGTGACACAGCTCATTATGGGATTTCACACATGCACTGTCCTTCAGAGTATTGGCTCAATTCCTGGTCAGGGTCTCTGTTATCTTACAAAGACTTCACGGACAGTCAGTGTCATGTTGCACATACCCAAGGAGCTGGAAATTAGTTTACTGCAAACACCTGTAGGAGAAAAAAAAAAAAAAAAAACTTGCTAAGACTTGAAGCACAGAACTGGAAAGGCTGCTAGCTATTTTGTGCTTTACTTTCCAGGATGTGGGAATAGACCAACTCTGGTGTGGGGATTAGTGAGATATGGAGGGCCTTAATACAGGGGCTGTTTAAGCAATCTTGACCAAAAATGTTAGAACTTTCCAGTTACTGTCAGCAGGGGTCATTTAAGCAATTTAATTACAAAAATCTAGCAAGGGGAGCTTCCGTTCCTTACATGTGTCCCTGTCTCACTTGGAAGCAAGAAAGGCCAAACTTCATCTCACATATGCTGGTCATTGTGGTAGTTAAGGTAGGCCATGGTTTTGAGTGGCTGGGCAGCTGGATATAGTTATTCCCAATGATGAGATTATAATCACCTCCATGGTGGAATCCACTGTGAACAGCTAAGTAGTTGCCTTCAGGGTGTGGCCTGCTTCCAGTATATAAGGACAAGCTTTGGGAAGAGTCTCTAGCTTTTGGCATACTTGGATCCTGCATTTGGCAAAGTCTTCTTCTCTAGTTCCTGGACTTGAACCGGTGGTCTGCCATGTTGCCTGCCAAGATGGACCTGAAACTGAATGCTGACCTTGGGACTGTGCCATTGTACCTGGAAACCTTGCATTCACCAGCCTCAGCAGCCAGCATATGCCTGATTAAGAGATGCCTCCAGCTCTAGTAGGTCTGGCACAGAGGCAGAGCTGAAGCCCAAGATTGAGGGACCTTCACCCATTTCCTAGAGCTGGCACTCTAACCTCCTGAACTGTGAGAGAATAAATTCTTGTTTGTTAAAGCCATCCATTTGTTTTTTTGTTTTTTTTTAATTTCATTTTTATTTTAAGAGCTTGTTGTACATTCAACATTATGTGTACATTGAGTTTCACTCCCCATTTACCATGTCTAAACCTAACTCAGTCTCCTCCTCTTCCTACCCAGTAACCCTCCCCCTGTGGCCCTCATATTTATGTACTCCTGTTTGTCCTGCATTTCCTCAATTTGAATGTTGGTCCTCTGGTGCCCCGTGGTCTGTTGCTCTATGGGATGTATTACTATAGAGTATGTGGGTGCATCATCCTGGGTTGAGTGGTCTTCATGTACATCTTATTAACTATTGGGCTGAGATCCAGCCCCTGGAAGTGAACTTTATTCCAGGAGCAGAATGTATTCAGGGCTATAGTATTGGGGGTCTCATCAGACTCCAGCAGACAGTAATTCTGGTCATTGTTGAGTTTTCCGATTTTGTTCTGCATTTTCCTCCCACTCTATTCAGGATCTCCAGATCTGATCCTTTCCTAAGTGGTTGACATTGGTAGCTGGGCACCATCTAGCTCTTCTGGTCTCAAGGGCCATTGTATCCCAGGGCTGACTGCTTCCAAATCCCCTTGTCTTTTTTTGCATTCTTCTTCGCTTCCAATGCTAGGAGACCATTAGCTGCATCTTAGATGGCCCCTTGAAGCTTTTAAGACCCCGGTCACTACTCACCAATGTAGGATGCAGAAGAAGGCCTTTATGTATTTTGTTGTGCCAATTGAGTCTGGTGTCCCCCAGTACTGTGGTCCTGATATGGTAGATCTATTGGATCTCTCTCCCATAGTGTCTGGGTGTCTGTGAGGGATTACTGTGTCTGTCTTCTATTGTATGTAAGGAGTGCAGGTGTTTTGTATCACTGGTGTCTGTGCAAGATTAGCCTCAGCTGAATCTATCCTTGGTTTGTAGTATACTTCTATTCACTGACCCCCATCTGATCCTCTCAGGTGTTTATGTATTTGTCTGTAGCCTGGTGTTTGGTGTTAATGGCAATGCAGTATTGGGGATACATTGGTTGGTATTAGCATCTGTCGTCTATCTCTTATGTGCACAGTTCAGTGTCCTCCCATTCCTAATGTTATCATGGTGGTCACAAATCCTTTTCTGTGTAGCCCTCCTCTTACCCACATCAGCATATGGGCCCCAACTAGCCTAAAATTAGTCCCTCCCCTTCCCTCTCCATCCCAGTAACCTGCAAAGTGAGTTCCCTTTCCCAAACAAACCCTTCTTTGTCTTTATATAGTAATGGGCTTATAAACTACTTGTCTTTCTGTGATTGACTTATTTCACTTAGCATAATGTCCTCCAGGTTCATCCATGTTGTGAGATGATTTGCATATCCCTCATTGTTCTTTAATGTTGCATAGTATTCCATTATGTGTATGCACCATAATTTGGTTATCCCCTCACCCATTGATGGGAATTTAGGTTGTTTTCATCTCTTTACTACAGTGAACTGTACTGCGATGAACATAGGTGTACATATGTCTGTTCGTGCACTATCTCTCACCTCTGTAGGGTATATTCTTAGTAATGGAATTGCTGGGTAAAAGGGTACTTCTATTTTCAGATTTTTAAAGAAACACCATACCTTTTGCCACAATGGTTGTACCATTTTACAATCCCACCAGCAGTGCACAAGAGTTCCAATCTCTCTGCAACCTTGCCAGAATTTGTTATTTTCTGACCTGTTGAACTTTGCTATAATTGCTGTGGTGAGATGATATCTCATTGTTGTTTTGATTTGCATCTCTCTAATGATTAATGATTGCAAGCAATTTCTCATGTGTTTGTTGGCTGCCTGTATATCTTCTTTG
>NW_006921672.1:357877-358859 GCF_000298275.1 Orycteropus afer afer
TTTGAACCTCCAGCCTTTTGGTTAGCAGTCAAGTGCCTTAGGCATGATGCTACCAGAGCTCCTATATATACATGTTGTTGTTGTTATTTGCCGTCGAGTCAGCCCCGACTCATAGCGACCCCTCCTTGGGTTTCCGAGGCAGTATCACTACGGAAGTAGGATTGCCCAACCTTCCTTCTGAGGAGTGGCTGGTTTTTTGAACCGCCAGCCTTCTGGTTAGCAGTCAAGTGCTTTAGCCTCTATGCTACCAGAGCTCCTTATGTATATATACATAGTGAGGTATATATATAAAGTGAGAGGAACATAATAAGAGGTCAGGGAGGTGTCTGGAGCCAGACTGTGTAGATGCCTATAGTCATTAAAAGGAATCCAATGTAAGAGTTTATTGTAAGGAAAAGTTTAGCAATTCCTGGCATCACTGACAGCTTCCTCTCCTTCATTCCCTACGTTAAACTGGGCACTAAATTTTAGAGCTCTGCTCCAGAAATGTCCATCTAAATAGTTTGCTTCTTTCACTTCCCACCATCACTGCACTCAATCTGCTCTTATCATATCTTCTTTGTACGATTATAGCAGCCACCCTACTGGGAACCCTGCTCTGCTATTCTCTGTCCTCCACACTGCCACTGGGGAGGCTTTCTGAGGCATTTTAAAAAACCTAAGTCTAATCACTGAGGGAATTGGTGGAAAACAAGACTCCAGGAATTAATGTAATAACCATTGAGATGTTTTAATAAACAGATGATGTGCTGGAGGCATTTATTTGTCTATGCTAGGAAATTTAGAAGACAGTTACCGGGCCAACTGACAGGAAGAGATCCATATTTGAACCCATTCCAAAGAAAGGTGATCCAACAGAATGTGGAAATTATTGAACAATATCACATGTGAGTAAAATTTTGTTGAAGATAATTAAAAAATGGTTGCCACAGTATATCAACAGGGAACTTCCAGAAATGCAAGCTGGAGTCAGAAGAGGACA
>NW_006921672.1:358959-360139 GCF_000298275.1 Orycteropus afer afer
GGGCCAACTGACAGGAAGAGATCCATATTTGAACCCATTCCAAAGAAAGGTGATCCAACAGAATGTGGAAATTATTGAACAATATCACATGTGAGTAAAATTTTGTTGAAGATAATTAAAAAATGGTTGCCACAGTATATCAACAGGGAACTTCCAGAAATGCAAGCTGGAGTCAGAAGAGGACATGGAATGAGAGATATCATTGCTGATATCAGAAGGATCTTGATTGAAAATAAATGATACCAGAAAGATGTTTACTTGTGTTTTATTGACCATGCAAAAGCATTTGACTATGTGGATCATAACAAATTATGGATAATATTGAGAAGAATGGGACTTTCAGAACACTTAGTTGTGCTCATGAGGAGACAAGGAGAATGTTGTTCAAACAGCACAAGAAGATACTGCATGGTTTAAAATCAGGAAGCATGTGTGTCAGGGCTATATCCTTTCACCATACTTATTCAGTCTGTATCCTGAACAAATAATCCAAGAAGCTAGACTCTGTGAAGAAGAACACAGCATTAGGATTGGAGGAAAACACATTAACAACCTGTGATTGGCAGACAACACAACCTTACTTGCTGTAAGTGAAGATGACTGAAAACGCTTACTGAAGAAGATTAAAGACTGTAGTCTGCAGTATGGATTACACCTCAATATAAAGAAAATGAAAATCCTCGCAACTAGACCAATAAGCAGCATCCCAACAAATGGAGAAAATAAAAGTTGTCAAAGATTTCATATCTCTTGGTTCTGCAATCAACACTCATAGAAAAAGCAATCAAGAAATCAGAGGAAGTATTGCACTGGGCAAATCTGCTGCAAAAGACCTCTTTAAAGTGCTGAAGAGAAAAGATCTCTCTTTGAAGACTAAAGTACACCTAAACCAAGCCATGGTATTTTCAATAACGTGAAAGCTGGACAGTGAATAAGGAAGACCAAAGAACAGCTGATGTTTTTGAGTTGTAGAAAAAATACTGAAAGTACCACGGACTGCCAGAAGAATGAACAAATCTGTCCTGGAGGAAGTGTTGCCGGCATGCTCCTTGGATGCAAGAATAGCCAGACTTCTTTTCACCTTCTTTGGTCATGTTGTCAGAAGGGACTATTCCCTGAAGAAGAATATCATGCATGGTAAAGTAGAGGACCAGCAAAAAAAAAAAAAAGAAAGAAAGAA
>NW_006921672.1:360250-361871 GCF_000298275.1 Orycteropus afer afer
ACAAGTCTAATCAGATAGACTTTTAAGCCATTGCCATTACAAAATGATAAAGCTCAAATGCTAGTATGATATTCAGGACACTGGACAGTCTTGTTTCAACTTTATCTTAAGCCACTCCAACCTCTCAATACCTGCAACAACCCTCACATCCATACTGAATAAACAGTTTCTCTTCACCGTCATGTCTCAGAGCCATTGCTTTTCAATAATACTTTGCACTTTACTGTATATTTTAATATTCTGTAGTCACTGGACTCTGTGTTCATGTCTTTTTCCTGTCTGTGTTACAATGGTTACTCCCTACACGTGGATTTTTCTTGCACATTCAACTCATTAAGGCCATTTCTGGATGTTCATGTTAGGCAGGAATGGTTGGCTCACCTGGATGATACTAGCGGAACCATCAAAGGTTTTGATGATAAGAAGAAATGACTGCACACCTGTGGTTGATAGCAGATTTCTGGTTGTAGAGCAACATGTTTGAGAATGTGGACCTTAAAGCTAGACTATTTGATATTGACAAAGTGACTTAAACTTCTTCAGGCAAACTAGGAATAATAACAATGCCAAACTCGTTGGGTTTTTCCAAGATTATCACATTGCCCGGTACAGGGTGACCTGAGTTGTAGTTGATTCTACAACAATGGGTCCTTGTGAGTATGGAGTCCACAGGTAGTTTAAGTGGTTAATGTGCTCAAACGTTAACCAAAAGGTTGGAGGTTTGAATCCACCCAGAGACATCTTAGAAGAAAGGCCTGGTGGTCTACTTTTGAAAAGTAAGTCATTGAAAACTCTAAGTAGCACAGTTGGTCTTTGACACACAAAGTTTGCGGTAAGTTAGAATCAACTCCATAGCAACTGCTTTATTGTAAATATTGTAAACCAGGTTCATCGTTATGCAGGTGGGGGATTGGTCAGGTGTAGGGGGAACATGTAGAGTCAGGCAAGAAATATTAGAGGCTTCAGAGAAATAAATAAACAATGTTGTCACTAAAAAGGGGAATTCAATTATAGCATGAGCATAACCATTGGTTCACTGGGTGCAGCTGTGAGCTTGTGGATTCTCTGGGCAGTGACAGGACTGCTGGGCACACAGAGGCCCCTGTGGCACAATCACACTGTCATAAAAGCCACGTAACCCCATGTGAGAGCCACTTGTGAAATATTCCAAAAAGTCTTCAGTGCGTGGAACCAGGAGTCATAGAGGAGAATTTGCAATATATCTGGTGAGTTTAGAGCCATAAAATGACATGTCACAGTATTTTATAATTCAATTTTACCCCCAAGTTGGTGCAGCCAAGATAATTACTTGCTATTATATATATTCCTGAAGCCTTTTTCAAGGAATGTCATATAATAGGACTCAATAAGTTTTTGCTGAATGAATTAACGCTGAATCTTCACTTCCTCTTGGCAATCAATATTTTAATTACATTGGTGGCAGTTATGGTTAATTCATGAAGCACTAATGGGAAACAAGCACATTCCACAGGAAGAAAATATAGAACTGAATGCAACAAATAGCATTATGGATAACATTAGGTAAATATATTAGTCTCTCTTCTCCCCATCCTGTGTCCTATAATCTGAATTCCATATGGAATAAAACAGCAGTGCTTCA
>NW_006921672.1:363546-364141 GCF_000298275.1 Orycteropus afer afer
CCACCTTGAATTTGAAATGTTAGCCTCCAGAACTGTGAGGCAATACATTTTTCTTGTGTTAAGTCATCCTAGGAAGAAATACATGTTCTTGAGTTTGATCCTTGCTTTCAATCTTACTCTTCTCACGCCCCCGCCCCCGGAAGAAAGACCATTTTCAAACAACATAAATACTATCCTTGGAACATTACATTCTGTTCAAAAATGTGTTTCAGCTTCCCATATCAATCAGAATAAGAGGCAGAACCATTCTAAAGCCTTTTTGGTAAGTAGCAACAAAGCAACCTAGGGAGATTAAACCAAATCAGAGGTGCAGGTAAAGAATTTTGCTAAAATTCCTGGAAGACTTAAGGTGCCTAATTTCCCGTGAGGGAGACAGTAACTGTCATTGCTTTGAGGGACCTGGTAGATGGCGTTTAGCCTTATAGTGTTTCATATGCTGGTCTTTATTTCCATTTAGTTTTCTCACTCCAGTATCTGACAGTTCACCTTTTGCACAGTGATTGCTTTGACCTTCTAAAACGGGTCACAATTTGGTTTGACAAATGAGATCACATTATTTTTGTGTAGTAGTAGAAATTTCAGTGTAGTCCACCTT
>NW_006921672.1:365011-399893 GCF_000298275.1 Orycteropus afer afer
TAACAGGAAATAGTTTAAGAAAAATAACTGTACCTGTCATGTTCCTAAGGAGCTCTGGTAGCACAGTGCCTAAGGCATCTAACTGTTAACCAGAAGGTTGGTGGTTCAGTCTCTGCAGAAGTAAGACTGGGCAATCTACATCTATAAAAATTTACTGCCTTGGAAACCCAATGGGGTCGCTATGAGTCAGAATTGACATGATGGCACTGGGTTTTGGTTGTCATATTCCCTTTTTTTTTTTTTCTTAAAACATTCTGATGATTTTCAAATCAGTTTATTTTAGTTTGGTCCTAAGCTCACTCTCTCACATTTTTGCATGAATGATTGAAGTGCTTATTAGGAGTGCAGAGAGGGAATAAATTGTTCCTGCAAATTAATTGACAGCATTCAAGACAGGAAGGAGCCTTCACGGCACAGTGGTTAAAGCACTCAGCTGCTAACCAGAAAGTCAGATATTCAAACCCACCAGCCACTCTGAAAAAGAAAGATAGGGCGTTCTATTTCTGCAAAGGTTATAGGCTTGGAAAACCTCTGAGGCAGTTCTACTCTACTATGAGTTGGAATCAGAGAAGACAGCCACTGGTCACTCAAGACAATGTGCCAGATCCCAAAATTGTCATTACTACAGCACTACCCACGTGAGAGTTTCAGGATCATTGTCTACTTTTGTATCTGATAGGTAACCGGGTTTTCATAATGTTCAGATTGTAGTAGAATTCTTCCTTTAGGTTCTTGACATTTTTCTGACAGAGAAGAATCAAGTTATAGATAAAATGTGACTGGAAAGCTCTTTAAATCATTACTGAAATCACCATTAAGATTCAACTGAAGTTATTGTTAGATGCCATCGAGTAAATTCCAACTCATAGTGACTCTATGTACAACACAATGAAACGCTGCCTGCTCCTGCACCACCCTCACAATTGTTGCTAAGTTTGAGCTCATTGTTTCAGCCACTGTGTCAATCTATCTCTTTGAAGGGCTTCCTCTTTTTTGCTGACCCTCCACTTTTCCAAGCATGATGTTCTTCTCCAAGGACTGGTCCCTCCTGATACCATCTCCAAAGTATGTGAGACAAAGTCTCACCATCCTCACTTCTAAGAAGCATTCTGGCTGTACTTCCTCCAAGATAGACTTGTAGTCATGGTATAATCAACAGTTTCTCACCAACGTTATAATCCAAATGCATCAATTCTTTTTTGCTCTTATTCATTCTCTAGCTTTCACATGCATCTGAGGCGATTAAAAGTACCATGGCTTGGATCAGGTGTACTTTAGTCTTCAAAGTGACATATTTTGCTTTAAAGAGGTCTTTTTCAGCAGATTGCTCAATGCAATAAGTCACTTAATTACTTGACTGCTGCTTCCATGGATACTAATTATGGATCCATGAAAATGAAATCCTTCAAAACTTCAATATGTTCTCTATTTATCTCAACTGCAGTACATAATCTTTTAAAAGAGTGACAAACATATTTCTGTTACAAAAGTAGGGCTAATCTTATTTAGAAACAATACAAACTGTTCAAATTCTCTCCCTATCACTTCTGCGTAGAAGAATTGTTTTCACATCAGCTGTTTTAAATTGGTTACATGTACAGAGGCGGTGCAATGAAACACTGGTACTTACAGTGTGGAAGATTTCAAGTAAGAAAGAAAATATTGTGCAAAGGCGTCAAGTCATGAGGGAACAGATTGAGTTCAATATAACTAAAATTCAGTGTGCACAGTATGGTCAAATATATGGCCAGAGGTTGACATAGGGGTGAGATCATGAAGAGTGGAGTAGCCACAGAAAGCAGTTTGTGTTTCTACTGGGAGCCAAAGGCAAGGATTTTAAGGCTGGCAGCAACCACTTTGAAGCCTATGTGTAGGAAAGAGGAGACAGTGTATGGAGGAGTAGTGGGGAAGGTTAGCAATTGGGAATTTTGTTACATAGACCCTGTTAAAAAATAAAGAGTGAAATGGTAACAGGCTCCCTTGCTGCAACCTGTACTATATATCCTTATGTAATCACTTCTGTACTTGATGTATCATTTATTTTTACTGTAATTTCTGAAATAAATCTGAATTAATAGGGTATGTGTTACAAGAGTTCATTTATTCAAAATGGTGTGTTTGTTTAATATTATTAGGATGATATTTATGCCCCAGAAAGGGTATTCCTAGGAGATGAAGCAACATGTGCTAAGCCTTGGTACCTGGGGGAAACTGGAATTTCTTCCTTTCCTGTTTGAGGTGTGGCTTAGGGAGGTGGAACTAGGAGAGGTGGAGAGAAGCAAGATCATAAAGGGTTTTATGTGCCAGGTTGAGGAGCTTGAATATAATCCTGAAGTGATGGAGGGAACCTGAAGGACTGAAGCAAAAAGTAACACAATCAAGAAATGCCAAGAGTCACAGTATAATGATATCTGGGCAAATGTATTAGCTTGGCAATGACTCAGACTCCTATGACAAAAACGTTCTGTGAGAAGTGCTGTATATTAGTCAAATACTCAAGAAAAACAGACAGATAAACGTGCAGAAATTTTAATCTGAGTTTAGGTTTTAATATTCAGTGTTTTCTACTTTGTTTTGAACTTTTTTTTCTTGGTTATTGTTAAGGTTGAGGCATTATTGCCTAACTCTTATCCACCCCTTATGGAGAGGCTAGGAAAATGGTAAGGACAGAACTGTAGTTCATTTGCTAAGAGATTCAAAAGGTCAGTGCCCAGAAATAGATGAAACAGGGACAAGTAGTGTTATGACCAAAGATGAGAACTAACACCAAATATTCATTGTCACAAATAGGTGGTTAGGGACTCACTGGGTTAGTGAATGTTTATGATAATTGAAAATTAGTTTTAGGTGGAAGGAAAAAAATGAGAATGAATGAGTAAGGGAAGAATGGCTAATTCAAATGAAAGGCATCTGGACCATTAAAAAAATTACAAAAATAAAATTTAAGGATACCCGTGGGGTCCTAACAGAGTCATGACTGGAAATTCTGTGCCAGGCCATGGCAGTGTCACTCTCATGTTATAGTGAAAGTATCTCATGACCAGCTTCAATTTCAGCCTCTCTCTCTCTCTCTCTCTCTCTCTTTCTCTCTCTGTCTCTGTCTCTCTCTCTCACACACACACATACACAAAGAGACACACACTACATGGAAACTGAGAATATTTTAGGACAGTCAAGGTTAGAAGGTGAAAAGATAATGGACAAAGAAGCAAACACAGTAAGTTTAAGCCTCATTTAGATCTATTGTCATTAGCAACTGGGTAAAACCAAAAAAAACCAAACTCACTGTTGTCAAGTGGATTCAACTCATAACGACCCCTCCTTGGGTTTCCAAGGCGGTATCTCTGCAGAGGTAGATTGCCCAACCTTCCTTCCGAGGAGTGGCTGGTGGGTTTGAACCAAATACCTTAGGCACTATACCACCAGAGCTCCCAGCAACTGGGTACCATCTATATATACATGGTACCCAGTTGCTAATGACAATATAAAAAAAAAAAAAAAAACTCACTGCCATGAAGTCCATCTGACTCATAGTGACCCCTCCTTGGGTTTCCAAGGCAGTATCTCTACAGAAGTAGATTGCCCAATTTTCCTTCTGAGGAGTGGTCAGTGGGTTTGAACTGCCAGCCTTCTGCTTAGCAGTCAAATGCCTTAGGCACTATGCCACCAGAGCTCCCAAGTATGTATGTATGTATGTGTGTGTGTGTGTGTGTGTGTGTATATATATATATATATATATATATATATATAAAGAGCTTTGTGCTCAATATAACTTCTTACTTTCATTTCAGGTCAGAGCCTATGGTAGGTAATATTTTGATCCCATAACCAGAATTTGCCTAGAGCCCAGCACCTTGACTGCTGAGCAGAGGTGCAGAGGTTCTGAATATAGACTCAACTGAGTCACATGGTGCTTGGACTTCTCACCCATGGACTATGAGATAATAAATAGATAATGTTTTAGGCCACTTGTTGTTGTTGTTATGTGCTGTCGAGTCAGACCTGACTCATAGAGACCCTTCCTTGGGTTTCCAAGGCAGTATCACTATGGAAGTAGATTGCCAAACCTTCCTTTCGAGTAGTGGGTGGTGGGTTTGAACCACCAGCCTTCTGGTTAGCAGTCAAGTGCCTGAGGCACTAGGCTACCAGAGCTCCCTTTAGGCCAATAAATTTGTAGTAACTTGTTATGGTAGCAATATAAAAGTAACATCAAGTCTTAAGAATAATTTTATAGTGATGTGACAAGCCTTGATATGCTTGGCATTGGGTGAATTTGATACTGAAAATAATATAGTGTAGGAATTTTGATTTGCAATCTGTTCACAAAAACATACATATGCTAGTTTACAGAAAGAATTGAAAGACATAGTCACTTGAGTGAGAATTTTCTATGTTTTATATCCCTAGTGTGATAGAAACAGTAGCATGTCTTTGCTAAATATATATCATGGTGGTGTACTTATGCATAAAAGATAAAGCCAAATTATTTTTGATTGGAGTATACTTTGAATTCAATCTTTCAATACGTACCTTTTATGATAGTCCTGAGGATGAGCAAATTAAACTTGGTCTTCAATGCACTGACTCTGTACACGTAGCCAATATAAAACAGCTGATGTGAAAATAATTTTTCTACTCAGAAGTAATAGGAAAAGAATTTGAACAGTTTCCATTGTTTCTCAATGTGATAAGCTCCACTTCTGTAACTGAGAAATATAATCTTTGTCCCTCTTTTAAAAGACTGTGTACTGCAATTGAGATAAATGGAAAAATTACTGAGGTTATCAAGGATTTCATTTTATGTGGTTCCACAATCAACATCCATGGAAGCAGCAGTCAAGAAATTAAATGATGTATTGGCCAAATCTGCTGCAAAAGACTTCTATAAAGTGTTCAAAAGTCAGTATATAAATTTGAGGACTAAAGTGCACCTGAAACAACTATGGCATATTTACACATATGCATGTGAAAGCTAGGGGATGAATAAGGATGAGCAAAGGAAAATGGATGCATTGGAATTATGATGAGGGTGAAGAATATTAAATATAGCATGTGCTATCAGAAGAATGAACAAATCTGTTTGGAAGTACAGCTAGAATGCTCCTTAGAAGTGAGGATGGTGAGACTTTGTCTCACATACTTTGGAGATGGTATCAGGAGGGACCAGTCCTTGGAGAAGAACATCATGCTTGAAAAAGTGGAGGGTCAGCAAAAAAGAGGAAGCCCTTTAAAGAGATAGATTGACACAGTGGCTGAAACAATGAGCTCAAACTTAGCAACAATTGTGAGGGTGGTGCAGGAGCAGGAAGCGTTTCATTGTGTTGTACATAGAGTCACTATGAGTTGGAATTTACTCGATGGCATCTAACAATAACTTCAGTTGAATCTTAATGATGATTTCAGTAACGATTTAAAGAGCTTTCCAGCCACACTTTAGCTACAGCTTGATTCCACTATGTCAGAAAACTTTCAAGAGCCCAGACAAAGGAAGAATTCTACAACAATCTGTGCATTGTGAAAACCCAGTTACATGTCATACAATGATCCTGAAACTATCACTTGAGTAGTGTTGTAGTAATGAGAGTTTCGGGATCTCGCACATTGTCTTGAATGACCAGTGGCTGTCTACTCTGGTTCCAACTCACAGTAGCGTAGAACTGCCTCATAGGTTTTCCAAGGCTATAACCTTTGCCTTTCTCCCTTAGTGTGGCTAGTGGCTTTGAATCTCAGGCATTTTGGTTCACAACTTAGTGCTTTAACCACTGTACCACTGGGGCTTCTTATTGCAGCAACAACTTATTCCCTTTTCCTCACCCCTAATTTCATCAATAGGAGTTCTGGTAGCATAGTGGTTAAAGTATTGAGCTACTAACTGAAAGGTCAGCAGTTGAAAGGTCAGCAGTGGTTCTGAGGAAGAAAGATGTGACAATCTGCTTCTGTAAAGATCTCAGACTTAGGAACACTATAGGGCAATTCTACTCTGTCCTATAGAGTCACTATCAATAGTAATTGACTCAATGACAACAATCTTGATTAGATTTTTAATGTCATCAATATAATACTTTAAATTTTTATTAAATCATTTATTTAGTCAGTCATTTAGTAAATATTCATCTTGTCCCCATTATAGACCAATAGTTCTGTCTGATTTGTGGGTAAAAATTTGGAAATGTCTTGCCCATGGTCTCACTCTGCAGCAGGAAAGATATATATATATAGATTAATTGAATGTGATGTGTGCTACAATATAAATAAATACTAGATATAGTTGTATACCAAGGGGAAAATATTTAAAATCGTGTACATGGGTCAAGAAAGGCTTAAAGAAACAGAGACAATTATGAATTTTAAAAATAAAAATAAGCAAGATGTATATAAATTCATGGATTAATTATAGGGAAGTATTGAAAGATAAAGGAGCTCTGGTGGCATAGTTAATAAGGCATTTGTCTGCTAACCAGATGGTCAGCAGTTCAAACCCACCAGCCGCTAGACAGGGCATTCTACTTCCGTAAAGATTTACCACCTCAGAAAACCAAAGTATGAGAACATTGTTAGGCTCCAGTCAAACTAGGGAAAGTCTTTCATGTTCTTCATGTGATGACTTTTGGACTACATTGGAAATAATAAAAGGTATAAATCAGGATAATATGACAAGGTCTTTGTTTTAGAAATATTTCTCTGGCTGCATTGAAGAGAATGTATTTAGTATAGGAAACAGTTGAAACTGAAAGGAGAGAAACCAGTTAGGAGGCTTCTGCAAAGTATTGACAATAGTAAAAATAAAAAGAACAAAGTAGGAGGTCTTACCTTACCTGATTTCAAAATTTAACATAAAGCTACAGTAATCAAAAAAGCATAGAACTGGTATGATGAAAGATATATCAGTCAATCAAATGTAATAGAAAGCCCGAAAGTAAATATTTCTATTCATGGTCAATTGATTTTTAATAAACATGTGAAGACAAGTTAATGGGGAAAAAAAAAATCTTTTCAACAAATAAAGCAGGGACAATTAGATATAAATAAGGAGGAAAAAAATGAACTTAGACCCTTAACTCATATCATACTCATAAACTCAACATGTATCTAAATGGATCATAGAACTAAAGCTAACTATGGAAAAATATATTCATGATGTTGATTTAGAGAAAAAAAATCTTAAATATAACACCAAAATCATAATTCATAAAAGGATATGATAAAGAAGATTTTATCTAATTATAAAGATTTGTGCTTCAAAAGAGACCATGAAGAAAATTAAAAGATAAGCCATTGACAAAAAAACTGAAAAAAAAAAACAAACTCACTGCCATCGAGTCGGGTCCAAATCATAGTGACCTCTTATTGGGTTTCCAAGGCAGTGTCTCTATGGAAATAGATTGCCCAATCTTCCTTCCGAGGAGTGGCTGGTAGATTTGAACCACTGGCCTCCTGGTTAGCAGTCAAATGCTTTAAGCACTACACCACCAGAACTCCCAGCCATAGACAAGGAGAGAATATTTGCAAGTCATATACCTGATAAAGGACATCCATCCAGTATATGTAAATAATTCCTACACATAATGATAAGTAAAAAAACAAATTGAAAATAAAAAAAGGCAAAAGAAGCAAATAAGTATTATGCCACGGAAGATATACAAATGACTAATAAGATGAAAATTATTAGTCATTAGGGAAATATAAATTAAGACAATAATTAGATACCACTTCATACACACCAGAATGATTATAATCAAAAGAAAGATAATTAAAAGTGTTAGTAAGGATGTAGAAAAATTGAAACCCTCATACATTGCTACTGGGAATATTTAATGGGACACTTTGGAAATCAATTTGGATCATAGATCAATTGAAAGGCCCATACCCAATGATTAATCAAGTAGAAGTGTAAAGTACAAGCCACTTTTGTTTTCACATCTTTGCAGCCAAGTTGTGTATTTTGTTGTTGTTGTTTTTAAGTTAAGCATAATTTCACTATACAGTTGTGAAATTCCATTGCTAAGTGATGATCTAAAATAAATGTAATCATATTCCCATAAAAAGACTTATATATGAATGTTCACCGATGCATTATTCATGCTAGCTAAAAAGAACAAAACAAAAAACAGAAACAATTCAAATGTTCATCAGCTTGTGACTGGAAAAACAAAATGTACTATATCTATACAATGAAATACTGTTAAGCAATAACAAAGAAGTAACTACTCATGCATGCTAATATACAGATAAATTTAAAAAATATTGTTGCATGAAAGAAGCCAGACACAGACGACCTCATATTGCATGAGTCCATTTATAACGTTGTTAGTCCATTGAGTCAGCTCTGACTCATAGCAACCCTATGTACAACAGAGTGAAAACAACAGAGTGAAACATTGCCAAGTGGTATGCCATCCTCACAATCCCTGCTATACTTGAGCACATCATTGAAGCCACTGTCAATCCACGTTGTTGAGGGTCTTCCATTTTTTCACTGCCCCTGTACTTTACCATTTATCATAAACTTCCAGAAAAAGCAAACCTATAAAGGAACAAAGATAATCAGTAGCTGCTTAGGTCTTGAGATGAGTGTAGGGATTGACTGCAAAGACGTAAAAACAAAAGTGGCTGATACTCTACACTTCTACTTGATTAATCATTGGGTGTGGACTTTTTAAATCAAGGTTGTGACCTTGGGGAGGCAGCTCTACTGTGGAAGTAATCCCTGACTGGAATGACAGCTAAAAGCTGTATTAGGATATCACTTCAAACAAGTGGGACACCATGTCCTTCCTTGAAGAGGGATCAGGTTGATGCATCAGGTTGCCACCACAGAGTTCTTTATACTTTCTCAGGGAAGACTGAGGAGATAGACTTGACTCAACATCTTTGACTATGATTGTGGGAGTAGAAAGGAATACATTTGGACAATTTGTGATAGAGTGTTGTGAAATTACACTTTGCTAAATGTGTAGAATTTGGGAGTTATGTTATTGTGAAGGAAAGTGACATTATGAAATTGATACATTCACTGTAAAAGTTATTTAAAGCAAAATTCAGAATGATTCAGAGAGGGTAGAGAATCAGAAGAGGTATCTGCAGAGAATTTTAAAATAAATGGATTATGTAAATGATAAGAAGAAATTACAAAGACTGTGTTGGTCCCAGGTTGGAGGTAGGTATGCCAGAGTATAAATTGGGAACATTTTAGAGGGTATAATTTAAAGACTGAAATGAAAATGAAATATAAAATAAGTGACTAAGAAGTTAACTTGGATTCTGAAGCTAGTAACTAACCAGATTGACCATTGGTGGAGACAGAGATGCAAAACTGACTTTTCAAAGAATGGAGGCATATAAGAAAACAGAGCAATTTTCAAATGAGTATTATGGACTTAAGACATTTGACTGCTAACCAGAAGGCTGGCAGTTCAAACCCACTAGCCGCATCTTGGAAGGATGATTGGGCAATCTACTCCCATAGAGATACTGCTGCAGAAACCCAAGGAGGGGTTGCTATGAGTCAGAAATGACTCAATGCCAGTGAGGTGGTTTTTTTTTTTTTAAATAGGATGGCACAGGACATCACCAAATGCTGCTCACTCACTAGATACTTATTTTATGAGACTTATGATTTCCATTAGGCAAAGAGTTGAACTGTTAACCAAGACTGACTTCAAAATCCCAAACCTGGGAACAAGGAATCACCAAACGCTTCACCTGAAGTAGCTGCAAAGATCATCTAGATTACTTACTTGTTTTGACATGGGAATAGAGACATATGAAGATTGAGTTATTTATCCTAGTTCCTATGGTGGAAAAGTAAATAGATTTGAAAAATAAAAAGGGGATAAGTATAGAAGCAGAAAGGGCATTCAATTAGTTCTTTTTAGTTGTGAAGTGATAATGAGACTACAAAATGAAACTGTTACTGAAAAATATAGATTTAAATAGAATCAAAGTTAGGAAAATATGATCAGCACGGAGTTTAGATTTTTCAGCAGTCATCCCAGTAAGAAAGAGAGAATAAACATTAAAGTTAAGCTCAAGAACATAACAAAAATACCAAACCAAACACACTGTGGTCCAGTCGGACTTGACTCATAGCGACCCCTCCTTGGGTTTCTGAGACGGTATCACTACTGAAGTAGATTGCCCAACCTTCCTTCCGAGGAGTGGCTGGTGGGCTTGAACCGCCAGTCTTCTAGTTAGCAGTCAAATGTCTTAGACACATAGCCTTGAGGAAAAGGAGTGAAGAAAATCAAAGGCATCTGGAAACAATTAGCCCAAGGATATGATGGACCCTGAGAGCAGAAGAACTAGATGGTGCCCAGCTACCAATGCCATCCACTCAGAAAGGGATCAAACCTGGAGATCCTGAATAGAATGGGAGGAAAAATGTAGAACAAAATCCAAAAACACTAAAATGACTAGAATTACTGGTTGGATAGAGCCTGGTAGAACCCCCAAGACTATGGCCCTGGGTTACCCTTCAGCCCTAGAAATAGACTCACTCCCATGGATTGGCTCTCAGCCTAACAGTAGAAAGACCTACACCTATTCCAAGGTGATGCACCCACCTACTCCAAGGAGATACACCCTCTAGAGCAATCAGCCATGGGGCACTGAGGGACAGCATTCACATGGAGGGAAACCTGGACAGACAAGAGTGCATAGTTAAGAAGGACACAGGGAGGGGGTTGTCACAGGGATGGGAGAGGAGGAGAGTTTGTTATGGCCAGGGATAGTAACCAGGGCATGAAATCAAATATATATGAACTGTTGAATGTAAAGCAAATTTTGCTCTGTAAATTTACATCCAAAACACAGTAAAATTAAAAACAAAAAATGTAGCACTAGGGAAGCCCTTGCAAAGGAGAGAAAGAGGAGGAGAGGAAAGGAATAAATGACCTAGGAAAAGCAGATGTTGTTGTTGTTATGTGCCGTCAAAACGGACCCAACTCATAGCGACCCCTTCTTGGGTTTCCGAGGCAGTATCACTACGGAAGTAGATTGGCCCATCTTCCTTCCGAGGAGTGGCTGGTGGGTTTGAACCGCCAGCCTTCTGGTTAGCAGTCAAGTGCCTTAGCAGATAGAAACTGAAAAAAGTGATGGCTTGGAGGCAAAGCAGAATGAATTTTAAGAGGGATGGTAAGGGATAATTTTCTACAGAGCTATTTGCTGATAAATTAAAAGAGAAGGAAGATCAAGAATAAGCATCAGATATGGAAGAAAGAAGGTCTTTAGAGATCCTTAACAGAACACTTTAAGGGACTATATTATAATGATTAAGAGCCTGAGTTCTAGAGTCAGCAGATCTAACTGCAGATTCTGGCTTTCCATATATTAGTTGTGGCACCTTCAGCAACGTATATTCTGTTTCTTAGTCTCTCTCTCTTTTTATCAAAATGTGACTGTCTTTTATGGTGTGGTAAGGATTAAATATGCTGGAACATGAAAAACAAAAAACAAAAAGTCTAGCATAATGTCTTATAAAATATAAGACAATAAGTAGCTCCTATTATTATAATTAACATTGAATATTTAAATAGATACAGGTGATGTCAATAAGCAGATGGTTACAAGTTTCCTACTTATATTTTGTTTTCTAAACAAAATTAATCAGAGTAAATACTAATATATTTCCTTGTGTGATATAAATAACATATTTTACAGGAAGTAGTCTACCAAAATATTTCCAAGAAAAGGTTATTTTATTTACCATTTTCTCAAAGTGTGAATACTGGCTGAAATTCTGTTTTTACAGTAACATATATGGCAGTGGTTTTTATCTTATTTCAGAATGTTTTTCCAACATAATTTCTTATGTATATTTTAGGGAGAAATGTGAGATTGAACAATTGTGAGACCTGGAAAGTCTCAATTGCCGTAAACAACATGTATCCTGTCAATTTTTAGGACTAACATTTCTATTATTTATTAAACTATATAAACACTACTGGGGAAGTACCATTTGAGATTTGGATGGCAGAGTAGACATTTCTATGATCTACCAGTCTAGTGGCAGTGATATCAGTAGTATGTCGGGAAGCTTAAAAAACACTACAGATGGTCTAGGTTACATTTTAATTGGCCTTGTTATTGAATTTATAGAAGGAAAAACGTGAACTGCTAGCTCCATCTTTCTTCCTCTTGCAATTAAAGAGATCAACTCTATGCTTGACTCTTGGCATATGCTATCTGTTAAATATTTACAACAAACTATAAAGTCGGAACTATTATTAGCTTGACATTATAGTTGTAAAAATGAGACTCAGGGAGAATATGTATATTATTCAAAGTCATAAGAGTTGTAATTGACAGCTCTTAAATCCAAAGCTCATTCATCTAATGTCAGATTTCATGTATGTTCTCATGCACAGAACTAAATGAGATTCCTCCTTGGTTCTGAGCTTCTAAGACCTCTTCTCTACTCATGGATTCACTTTTGTAGTCTGTCTTCTGCCACATCCTCATGATCAATGCCCATAAAAGAAGGAGGACAAATTTAAGTAATTGACTCCACATTCTGAGCCTAGGAGCACTCTCAAATCTAACCTTAACTGTACTTTTTACTATATTAAGTTTCCAAGTTCTGATCACATTTCCTCCTTGTACCTAGGTCAAGAATTTCCATTCAGTGGCGTAGTGCCTAAGGCATTTGACTGCTAACCAGAAGGCTGGCAGTTCATACCCACCAGCCACTCCTGGGAAGGAAGGTTGGACAATCTACTTCCGTAGTGATACTGCCTCAGAAACTCAAGGAGGGGTCTCTGTGAGTCGGATCCGACTCCACAGCATTGACTTTTTTTTCTTTTTTCTGGTAACTTATTTAATAAGGAGCTCTGGTGGCATAGTGGATAAGGCATTTGGCTGCTAACCAGAAGGTCAATGGCTCAAACACACCAGCCAGTCTGTGGAAGGAAGATGGGATGATCTACTTCTGTAAAGATTTACAGCCTCAGAAACCTAATGGGGGTTGCTATGAGTCAGAATTGACTCGATGGCAGTCAGTTTTTGTTTGTTTGTTTGAGTTAATCTTTTTAATAATGGGATGAGTGTTGCACAACAGGAATGTACACAGTGCTATAAAATAACAAAATAGAAGATGCTTAATTCGTACTGTGAGGGGCCAAGCCCATTCACAAAAAAAAAAAAGTGAAATGTAGCCTGCCTTAAATAAGTTGTAATAAATTTTAAGTGTCTAAGGGAGTTCTAGTGGTATAGTGCGTAAGGCACTTGACTGGTAACCAGAAGGATGGCGGTTCAAATCCACCGGCCACTCCTCAGAAGGAAGGTTGGACAATCTAATTCCGCAGTGATACTGCCTTGAAAACCCAAAGAGGGGTTGCCATGAGTCGGGACCTACTCGACGGCACATAACAACAACAACAAGAACAAGGGATCCCTAAGGACCTCTGGTGGTGTAGCACCTAATGCATTTGACTACTAACCAGAAGGTTAGGGGTTCAAACCCACCAGCCACTCTGTGGAGGGAAGACCGGACAATCTATTTCCGTAAAGATTTATCACCTTGGAAACCCAGTGCAGGTCACTATAAGTTGGAATTGACTTGATGGCACTGAGTTTGGAGCCAACATTTAAGCACTTGACTACCAGCCAAAAGGGTGGTGGTTTGAACCCACCAAGGGGCATCATGGAAGACTAGCCTGGTGATCTTCCAAAAGTTCACAGCCTTCAAAATCCTATGGAGCAGTTCTCTCCTGTGCATATGTGGTTGCCAGAAGTAGGATTCCACTCTAAGGAAAACAACAACACAGGATCCTCAGCTAAAGAAACAGAATGCTCAAAGACAAAGAAATGTAAAAGAGATTAATGTATTTGGAAAAAGGTTAGTAAATCAGTATGGCCAAGGAAGAGAATACATTTAGTCCAGAGGCACACTGAAGCATTAGAAATATTCTGTAATACAAAGGAAATATAGGACCATGGAGAAAGTAGAGATAAGAAGATCAGTTGAGAGGCTGTTATGAGCATTTAGGCTGGGAAAAAAAGAAGGCCTATATTTAGACAGTATCGGTATGAATGAAATGAGCCCTGGAGGTGTTAAGACCTAGGCTACTAATCAAGAGGTCGGCAGATTGAACCCACTAACCCCTCTGTGGGAGAAAAATCTGCCAATCTGTTCCCATAAAGATATCAGTCTGGGAACCCGTTGGGGCAGTTTTCTCTGCCTTATAAGGTTGCTATGAGTTGGAATTGACTCAACAGAAGACAATAAGAACAACAGTGGGAACTGAGTGCAGGACAGAGATCAACAGAGGAAGAAAAATCAATGGCAAATAAAAACTCACAATGCACAGAAAACCCAAGAACAATTGATTTAGAATATTTGTGTTGTCGATGAGCCTCATCAGTGCCAATAATAAAAGGCAGATCTGCTTGGGACACATTAAATCATTGGTGTTTTTTTTCTGCTGTGGAATTGCAGAGTTGTGGGTTACAGCAACTGGCATACCAAGAGTGAAGTACTGGAATGTAATCTTGAACTGTATCTCTGCTGTATGGATTCCCTGAGAACAAGTGGTCTGAGGTACATCTTGAAGTCAATGTTTTGAAATATAAGCTATATTTACATCTAAATCACAAGATATAAATCTGCCTTGGAATGCTCCTTAGAAGCCAGGTTGATAAGACTACACCTCAGGTAGTTATCAGGAGGCACCAGTACCTGGAGAAAGACATTATGCTTGATAAAGAAGGTGGTCAGTGAAAAAGAACTTCAATAAGATGGAGTGACACAGTGGCTACAACAGTGGGCTTAAACATAACATCTTTGTGAGGATGTGCAGGACCAGGCAGTGTTTCATTGTGCTGTGTACGGGGACGCTTTGAGGTGGAACCGACTCAGCGGCACCTAACACCAACAACAAATCACATTTTAGTGTAGTGGCACAGGGGGGAAAATGTGTTCTTGGAAATTATGCTGTATTTGCTTTCACTCTGGAGTTTTAGACAGAAAAATAGAATGTTAGCAAAAAGAAATTAAATGGCTCTGATGAGATATCTCCTTTACAGTTTATTATTTTTTGATCTGTATTTCATTCTTTGTATGAGAATTCTATAAACAACAACAACAAAAATTGTAGGGAGAGAGATTCAATATCTTCCTTCCCACTAGGAATTCATTTACTGATAGATGGCTAGTCTGTCAAGAATTATCATCATAAAAAGAGATATCAAAAGAATCACTCTCTTTTCCTTTTCAGCAAATAATTGTTTCTGTTCTTTCATCTACTGTTTCACTGGCTGAGATAAATCTTACAATAGATGACTGCATTTCGGCTATTTAATGTATTAGTACTACTATCCAGTTAACCTATTGTACCAAGCTGTTTAAATGTTTGTAATGAGAATTTTAAACAAGAAAGAGTCTGTATTTTTAGAAATAAATGTATACTCCATGTTTTAGAGTTACATGACCTAGTGTGAGCTCACTGAGGATGAAGTCTTGAAGGTGTAAAGTTATGCTATCATGTTAAATTTGTCTCAAGGTGCTTAAACTGGACCATTAGTTCAGTAACTTTTTGTTTCAATTCAAATTTGTTGAATTACTCTTATTTAAATGTCACTCTTTACAACTGTTGATGCTTTCACCTATAAATTTCATTTTGTCTAATTTTAAGATGGTTACATCAGCCTATTTTTGGTTACATTTGCCTATATTTTCCTTTAAAATCCCAACCTAGGAGATTCTTTGGTAACAGAAAGTTAGCATTTATTGTGATTAATGCATTTAGACTCTTTTCAAGTTTCTGCTTTGTTTATATAAATTTTTATTCATGCTCCTTTTTTGGGGGGGGATCTATTTTTCTCCTTTGTAAATTTGAGATTATATCTTAACCCTTCTTTGGTTATGTTATTGGTGTTTGCTGACAAGTTGATTCTAACACATAGCAATTCCATGTGATACAGTAGAACTACCCCAGAGGGTTGCCTAGGCTGTGATCTGTATGGAAGCAGATTGCCAGATCGTTCTCCCACAGAGTGGCTAAGTGGGTTTGAACTGCCAACCTTTGTGTTAGCAACCAAGTAATTAATCTGTTGAACAACCAGAGCTCCTTGTTGGATGATACCAACATTTTAAATATGAATGTCTTATTCTGTGTATTTCTGCTGTTGTTGTTAGGTGCCACTGAGTCATTCCTACTTACAACTGTGTGAAACACTGCCTGGTCCTACTCAATGCTCACAGTCTTGTTATGCTTGAGCTCATCCTTGCAGCCACTGTTTCAACCCATCTCACTGAGGGTCTTCCTCTTTTTTTGCTGACCATCTGCCTTAGGCTCGGCTCTCTAGCGCAGATGACACAACTTCGCTTTGTGAACATGAAGAGGATTTGAGTCACTTACTGATGAAGATCAAAGACTACATCCTTCACTATGGATGATACCTAATGTACACAAAAATTGTCACAACTGGACCAGTAAGCAGCATCATGATAAAGGGAGAAAAGACTAAAGTGAAGGATTTCTATGCCATTCTCTTTATTCTCTTCTTATTGGATTCCTAATGAATAAATATTGGAGCCTGTTAATCTATCTTCTCAATCTATCTTCTCTGTCTCTGAAGAACTTTTGATCTAGTATCAAATCTTCATTCTTGGTGACTTCCTCAGTACTCCCTTTCAGTCTTAAAGACTTTTCATTGCTTATCCTTACGTTTATTTATTTATTTTTAATTTTTATTTTCTGGCTTATATTTTTTCAATATTTGTGATTTTGGAGAAAATTTACATAGCAAATTAAGTTCTCACTTAACAATCTCTGTACACATTATTCAATGGCATTGGCTACATTTTTCACATTCTCATTACCTCCATTCTGATTGTTCTGTTTTCATTAAGCTAGCTTCCTTTTCTCCTCATACTTTTTCATCTTTGGTCTGGGGTAATGTTGACCATTATATCTCATTAAAATGAATGTTTGTTGTTGTTGTTGTTATGTGCCATCGAGTCAAACCCGACTCATAGCGACCCTTCCTTGGGTTTCTGAGGCAGTATCACTACGGAAGTAGGATTGCCCAACCTTCCTTCCGAGGAGTGGCTGGTGGGTTTGAACCGCCAGCCATCTGGTTAGCAGGCAAGTAAAATGAATCTTTAGAGGAGCACAATTCTCTCTCTCTCTCTCTCTCTCACACACACACACACAAAACCTCACTTTCATTGAGTTGATTTTGACTCATAGTGACCCCCCCCTTGGGTTTCCAAGGTGGTATCACTACAAAAGTAGATTGCCCAACCTTCCTTCTGAGGAGTGACTGGTGGGTTTGAACTGCCAGCCTTCTGGTTAGCAGTCAAATGCCTTAGGCACTACACCACCAGAGCTCCCACAATACTCACAGGTGCTTTTATTTGTTTTATGAGCTACTCTGTCTTTTGGCTGATAGGTGCCCTTTAAGAGTGGTTTGAGTTTCAAGTTTAAAGGATTTCCCACAGTAGTTGTCTTGGGGTTTCCGTTAGTTCTACCAGGTCATTAAGTCTGTTTTTTTCGTTGTTTTTTTTTAGGCATTTGAGTTTTGTTCTACATTTTTCTCCCATTCTATCTGTGACAATCTATTGTGTCCCTGGTCAGAATGACCGGTAGTGGAAGCCAGGCACATCTAGTTCTGGTTTCAAGGTAAGTGAAGCCATGGTTCATGTAGACTGTTAGTCCTGTAGACTACTTTGTTCTTTCAGTCTTTGGCTTCCTTCTTTCCGTTTTACTCCAGGCACATAGAGATCAATAGTTGTGTCTTAGCTGGCTGCTGAGAAGCTTTTAAAATCAGACACAAAACTAGGATAGAGCATATGAGCTATGTTATGCCAGTTGACCAAAATGTCCTCTAACCAAATCCTGTGAGTTGTTTATGTCTAGGAAGTATCCATAACTGTGCTCTCTATGTGTTTATTTCATATATGAATATATATGTAGTACACACAAGCATGTATACACATTTGCCTATAGAAACATCTATACATGTACAACTGTATAATCATATATGCTCATCGATACATATAAAAGCGTACATATCTACCTGTGTAATCACACACATATATTTTGGCTGTTAGTACTGTTGTTGCAAAATTATATATATTGTGGCTTTTACCAAAATTGTAGGTTACTCTTGTGTACTTCTTAGTGTCATCTTTTACCTTAGCTAATTTGTGCTGGCTTCACCCTATTGATATTGCCTTACATCACCAAAAATAACAAGTGTCTACTCTCTTGAAAGTGATTCCCCCTACCTCTCCCTCTCATCTCTGGTAACAGAGAATGTTTATCCCTGTGTGTATACTATTCTTGTCTTTGTATAATAGTGAGATCATACAGTATTTGTCCTTTTGTCTCTCACTTACTTCACTCAGCATAGTGTCCTTGATTTCATCCCTTGATGACTGTATAGTATTCCATTGTGTGTACCACAATTTATCCATTCAGCTATGGATGGGCAATTAGGTTGTTTCCATCTTTTTGCTATTGTGAATAATGTTGCAGTGAACATAGGTGTGCATGTATCTGTTTATGTCTGTAGTTTTAGTTCTCTAGGGTACATACCTGGAAGTGGGATTGTTAGATCAAAGTATTTTTATTTCTAGCTTTTTGAGGAAATACCATACTGTTTTCCATAGTGGTTGAATCAATTTACAATCCCACCACCAGTGGAGCAGGGTTCCAATCTCTCTGCAACCTCACCAGTATTCACTGTTTCCTGCTTTTCTGATCACTGCCATTTTTGCAGGGATGAGATGGTATCTTGTAGTTTGATTTGCATCTCTCTGATGGCTAATGATAATGCACATCTTTTCATGTGTTTGTCATCTACTCGTACGTCCTTTTTGGTGAAGTGTTTTCTCATGTCCTTTGACCAATTTTAAATTGAGTTGTTTGTGCTTTTGTTGGGTTTTTGGGGTTTATCTTGACTCAGTTTCCCTTCTCTCTCTCTCCCTCTCTGTATCAGATCTCTTTATAGTCACACTTCTCTTTCTGTTTGTTCTATAGGCATCTTTACCCAACTGCTCAAAGTTTGTATTACAGCACCTGATCTTGCAGGGGAAGTTCAGGAGTCTTGGTCTGTGGGCACAATACGAATATTGTAAATCCAGTCAATGAGCCACTATCTAGCTTAATCCAGGTTCCAGCTGGTTAGGCTATGGGGCTATGTTTCCTTCCTCTTGTCTGCTTGGGAAACAGCTTCACATAACCCATCACATCTGCTAACAGGTGTCATTTACACTTACATTTTTGCCTTCTTTCACCAATTGGGGAGCTCTAATACACCCAGAATTTCAAGATGTGAGTTTGTCTCCTGTCTCCTTCACTGTGTAAGCACTAATCAGTCTCCTATAACTTAAAAATAACAACAACAACAACAACAAGAAAAAGTCCCTGTAGATCTGTATCTGCCTGCAGATTTTAAGCCAAGTAGCCTCACAGTTTGAGCACATTGTAATTTCCTTATTTTCTCCCCTATTTCCCCAAAATGCATGTGATAATAGCTTTACTCATTGCCATCAATGAGTCGATTCATTGCGACCCCTCCTTGGGTTTCCGAGGCAGTATCACTACAGAAGTAGACTGCCCCATCTTCCTTCTGAGGAGTGGCTGGTGGGTTTGAACTTCCAGCCTTCTGGTTAGCAGTCAGATGCCTTAGGCATTATGCCACTAGAGCTAATAGAACATTTTTTCTCTTTATATTTTACATAAAATTGTTACATATTTATGGCAGGAAGGGGATAAAAATTATCAGTTATCAATTAACATCACTTTTGACAAGGACTTTAGTGTGACTATTTTTGCTACTTTGCCCTGTACAGAATGGAATATAAAACAGGAATTAGACAGTGTCTAACCTTGGGTTGTTGGTGTTACTCTTTCTTACTTCCAAATATCTAAACCATGGATCCTGAAATATGACTTGTGTTCCTGTATCTCTAATAGTTTATTAATTTCCCCATCTCAACAGACCTTCCCAAATCTGATCTCCTTCCTGTTTATCTAAGTAAATGTTTACTGACCTATTTTTGGTAGCTTTTTACTAGAAAGGAAGGAAATGAATGATTTAGTTATATCTGAATTTTATATTTGGCCTTGTAACTGCCAATATCAAAACTACTCAATACACATAACACACACGCACACACACATATGCACACAATCTCACACTTCACAAAGAAATAAAACAAATGTGAATTATAGGGAAATGTAGGACAACTCAGAGGAAACACAGATGGGTCATAATAACTGTATGGTGGTTTTTTTTTATTATTGTTGTTTTTTGCCTTTGCTTGATAGCAATACACACTTCCAAAAGTAACATTTCCTTTAATCAGACCCAATATCTTGGAAGAGAGCCCATGAGAGCATAGCTGATGATTGAATTCCCACAGCTTTCAAAATATTTCCCCTTGCTGAGCTGTCAGCAGTCAAAGGCAGGAACTGCAAATGTCTAATACATGGCTATAGTCTAAGTGGTACAACGTAGTCCTCGGTCTTGAGGAAATTGAAAAAGAAATCCCAAACTGCCCAGAGCTTGCAGCAATTTCATGTTCAGAAATCAAGAGAAATTTCCAAATTGAAAATTTATGGCTGATGGAACCTTAGTAGAGTGGCAGAAGCTCATATGGAAAAACTATAAACAAATCTCAAGTGAAAGTCTTACCCAGCCCTATAGATTTTATATCTCGGACTCAGAGTTCCAGGGGCATATTTCAAAGTTAAAAAACTGATACATAAACCATTCCTGTGGAAGCAAAGGCTGCCTTTCTCAGATCTATTTAAATTGCTATATTCTGAAGGGAGAGTAGAAGTCATTATTGTGTGTGTGTGGGGGGGGGGGGCAAATGCCTTGGTATTCCAAGTTTTCTATGTTGAAAGCAATTTCTTGGTGTTTATCTTGGCTCCCCAAATTGTAAGATACATTTCAATGAGAGGACATCAGAAAAACACTTAAATACATACACACAAACATATCATTTGGCACTTGAATTCTCTTTGCACACTTTCTTGTTCATGCTTTGTAACATTGATTTGTTTTTTATATACGAGTTTAACCTAAAGGAATAAACAAACAAGCAAACCTCCTGACACTAGAATAAGAGAGTTCTGATGGTTCTACAGAGAAAATACTTGAGGTTCATGGCTGGGAGCATCACTAGTAGATCACATTACTAATAAGGTGAAACCTGGGTTTGATCCATCTGTGAGTCAGTTCATTTTGCTATGTTCCATGATCATAGTGGAGTCAATGCTAACAACATCTGTTCTGGTCAGTAAGCATGATAAACCGAATTTAGGCTGATCAATACAAATCTATAAATAGTATCTGGAGACTCAGTTTAAAACACACAGCATTGTGTATGGCATTATATCTAACTTGCACTCAAAAGTCATAGAGATGACAAGTTCAAGGAATATCAAATGACAAAGAATTTTGGACTGAGAAATCTTGTATGGTCTCAGGCAAATCAGCTTTTCTACAAAAGTTTCATATCACTGTGTAATATATGTTTAATTTTAATTTAGTGGTATGCTGCATTCACTATAACAACATTTATCAAGTTGCTAACACAGGCGAAATGCCATACTAGTTGCTGGTAGGAATATAAAGATATACGGGTTTTTAACCCTTTCCACAAAGAGTTGTGGATCTAGTTGGAGGCACAGACAAAGAAAGAAATTAATACTTTTAATGTAAAACTAGAAGAACTAACAAATCTGTCCTGGAAGAAGTCCAGCTAGAATGCTCCTTGGAAGCAAGAATGACCAAACTTCATCTGACCTACTTTGGCCATGTTTTCAGAAGAGACCATTCCCTGGAGAAGGATGTCATGTTTGGAAAAGTGGAGGATCACTGAAAAAGGGGAAGGCCCCAACAAGATGGATTGATACAGTGGCTGCTGCAATGGGCTCAGAGATAGCAAGGACTGCGAGGCTGGTGCAGGACTGGTCATTATTTTCTTCTATTATACATACGGTCACTGTGAATAGGGGCTGACTCAACAGCACCTAACTGTTAGGTGTCAAATGCTGAGAGGAACAAGACTAGGGTGAATTGTTAGAAAAATAAGTTTTATTGAATCACCCATCCGGCAGATGGGCTGAAGCTTAGAGTAGCATCAGCCCAGATCCTGTCTCCACAGGGTGCTTAAGTAGTGTTTTAATGCAGGAGGGCAATTGCCTATTTCAAAAGAACCAATCCTAAATGTTGAAGAGGAAGTAAACTCAAGGGTGGGCAGGGACAAGATAAGCTCAGGGACTGAGACAAAGGATCCAAGTGGAAACTGAGAGCGGGGGTGGGGGGTGGCTTCATGGTGGAAAGCGTAGACAAAGAACCCCACCAGAAACTGGGGGTTTGGGGAGCATGGGAAGGTAGACAAGAACTTCACCGGAAACTGGGGGTTTGGGGGCAGGGGCACCTGAAGGGCAGGAAAGAATACAAAGAGTCTAAATAGAAATTAGGGGGTGGAGGCTAGGAGAGTACTGAGAGAGAGAGACAAAAACTTAGTAGATACTGGCAGGCTGGGTAGAGGGTGAAGGATTTATCTATTACCAATGACGATAACAACAACAATGTAAAGCAAATCATGATTAATAAATACCCAATAAAATACTATACGTTCACAGGTGAATGAAGAGACAATTTAGATTATGATAATAGCTGAGAATTTCTTTCAAAAAGTCAAGCTTAATATGACTTATGTAACAGATAAATTTCCTAATAGTTGATAATTATTGAATATTTTAATGTTTAAAGGAATATTTTACTCAGGACTTTCAAATACTGATTGTACTGCTTTTCCCGTTAAAATTGTTACCATGTACTAACAGTTCAGATATAGCACAATACTTAAAACAATGACATTTAACACATTTATCAAATAATAAAATTTCTTTTACATAGACAGGGTTTGATCTTAATCTAGTCCAATCAACAAAAATGTATTTTTGCTCTATCTCACATAGTGAAAGTGAAGATGATAAAGAAGAAGATAATAATGATAGCAATTAACATTTACTAAGTATTTTATGTAAGTCGGTGTGCTAAGCATTATACATGCAATGCCTTTTTAACTGTGTAACTCTAGGAAGCATGTAATATTGATATCTCCTTTTCAAAGACGTGATTAGGTACTGTCAAGTACGCTCTGACTCATAGCAACCCTATGTATAACAGAACAAAACATTGCTTGATTCTGTGCAATCTTCACAATCCTTGTTATAAGAAAACTGAAATGAAGTATTTTACCTTCAGGTTACTCTTACTCTAAGAACATTACTTATATGAAAGTTGCTACTTTCACATAAGATAAAATGAGAAGCAAATGTAGGCTTTGCAAAATTTTGTTTAATTTAGTTATAGGCATCTATCTGCTAAGTTATGAAGAACACTAAAAGCTACTTCCCTAGCCTTAAAGAGACTACTTTCTAAGACATCTGAAGAAATAATGACAATATGACACATCCAGTAATGAAAGAATTATTAGTACTAAAGTTGTACTACAGATAATGAAGTAGCACCTCCACTCCTAGTACTGATTCAACTGCCTTTGGGACTTGGGTTTTCCTGTCTAACTAATGTGACATTGACATTTATTAGCTATAAGTTATATGGGAAAGAAAGTATTAATATAATGTATTATCTGTCACAATAGTCAAAATAGTCATTGTGGTGTAGTAAATTACATAGTGTGGCTTTTCTAGCCATAAGTCTTTGTACACTCCATGGTGGAGTTTGCCATGAGCAAATGAGTAGCTCCTGCTTGTTAAAGTTATCCACCTGGGGTGTTTGTGTTGAGAGTGGCACAAAGCAATCTTCTGGGAAGTTCTCTCAGGTGTATAGAATTGATGTTGGAATTGGTTAGTTTGACCACTCTTCCAGGTTCAAAAGGAGCTTTCCTGGAGGCAAAAGGAATCTCTCACTGCTGGCTGAAAGATGTGAGAGACACATCAGTACTGCTGAGAGAGAGACATGGGAGACACACATTGCTGAGAGAGAAGCGTGAGAGACACAAGCTGCTATGAGAGACACATGCTGCTGAAAGAGAGACTGCTGGCTGGTAAGTGAGAGAGTTGGCTGCAAGAGTCTGAGTGAATTTCTGAACTTGAATTGTAGTCTGTTGCTTCCCTAATAAAGCCCATAATCTTTGAGTTCTTTGTGGTCACTGCAGCAAATTATCGAACCCAGCAGAAAGGTTATGGGTGCTACAGGAGGAACGTTTGGTGTCAGGGTTGGTGAAAGGGTTGGAGGGAGGCAGTATGTCTAGCCCAGCAGGAATAGGCCTTGGGGTACTGATTGTGGTTCTCTCTTCCTCTTGAGGGGTTAGAGGAGATCAGGAGTTGCAGCCTCATTGCTCCTTTGGCAGTTATATAATTAGAATATATCAGCAATCTTTAAAAATGTTGATTGTCAGTCTCTTCCTTTATAAAAATGGTTCTAACACTTGCTACCATGCTACCTCGGAAGGAGGGTTGGACACTCTACTTCTGTAGTGATACTGCTTCAGCAACCCAAGGAGGGGTCGCTATGAATCAGGACCAACTCAAAAGCACATAACAACAACAACAACAGCAACCATGCAAAGTGTTTCTAAGAATTAAATAATATGATGCATGTAATTTGTACAGCAGAATGATTACCAAGTAGTCAATATTTAATAAATTGTACTAGTAAAAATAATAATCAGTCAGAAAAGTGAGAAGATATCACATTCATAAAACAAGATTATTACTAGAAAAAGGAAGCAATAAGAAAGTACTTTTAAAAATTATATAAATTCCATAAATAAAGTTTAAAATTTTTAGTATAATTGTTAGAAGATAAACTCAAGAATATCTCCCATAAATTAGAACAACAAAAATGAAAATGATGAAAAATAAGAGGAAAATATATGAAAATTAAGAAAATATCTAGCAGATTCAATATCAAACTAGTAGGATCTAGATAAAATAGGGAAGATAGAGATTCTCTAAAAATTAATGTGTTCTGGAACTGAGGGCATAGAACTCGTATAGTTTCATGGAAGTTCTAGTACAATAAATGAAAATAATAAATAAAGGCCCACACTAATGTACATCATTGTGAAATTTCACTGCAAATAGAAAAAGTACTAAAGGATCCCAGAAAAAGACAAAAAAAGCTTATGGATCATAATGGCATTGCATTTTGGAATAGCAACACTGGAAGCTAAGATACAAATAAACAAATGGTCTCAAAATTGTAAATTAAAATTATTTGTAAGTTATAATTCTTTACCAAACTTTATCAATGAAATATAAAAGAAGACAGAGAAATTTTCAGACATTAATTTTCTCAAATATATAGAAATCAAACTGACTACACCTATGGAAAGAGGTGATGGAGAAGCTCAATTATCAAACCAAGGCTGGGAGCCAACTGTGAAATAGCCCATCAATTGCTCATATGCAAATACAAGTTGAAGCTGAAGACAATTAAAACAAGTCCACGAGAGCCAAAATATGACCTTGGTTATATCCCACCTGAATTTAGAGACCATCTAAATAGATTTGATGCATTGAAACCAATGACCAAAGACTAGAAGAATTGTGGGATGCCATCAAGAACATCATCCATAAGAAAGCAAACGGACATTAAAAAGACAGGAAAGGAAAAAAAGACCAAAATGGATGTCAGAAGAGACTCTGAAACTTGCTCTTGAACAGAGAGTAGATAAAGCAAATGAAAGAAATGACAAGATAAAAGAGCTGAACAGAAGATTTCAAAGAACAGCTCAAAAAGAAAAAGTCACTTATTATAACACAATGTGCAAAGACCTAGAATTAGAAAATCTAAAGGAAGAATATACTGAAAGAACTGAAGAAAAAGTTCAAGCCTTGAGTTCTAATATTGAAGGATTCTAGGAGCAAAATTTTGATCAATGGACAAATATTGTATTAGTCTGTTATTGTAAAAGTTAAGGAAAGGTTTATCTATTGAAGGAAATTTTCTTTGTTGGTTACCAGGGGTGGGAGGAGAGGGGAGGGAATGCTGTTAGATATACAGAGATAAGTATTGATTTGGGTGAAGAGAAGGGCAATGTACCAAATGTGAGTGACCAAAATGGCACCACTGAGGATGAGAAAGACATAGAGAGGTACATGGGAAGTAAAGACAACAAATATGAATCCTTTTGCACATACAGTACTGCGTTGTCAGTGAAGGCAAACATGGGTATATGGATGGATAGATGAGTGGACAGGCTAAACGATTAGGTATGTCTGTGAAATGGGGAGTGTATCCAAGATCATATATAGAGTTGGCAGACAATGGTCCTATAAGTTTATGTGAATGATCAGAATTCCCAGGTGTATAGTAGAGCTGACAAGGGGCAAGGTTGTGGTCACTGCTTGGTCACAGCCAGCTACCCAGAGGGACCGAGTAATTGAACTTGTGGGCTTGGGACCATAGTCACAGGGGACATCAAGCTCAATTGGCATAACATACTATACAAAATATTGTTCCACCTCCTACTTTGGCGAGTAGCGACTGGGATCTTAAAAGCTAGCAAGCTGCCATCTTGATGCAATGATAGGTCTCTCCTCATCCAGAGCAAATAAGAATGAAGAAAACCAAAATTCATGGAAATAATTAGTCCTAGCGACTGGTACACCATCCGATCTGCAGCCTATACAACTATGAGACCAGAAGAACTAGATGGTGCCTGGCTACCACTGCCATCCACTTGGAAGGGGATCTATGTAGGAGATCCTTGATAGAGAGGGAGAACAATGTGGAACAAAAATAATTTGGAGAAAAAAAAAAAAGAAAAAAGGTGGGGACCAGGTTTGCTGGTTCGATAGAGCCTGGTGGAGAGACTGTGGCCCCTACCTGCCCTTCAGGTCTGGAATTGAACCCACACCTGTGGTTTCCAGGCAAACAAAATATAGGCATATGAGGTGAATATTTACCTCAAGTAGATACACTCCCTGGACAGAGCAATCATGGGAGAAAGAAGGATTGCTTATGCACAGGGAGACAGCTCAGGGGGCAGGAGTGTATGGAGGGATGGACACTGGGAAGAGGTAACTATGGAGAGGAAGTGGGAGGTGAGCGGTTGCATTGTGGTAAAATGTGGTCAATGACATGAGACAAAGTATATGTGAACTGCTGTATGGAAAGTGAATTTGCTCTGTAAATCTTCACCCAAATCACAATAATAATAATAATAATAATAATAATAATAAAAGTAGATGGGAAGAATACACAGAGTCACTGTAACTAAGAGTATTGGACAATATTCACCCATTTCAGGAGGTAGCATATGATCAAGAACCAATGGTATTGAAGGAAGAAGCCCAAACTGCACTGAAGGAATTGCCAAAAAACAAGGCTCCAGGAACTGACGGAATGCCCATTGAGATGTTTTAACAAATGGATAAAGCTCTAGTGGTGCGTACTTTTCTATGCCAGGAAATTTGAAGGACAACTACCTGGCCAACTGACTGGAAGAGATCCATATTTGTGCTCATTCCAAAGAAAGGTGATCTCACAGAATGTGGAAATTACAAATAATATCATTATTATCACATGCAAGTAAAATTTTCTGAAGATAACTCAAAACCAGTTGCAGTAGTATATTGACTGGGAACTTCCATAAATGCAAGCTGGATTCACAAGAGAACATGGAATGAGAGATATCAGTGCTGATGTCAGATGGAACTTAGCTGAAAGCAAGGAAGACCAGAAAGGTCTTTAACTGTGCTTTACTGAGTATGGAAAGTCATCCAACTGTGTGGATCATAACAAATTTATGGATAACACTGTGAAGAATTGGAATTCCAGAATATTTAATTGTATTCATGAGGAACCTATACACAGACTAAGAGGCTGTCATTAGAACAGAGCAAGAGAATACTGCATGGTTTGAAATCAGAAAGGATATGTGTCAGCGTTGTGTCTTTTCACCATACTTATTCAATCTGTATGCTGAGAAAACAATCTGAGAAGCTGGACTATGTGATGAGGAACCAGGCGTTAGGATTGGAGGAAGACTCTTTAACAACCTACAATATGCACACGACAGAACCTTGTTTGCAGAAAGTGAAGATGACTTGAAGCACTTACTGATGAAGATCAGACTAAGTCTTCAATATGGATTAGACCTGAACAGAAAGAAAATTAAAATCCTCAGAATGGGACAGATAAGCAACATCATAATAAATGGGGAAGAGTTTGAAGTTCTCAAAGATTTTATTTTACTTGGATCCACAAACAGTCACAGAAGCAATAGTCAAGAAATTATGTCATATTGCACTAGGCAAATCTGTCCCAAGAGACCTCTTTAAAGTGTTGAGTAAAGATGCCACTTTGAAGACTAAGGTGCCTAACCCAAGCCATGGTATTTTCAATAACCTCATACACATGTGAAAGCTGGACAATGAATAAAGAAGACTGCAGAAGAATTGATGTTTTGGAATTGCAGTGGTGGCAAAGAAAACTGAAAACACCATGGACTTCCAGAAGAATGAACAAATCTATTATCCTGAAAGAAGTGCAACCGGAATTCTCCTTAGAAATGAGAATGACCAGATGTTATCTCACCTACTTTGGTCATGTGATCAGAAGGGACCAGACCTTAGGGAAGGATATCATACTTGGTAAAGTGGAATGTTAGAGAAAAAGAAGAATGTCCTCAAAGAGATGAGTTGACACGGTGGCTGCAATCATGGGCTCAAGTACAACAGCAACTGTGAGGATGTGGTAGGATTGGGCAGTGTTTCATTTAGTTGTCCACGTGGTCACTGTGAGTTGGACCTGAGATGAGAGCAACTAACAACAATAACACAAAACAACATAAGGAACAAACTAAGAAAGAGGTAGACATAGGTTATGGGAGAAGGCTTAACACAGCAGAGCTGTCAAAGGAAGATGGTGTCCAGTGGTTAAAAAGAATTAATAGTAGGAGTCATGTAGCCAAGACCTGTTGTTGGGTGCCATCGAGTCAATTCCAACTCTCAGTGACCGTGTGTGACAAAGTAGAACAGTTCCATGGGATTTTCTTGGCTTACTCTTTATGGAAGCAGATCACAGTCTTTTTTTTTTTTTTTTATAAACAGCCTCTGGGTGAGTCTGAACCCTCAATCTTTGTGTTAACATGTGAGCACTTAACCTTTGAGCCACCAAGACTCCTTAGCCAAGATGTAAAACAGGTCATTTACATCGAAACCGGAGGACAAACTACTCCTGTACAAATAAACACAGGAGGTTAGAGAATAAAAATATATCTGTAAATATAGAAATGAGAGCTTTTCTGATGCATTTGAATTTGGAGAATAAATAATTCAAGGTGTATTTGAACATTTGGAAAACAAGAAAGTAATAATAATAGATTTTTGCAAGATCTGTTTAAGGTTTTTTTTTTAAACATTATTCTTTACTTACAAAACAAGACCAAAAAAAAATGAAGCAAATATAAAATTGAAGAAAAGCAAAATGTTGTATAGATGAGCAGAGATTATCACAATATATTATTTATGTAACAGCCAGAAAGATTTACCTAATAAGAATGTTATCAATGACTATAAAATGAAATCAAAAAATCCATTAAATCTAACTATATTAACATGATGCAGAGAAAGAGATAAGGAGGTCGTGGGAGGAGTTTGGGCAAATCAGAGAGCTAAATATGCACCTCCATAAATAAAATATAAAATCACTTAAGACAAATAGCCTTCTAAGTATGATGTTTTGAAATACGGAAGTGGTTGCTTGTGAGAACTGGGTCTAGGCAGTGGGAAGGCATGGGCACAGACAGTTCCTTTTAGATAGAGTAACATTATTTGGATTTTAAATGTGTTTGATTGTATAACAGTAATAAAAATAAAGGTCAGTTTTTATAATATTAACAAAGTGTGATGGCTTCCCAGGGGTATAAATAAATGCTCTGTTTTGACTTGCTCACCTTTATCCTTTGAAAACAAAATCAAGTTTACCATCTGTACCTGCTGAGTAAGTTTAATTTAATTATCAGACTCATGCCCACTCCTACTCAATACACATATACCCAACACCTGCTTTGGGGTGATTACTATCTTTAATGTAGGGAACATCTCTCTCTCTCTCTCTCTCTCTCTCTCTCTTTATCTCTATCTCTATGTACAATTAACAATGGTAGGCTTTAATTCAAATGCATTTAAAAAAGTTCCTCTGATATAAATGTGGAACAGTAATTGTTCAACACGTTAACATGCTTAGGTTGTTGTATGAGTCAGTTCAATATACCTATAATGTTGCAGGTGGTGGTGATGTTAGAAAACGGGAGCGCAGCACAGATGGAACTTTGCTATTCCAGGTAACAGCCCGGATGGTACAATGGTTAAGCAAACTGAAAGATCTGCAGTCCAAACCCGGGCAGCAACTCAGCAGGAGAAAAGACTGGACCATCTGCTCCTGTAAGTATTTCAGCCTAGGAACCCTATGGGGCAGTTCCACCCAGTCCTATAGGGTAGCTAGGAGTTGAAATCAACTCAGCTGCACACAATAACTCTAAGTTCTTAGTGCAATGGTCATTCCTGCTGAACATCAGAATCACCTGGGAAGGCCCAAAGAGAGAAAAGCTAAATATACTAGGTTAAGCCCTTAAGGCCAAAAAGGATATTCACTCTTACCTTCACCTAAAACATCTTTTATAGTGAATTGTCCCCGCAGTTTCTGCTTGAGAAACAGCAGTGTGACTTTTGATGACTTTTGTAATCAAAAAACTACCTGAATCAACTAGATTCTTTTGGGCACCTTGGGGGGTAGGAGGGCGGAGCCAGAGAGAGGAGTGTGAACTAATTGGCAGCTGGTGCTAGTGATGGGGAATGGTTCTGATTTCAGAAAGATCTCATGTCCACGAAGAGCCATTTACACTCCAATATTCAGAGGAAAGGAGCATTACGAGTAAACAGGAGGTATGAGGTAAGAGGTTCAATCTTAGGCATTATATGTTTGAGGAACGTGGAAAAAAGTTTCGATGTGGTCGTTGTATAGTATGGACCACTAAGGTGTCAAGAAATAAAGAGATTGCACAGAAATGTTGCCAATCCAGTTGAGGTAATGGGATCTTTAAAATTCTATTTACTCTATCCCTGCCTTTCTCTGTCCTTGTCTTGGGAAAGTAATTTACCAATCTAGTGTGTGTTTCACATATAAAAATCAAACAAACAAACATGTTTCTTTGTCTGTAATATGAAGGAGCTGGCTTGTATCTGTTTTCCTTCCAACATGTAATGATACTGTTCATCATTTTGAGTCCTTGAACACTCAGTGAGACCTGAGGGTAAGAAGTAAAAAGTTCCATAAGGCAAATTCCTGCTCACAAGTACTTGGAGGTCTTTGCAGACAAAATATAATGCTTGCACCTAGCACAGAAGACCTAAGTTCACACATCATATCGACCGTGGTACTTTTTTTCTTTTTCTTTTCTTTTTTTTTTTTTTTCAGTTAGAACACATCCAGGTATTATAATTGATGATATTTTCGAGTCCTCACACCAGTGTTTCTTAGGGCTTTGGAGAGCTTAATGAATGCTGCCTGATATTTTCCTTCTCATGCTGGATGTTTCCTATCAGATTTCCTGCTGCAGAATTTTGATTATTTCTGTTTTGAAGCTTCAGCCTCCAAATTGCTTTCAGGGTGGGGATCTGCAAGGAGATAAAAGTATGGTTTGTAATCTCACAGGGTGATTTGGGGATTAGAGCCCTGGCCTTGAATTTCTTGATTATAACCTATTATGACCTACTTAGCTTGCCACATGAAACTGTTCAAATGTCCATACATTTACTGGTGGTAGTAACACTGGGTAACAGAAAACCCATCCACTGGAACTTTGAAATGTCGGTTATTCTTTGCAGATTTTCCTCCGACATAAAAGTTTAACTTTTAGTTGTTGATTTTAGGTGCTGTCAGGTCAGTTCCAACTCATAGTGACCCCATAGGACAGAGTAAAACAGCTCCATAGCATTTTCTTGGCTGGAATCTTTCCAGAAGCAGAATACCAGGTCTTTCTCCTGCAGAACTGTTGGATGGATTCAAATCACCAGCCTTTCTGTTAGCAGTGAAATGCTTACCTGTTTGTGCCACCAAAGCTCTTAAACTTTAAAAACAGGGTTCTTAACCCTGATAAATATGAGTATCACCTAAGGAGTATTTAAAATGTAACACCACGTCCTCATTTTAGATACTTAATTGTCTAAGGTATGGCTAGGAGCTTTGGTGATGCAGTGATTAAAGAATTAATCTGCTAACCAAAAGTTCCAGAATTCAAATGTACCACTGCTCCACAGCAGAACAATGAGGCAGTCTAGTTCCATAAAGATTCACACGCTTAGAAACCGTACGAGGCAGTTCTACTCTGTCCTGTACAGTTGCTATAAGTCAGAAACCACTCGATGGCAATGGGTTTGATTTGATTTAAGGTATGTCTAAACATTTGTAAAACGTTTCCAGATGTTGTGTGTGTACTGAGGATTGAGAGCTGCTGTTCTAGCATTAGAGGAGGGCTAGGCTAAGTGGTGGCATAGTGCCTAAGGCATTTGACTGCTAACCAGAGGCACCAGCCAGTCCTTGGAAGGAAGATTGCACAATCTACTCCTGTAGAGATAGCGCCTCCGAAACCCAAAGAGGGGTCACTATGAGTCAGAAACAACTTGACGGCAGTGAGTTTTGTTTGTTTTTTTAGGTTGAGTAAACTATAGAACAGCTTGGGAAAAGGTTCAAAGCACCTACTCTGATCCAAAATCCTTTAACCAAATCTTCCAAGGTTTGCTAAATGAAGAAAGTTCACTGATGTAAGTAGTAGAGGAGGAGGTCTGTTCAAGAAAGGGTAGGTTAATGCCATTTAGGAGTGGGAATAGAGTGGAAGGGAGAATCAAGTGTTAGAGTGAAGTCCTTCAGGATCTGAAATTTGCCTGGAATATAGAAATTATAGACAAGGTTTCTGCATAAAGCTCTGTTAAAACACAACTTAAGAAAAAATAGTTATCTTCTGATATTTTTCAAGTCCCCTTAACATTGTACTTGGTAAGAGTGTGATTCAGCCAAGGGCCTGTGGGCCAGTGCTAATTTGCATGCCTGATCCCTTGATGCTAACAGAGGTCACAGGCTCAGAATGCTTATTCGGTCAATGACCAAGCTAAAACACAGATCAGTTCTTGCCTTTTGGAATGAGAGCATTTTATTCAGAGTGGCAACATCCTGTTCAGAGACATGTGTTGGCTGGGTGGCTATGTTACTGCTGTGTACTTTTTACTAGACCAGAGGCTATCAGTAGTTCAAAGAAAGCAAAATGGTCTTTGGCATCTATGCTCTTGCCCTGATGGCCCCCCTCTGGAATTGTCCTGCCCCTGCAGCCTCTGCTGTCTATTGGCTCTTGCTCTCTTCTTCTTCTTCCTTACCTGTATGGCTTCCCTGTCTCCTTGTCTCTGGTCTGCCACAACTTTGAAGATTTCTGATGGCAGAATCACAAATGCAGCATCTGGAGAGTTAGGTACTGTGTCAAGTAAAAGCAGGAGTTTGGCTGGAGGCGAGTCCCTTGTGAGCAGTCAAGAATGCCATTCATTTCTAATTCTTGCTTCGCCAAACCCACAGGAAATAAATATGAGTAATATAGCCAGAGGAAAGAGCTGTGCATCTTTAATAGTGGTTCCTGATGTGGGAGAGCACCCTTTCTTTTCCCACCCACTAGAAATTTATCTCGGAGGCAGAATTGAGGGTGAGGGGCCTATTTTTTTGGCTGCTGAGACAGGAAGGGAGAAGGTCTCCAGAGTGCTTTTTCCCATGGAAAGACTTTAGCTAAAGTGAAAAGCCTGCTGATAGTATACTTAATTTACATGCATTGTAAAGGCAGTTTCCTTCTGCTGCTAATTGGTGTGTGGTCCATTAATGTTGTAAGTCCAGGAGCAGCCCCACTCCTGGTCAGTCACTTAGAGAATCATAGCCTGGGGAAATGGAAATTTCCACTCAGCTCTGTGGAGTAATGAGACTGCAGGAAGAGTAATGAACTGAGGACTTGTACACACACAGTTGTTAAAATGAATTAAATTTAGTTTCAGATTCATAATATCTCTGTTAATTTAATCTTTCTTCAGTTTTCTTAAAAAAGTAGGATGAATTCTCTTGCTTTACAAGTAGGTTAAAATGCAGGGTAGATGTTCCACATAGATATAGTTCCCTCTTTCAGTATGTCTGTTTTTACTTTTCATTTTATTTTTAATAAACTTTTCTAAAAGCTAGAGTGTTGTCCTGGAATTCTGAAGGACATAGAATCTTCTCTTTCAGGATTGAGGTTTCTCCAAACAATAGGATGTTCTATAGCAGTTTTAATCCTAAAATCTTTTCAAGCTCATCTCTGAGTGTGCACTGCACCATAGGATTATCCAGTCATGGCTATATAGAGGTCTCCAGGGCTTATCTCTTTTAGCTTTATATTATTTGATGTCTCAACTAGGTTTGATTTCAAGTCATTTTTCCTAAATGCAGTTATTACCTTTATAGTGGTTAGATTTGATTTTGAAACAGCAAATACATAGCCTTTAATGAAAAGCCCTGTAATGTGGAAAAGTTCTCAACTCTACAGCCAGATCAAACTTTTTTGTGCTATTTGTCATGAACAATTTGTATGACTTTGAAGTAGTTGATTAATACTTATATTGCTTTATTTCTTCATTAAAGAAACCTGATGCTGCAATGAGGAGTTCTGGTGGTGTAGTGCCTAAGGCATTAGACTGCTAACCAGAAGGCTGGTGGTTCAAACCCACCAGCCACTCCTCGGAAAGAAGGTTGGGTGATCTATTTCCATAGTGATACCACCTTGGAAACTCAAGGAGGGGTCGCTGTGAGTCGGATCCAACTCACTGGCAATGAGGTTTTTTTTTTTTTTTTTTTTTTTTTTGTGTTTTTA
>NW_006921672.1:399993-413832 GCF_000298275.1 Orycteropus afer afer
GGAGACCTCTCGTATCACCCCCAACTGGGTCCCTGTGGCTGACTGTACCTCTGTCTGGCTTCCTGGCTTTTAATCCCCTTTCTCCTGCTCTTCTGCCCTGCTGTTTTGTGCGTCCCTGAGTTGTCCCTGGGGCTGACTGCTCCTCTATCCAGGTTCCTGGCTTTTTCAAGTGGTGTTAGGCCCTGAGAATTAACCTAAACATCAGACCTGGTCACCAAGGGCTACCTAGATGACTGCACTGATGGCTGATGAAGAAAAAGAGAAATAGCAAAGAAGGAGACAAATTGAGCTGTGGAGTTTCAGCTGTCCAGAGGGTAGAGCCAATTTGAATGTTTACAAGCAGTGGCCATTTTGGATATTTAAAGTGATAGCTTCTCCTTCAGATTCCAAGGACCTAAGAATAGGTTCTGCTTGCCAAGGACAGCACAGATATACCAGAAGTTAATGACTGGAAAAGGTACGATATTCCCCTTGTTACTCTTATACCCCACACCCTTTTGCTGAATAGAGGTGCTGCCATCCCTCACTTCTACCCACCTTCTGACTGGCAGGAATTCCATCCCAGTCTGTGTGCTCTGACACAGCCTGTGTGCCTTGCCCTGCCCCACTCAAATTTGGTTTTGTTTGTTTCCTTTTTCATTCTTTATTTTTAAATTATCCTTTTTTTTTTTTTTACTTTTTTTTTTTTTTGGTGCTGCAATGAATAAGCATTCAGCTGCTAATTGAAAAGTTGGTGGTTCAAACCCACTTAGCAGCTCTGCAGAAGAAAGACCTAGCTATCTGCTTCCATAAAGTTTACAGCCTAGAAAACTCTCTGGGCACTTCTACTGTCTCATATGGGGTCCCTATCAGTTGGAAGCAACTCAACGACACCTGATAACATTTTTTTTATTTTATTTATATGTTTGAATTAGTGTGGTTAAATGAGGTATTGTGTTTAGAGAATCTAGCACAAAATTAGGCACCTAACAAGAACTGACTGAATGGTAGAAGTTACTATGATGACTACAAAAAATTAAGATTATGATTTAAAGGCGCCAGGTAGCTATTGACTGGAAAAGTATAAGAAACTCTTTGAGATGATAGATATGTTCTTAGTCTTGACCTTGAGATGAAAATGTTCTATACCTTGACCTGAATCATGTGTATCTATATAAAATTCATTCAGCTGTGGACTTAGGATTTCTGCATTTTAAGAATTGAAAAACTTGCTCTGTAAAACCAGTTACTTATAATTTAGTCATTCTTACTTCAGAATCTTCCAAAACATCGATGTGATCATCTTAGTAAAACTGATAAATTAATTTGTTGTTGTTGTTGTTATATGCCGTCGAGTTGGCCCCGACTCATAGCGACCCCTCCTTGGGTTTCCGAGGAAGTAGGATTGCCCAACCTTCCTTCTGAGGAGTGGCTGGTGGGTTTGAACCGCCAGCCTTCTGGTTAGCAGTCAAGTGCCTTAAGCACTATGCTACCAGAGCTCCTGATAAATTAATAGAGTGTATAAAAATAAGATAGTGCTGTTAGAAGAGGATATATATGCCTAAACATGTGAGCAAGAGGTTAGCAAATTTAAAAATTATAGCATGTAATTTATTTAGGTTACAAAAGCATTATATTTTATCATAGAGTACTTGAAAAATGAAAAGCCCACAACCAAAATAATCCCTTATAATAAATAACAACTCATAATATCATCATATAGGGAAAACCTCAGTTATCATTTTGCTAAATAACCTTTTTTGTATGTGTACAGATATATATGGCACCTATATTTTAATAATGGGGTGTCATACTATTGTAACTTACTATTTTTATTTGATGATGTATTTTATTTCCCTGAAGTTTAGATACTTTTACATAATTTGAATGTCTGCACAAAATTACATAATATGAACATATGAATTATCTTGTATCCTGGCATTTAGACTGTTTTTACTTTTGATTTTATTTGTTTATAGTAACTGCAATAAAGTTTTCTACAAAACTTGGAGCACATCTACCTAGAAGTAGAATGATTGGGCTAAAAAAATATGTATAGTTAAAACTTTTGCTAGCTATATCCAAATTCCCCCTCCAAAAACTTGTAGTTATGTACATCCCTGCCTACCATGAATAAGAGGCCATTTGCCCATGTTTGCCAACACTCAATATTTTTTTAAAAAATGACCTTTGCAAAAGCAACATGTAAAAATCAACATTTTGGCTTGTATGTTTTGGCTACCACTGAGATTAATTGTTCTTTTGTATTTTCTCTCTTCTGTAATTTATAAATATACTTTTTTCTTTGTTATCTATCACAGTGTTTATGTAATTATACTTGAGTTGCATAAGCCAATTTCACATTTAGGGTTTCAGGTTTTACCCGGAGTAGTAGCATTCCATGTACAGCTGCCCAGGATTTGATCAAAGGATAGCAGCTTGTTCAAGCATCATATGAGGTCACATTCCCATAATTCCCCATACTGCAACTCAGTAGAGGTTTGTCTAATAAAGATATTGGTAATTTTCTATTCCTCAGTGAAACAGAAGGTACCAACAAACCCTGAGGCCCTTTTTAATGGAAAAAGAAGTGACCTTCCCTTGTCAACTCAGTCAAGAAGAAATGTTGAGACCTACACAAAGCAGGCAACCTTCCCTTTCCTTCTCTTATGTCTCGGCATTATTGTGGAAGTTGTAGGCAGACATTGGATTAGAGAGAAATATAACTACATTCAAGTACTATCTTTAAAAAGTGCTGTTTTGTAATGCATGCATAGGGGTGAGAACGGAGATAAGATAGGGAACTCCTAGAGTGTACAAGGGCCCCCATAAAGACCTTTGTGGTGCCCCTGCCTACATAAACAATTTGATTAAACAATGCATTACAAACTGGGCAATGTGAGTTATAGGAATTTATTCATGAAGAGTTAGCAAAATAGGTAGAGAAAAGGCAGGTATTAATGTGTTTACTCTCCACAGCTAGTACATGTGAAGAATCTTTATAACTTCCAAGCTCCATCTTTTCCAGTCCATCTCCTCATTTTATTCATGGTCAAGTGCACAGTTCCTGGATAAGTTCAGATCTCCCACCACAAGAAAAATAATAAGGCTGTAATGCCCACAATGCCACGGCTCTTTGGCATCTCCTTGTGTGAAACAATGTTAATTATCCTGCCTCAGCAGTTCCTAATCTCATCTATTTAATACTGGTAATATTATTATGATACCACTACCTATCTATTAGGAGCTCTGTTAGCATAGTGCCTAAGGCACTTGACTGCTAACCAGAAGGCTGGCGTTTCAAACCCACCAGCCACTCCTTGGAAGGAAGGTTGGGCAAACTACTTCCGAAGTGAAACCACCTCCTCGGAAACCTAAGGAGGGGTCTCTATGAGTTGGGCCCGACTCGATAGCAAATAACAACAACAAACCTATCTATTAGTTTGTGGCACTGTGGTGGCTTGTATGTTATTATGATGTTGGAAGCTATACCATTGGAATTTAAAATACCTTTAAGGTCTCAACATGGACAGGTTTCAGCAGAGCTTCCAGGCTAAGACAGCCTAGGAAGAGAGGTCTGGCAGTGTACTTCTAAAAATTATCCAGTGAAAACTCTGTGGACCACAACAGAATATTGTCTGATAAAGGGTTGTGAGATGAACCCTCTAGGCTGGAAGATACTCAACATTCGTAGTGGCTGCTACAATGGACTCGAGCATACCAACAGTCATGCAGGTGGCACAGGACTGGGCAACGTTTACTTCTGTTGCACATGGGGTCACCAACAACCAACAACATCACTGCTAATAACACTACATCATTCATCTTGTCACTAGTGACTATTGACTCCCAAAGACTTCCTCAAAGGTTGTTACTGTGCCTTGATGATAGTGACCCTAGGTTCAAGTCTTACCCAGAGTATACAGGGACAACATGAAAGAGAATTCATTTACCATTTACATTTTATAGCAAAAACTGAAACCCATGTCATTTCTTGAACTCATTAGGCCAGAGTCATGCATTTTTTACTTCTTCCAATGTGGACAACATTGCTCTCTTCTACATATCAACACTTGAAGGAAGGGGAGAGAAAGAGACACAAGGAATAGTGAGAGAGGTGGTCCTGTTCAGGCAAAGGATGTCTATCACTGCTCCCATCATGAAATAAGACCAACCTGGGAAAGAGAAATGTAACCATATTGATCAAAGACAAGAGATCATTCAGAAAGTCCTTTTCACTGCAGACCAATGGACTTGAAATCCCTTGAAGGAGGTAGATGGGGCTACTTCTAGAGGACTGCTAAACACTAGCCCAGAGCCTGCAATGGGAAAGGGGTATGACAGACCTGGTTTCAGGGCTGACAGGCACAGAGAGTAAAATCAATTGCTCTACTCCTGTTATCCTTGGGAACTGCAGACCCAGGCAGTACCATGACAGAACATAAATGAGCAAGAAGTAAAGTATGTACAGGTTTACACATGTAGTTCAAGCTCACAGATCGGCTGTGGACCATTGGTAGCCCTCAGTTCATCCTGTGTGCAATGTGAGCAAGAGTCACCCAACATCAACGTATCAATCAGCACTATATGGCTACACAGTTTCATGCTACCCTTGGGAAAATAATCTGATAATCAGTCTGCCCTTGTGGGGTTAGCACATAGATAGAGAGATAACCAAACCAAAAACCCAAGTGCACTACCATCGAGTTGTTTCTGACTCATAGCAACACCTCCTTGGGTTTCTGAGGCAGTATCACTATGAAAGTAGATTGCCCAGCCTTCTTCTGAGGAGTGGCTGGTGGGTTTCAACCGCTAGCCTACTGGTTAGCAGTCAAACACCTTAGGTACTGTGCCACCAGAGCTCCCAGACAGAGAGATCTATAATCTCTCTATATATGGTTATGCAAATCAGTATATGCTCATTATTTAAAAAGTTGACAAATTCTAAACAGTATAACTAAATAAAAGTGATAATGACACAATTAATATGCTTAGTTTGCTTTGAACAACAACAAAGTAAAGTTAGTGTTGGATTATAACACAAAGAATAACATATATTTGGGTCTACAAAAATACCAAAACAAAGTAAATAAACTAATATAAAAGAAGTGTGAATAAAAGTAATTAATTAGAAAGGAGTAGATCTTCCTTATTGAATAATTCCAAACAATATAACTAGTCACACCTCTCTCCAGGAAATGTGCCCTAATTCTCCCCACTTTGTGAATTATGCTTAGTTAATTGTTTAAAGTGAGTAGATTGTGGAAGGGGAAAAATAGTAATTTACAGTGAATGAATCTGTCAAACACTACCTTAGTCAGGTAATGAAGGTGAATATCTTTAGTGATAAGTTATGTTGATATTCGGTACTCTCTGATACATGATGAGAAGAGCACACCCCCCATATTACTCCTTCAAAGAACCTGTCAGCTGAGACTAATCATGGGGAAACATCAGCAAAATCCAAATTGAGGAAGATTCTACAAAAGGTCTGATCATGATTCTTCAAAAGTGTCAAGAACTTGAAAAACAAGAAAAGACTGAAAATCTATCACAGGATCTTGGAACACAAAAAGGAGATTAGTGGAAAAACTGATGAAATCTGAGTATAGTCTGTAGTTTAATTAATAGTATTGAACCAAAGTTAATTGCTTTGAAAAATGTACCCCAGGCATGTAAGGTGTTAAAACCTTAGGAGAAATTGGGTGAGGGATATATGGGACTCTCTTTATAATCTTTGCATCTTTTCTGTATATCTAAAATTATTCCAAAGCAAAAAACTTAAAGTATTTTTGTATCCCTTTGCCAGCTTTCCCCCCATATATAGTTTTATTTTGTATTATTTTCAAACAATACAAATGTTTGGCAATTCTATGTTACTTAATGTGCTTTTTTTTTTTTTTTTAATTAATGGTTGTATCGGAAGTATGTCTCAATATCATTAAAAGAATTCAGAAAGACCCTTTTAGTGAAAGCAAAACATTTTATGAATACTCTTTAATTTGCTAAATATTTCAATATCATTAACATCAATATTGTTCTCATGCTCCCATCATTACAAATAATTCTGTAATTAAAATATTTTTGTCCAGAAATCTTCATTTGACTTTGTTTTATTTATTTCATAAGTGTATTTCAATAAGTGAAAATGAGCCAGAAAAATACGAACTTAAAAAAGTATGTGTGTGTGTGCATGTGTGTGTCTATACACACACACAATAACTTTGAGACAGTTTGTTGACTCATAGTGCCTAAGGCATTTGACTGCTAACCAGAAGGCTGACAGTTCAAATCTACCAGACACTCATCAGAAGGAAGATTGGGCAATCTATTTCCGTAGAGATATCACCTTGGAAACTCAAGAAGGTATCACTATGAGTTGAATTGACTCAATGGCAGTGAATTTGTTGTTGTTGTTGTTTTTGATTTAGGCTTCATGAATGAAAGTGATGAGACCATTATGTCTCAAAGTGTAGGAGAGAAGGTTGTATGCTTTTAGAAGGAGATGAAGTGTTCCAACACCAGAGGATGTTATATGTTACAGATATTTGAGGGGGATCCCAAAGAAGGTCCCAAGAGAAGCAAGGAAGTTTTAAAAAAAAAAAGTTTTTAAAATAGACAGTACATATTACTTATTTTTCTCAGTCTACCAAATTCTTGCAAAGGGATCTACAAATCACCACTCACACAGTGTCTCAAGGTAAATTGAAAACAGAAGCACTAGTACCTGATCATGGTTCTACCAATTATGTATGAGTTGTAATGCAGACTGTATCACTGCACCTGTCTCAGCTTCAATTTCCTCAAATAAAAGGTGACAATATGAAGACAGATTCTTTAGAAGATCTTTTCTTTTACATCTCTAACCTGGCAATTACCAATGGTTTATTCATGCTTATAAACCTGCAGAGAAATATTTAATTGGTACTCTTTATCAAATGGAATAGCAGCGAAACATTATCTGATACAGTGTTGGGAGGTGAGCCCTTCAGATTGGAATGCCTTCAAAATACAACTGGGGAAGGGCTGCCTCCTCAAAGTAAAGTTAACCTTAATGACATGGATGCAGTAAAGCTTTTGGTATCTTCCTTTGCTGATGTGGCATGGCTCAAATTGGGAAGAAACAGCTGCAAACATCCATTAATAATCAGAACATGGAATGTATAAAATATGAATCTAGGAAAGTTGGAAGTTGTCAGAAATGAAATGGAACACATAAAGATGTCTTAGGCATTAGCAAGCTGAAATGGACTGGTATTGGCCACTTTGAATTGGACAATCATATTGTCTACTGTGCAAGGAATAACAAATTGAAGAAGAATGGTATCAGATTCATTATCAAAAACAACATTAAAATATCTATTAAAAAATACAGTATCAGTGATTAGGATAATAGCCATATGCCTACAAAGGAAGACCAGTTAATACTACTAATATTCAAATTTATACACAAACCACTAAAGCCAAAGATGAAGAAATTGAAGTTTTTTTTATCTTCTGCAGTCTGAAATTGACTGAACATGCAATCAAGATGCATTGATAATTACTGGTGATTGGAAGGTGAAAGTTGGAAACAAAGAAGAAGAATTGGTAGTTGGAAAATATGGCCTTGGTAATAGAAATGAAACCAGAGATCTCATACTAGGCTTTTGCAAGACCAACAATTTATTCATGGCAAATATCTTTTTTCAACAACATAAAGGGTGTGTAAACTGTGCCAGATGGAATACACAGGAATCTAATTGACTACAGCTGTGGAAAAAGACAATGGAGAAGCTCAATATTATCAGTCAGAACAAGGTCAGGGGCCTACTGAGGAGCAGGCCATAAATTGCTCATATGCAAATTTATGTGGAGGCTGAAGAAAATTAACACAATTATGAGAGCCAAAATACAAACTTGATTATTTATATCCTGCCTGAATTTAGAGACCATTTGAAGAACAGATTTGACACAGTGAACACCAATGACCGAAAATCAGATTAGTTGTGGGATGACATGAAGGACATCATACATTAAAAAAAAAAGCAAAAGGTCATTAAAACAAAGAAGAAGAAGAAAAGACCACAATGGATATCAGAAGAGACTATGAAATTTGCCTTGATTGGAGAGTAGCTAAAGTGTATGGAAGAAATGAAGTAGAAGAGCAGAACAGAAGATTTCAAAGGATGGCTCACGAAGATAAAATAATTATTATAAAGAAATGTGCAGAGACCTGAAGTTAGAAAATCAAAAGGGAAGAATAAGCTTGATGTTTCTCAAGCTGAAAGAACTGACGAAAAAATTCAAGCCTTGAGTTGTAATACTGAATGATTCTATGGACAAAATACTGAATGATACAGGAAGCATGAGAAGAAGATGGAATGCACAGAGTCACTGTACTAAAAAGAATTGGTCAGTGCTCAACCATTTCAGGAGGGTAGTAGCTTATGATCAAAAACTGATGATTTTGAAGGAAGAAGTCCAGGCTGCACTGAATGAATTGGCAAAAAACAAGAATCCAGGAATTGACAGAATACCCATTGAAATGTTTCAATAAACAGATGCAGCTCTAGAGGAGCTCACTCATTTATGCAAAAAAATTAAAAAGATAGCTACCTGGCCAACTGACTAGAAAAGTTCTAATTTGTGCCTATTCCAATGAAAGGTGATTCAATAGAATGTGAACATTTTCAAATAGTATCATTAATATCACACACAAATAAAATTTTGCTAAAGATAATTCAAAATTGGTTGTATGGTATATTGACAATGAACTGCCAGAATTAAAGCCAGATTCAGTAGAAGACATGAAACTTGGGATATCACTACTGACGTCAGATGGATCTTGGCTGAAAGCAAAGAATACCAGAAAGATGTTTAGCTGTATTTTATTGGCTGTGCTAAGGCATTCAACTGTGTGTATCAAAAAAATTATGGATAACATTGTGAAGAATGGGAATTCCAGAACATTTAAACATGCACATGAGGAATCTGTACATAGACCAAGAAGCAGCTTTTGAACAGAACAAGGGGATACTGCATGGTTTAAAATCAGGGAAGGTGTGTGTCAGGGTTGTATCATTTCACCATACTTATTCAGCATCAGGGTTGAATTCATCATTCACAACCTGTGATATGTGGATGAGACAACCTTACTTGCTGAAAGTGAAGAAGACTTGATGCACTTACTGATGAAAATTAAAGACTACAGTCTTCAGGATGGATTACGCCTCAACATAAAACAAAAATCCCCACAATTGGACCAGTAGACATCATGATAAATGGAAAAAAGACTGAAATTGTCAAAGATTTCATTTTACTTGTATTCACAATCAATGACTAAGGATATTTTACTTGGATCCACAATCACGCACCATGAAAGCAACAGACCAAAAAAAAAAAAAAAAGAAAGAAAGAAAATCTGAGGATGTATTGCATTAAGCAAATCTGTTGCAAAAGAACTTTTTAAAGTGTTAAAGAGCCAAGATGTTACTTTGAAGGCTAGGGTGCACCTGACCCAAGCCTTGGTCTTTTCAGTAACCTCATATGCATGTGAAATCTGGACAATGAATAAAGACCAAAGAATTACTGATGCATTTAAACAGTGGCATTGGTGAGAAATGTGGAAAATATCATTGACTCCCAGAAGAAAAAACAAATCTTTCTTGGATGAAGTATTGCCAGAATGCCCCTCAGAAGCGAGGATGGTAAGACTTCATCTCATGTGCTGTGGACTTGTTATCAGGAGAGACGAATCCCTGGAGAAGGGCATCATGCTTAGCAAAGTACTGGGTCAGCAAGGAAAGAAAAAAAAAAAGAAAGACCCTCAAGGAGATGGATTGACACAGTGGCTGCAAAAACGGTCTCGAATATAGCAACTATTGTGAGGCTGGCACAGGACTAGGTAGTGTTTTGTTCTCTTGTAGATTCAGTCATTATGCATCAGAACCAACTCAGTAGCACCTACAATAACAAAACTCCCAGAAACTTGGAACCCTAGCCTAGAATGATGCCTCTAATAGTCATTGACTATGAGACTTTGGGAAAGTTACAAAACCTCAGTTAGCCACAATTTTTCTTCTGTAAAACAGTGGAAATAACTCCTTTACTGGGTATTTGTATGGCTTAATTAAGACAGGTTGTGGTTAGTGTCTTTGATTCATATTGACCCCACATAACAGAGTAGAAGTATATGTAACTAAAATGTCTTGATCTGATAAATGCTTAGTTTGTATCTTATTTTCCCTCTCCTGGTTGTTGATAAAGTTCTTACAAAGTTTTTGTTAAATAAGAGATGTTGGCAACATTGAAAGCATTTTGGAAAATTAAATGTCAAAAGTTTAGCATAAATCAAACACTTGGTCCAGGAAAAGGTGGCTTTCAGTTTCTAAAAATACTGCTAATAGAGTTTGCATGTTAAATTAGGTTTGTTCTATTACAAACGTCTTTTCACTTAAATGACTCCCGATCTTAATGTGGCATAGTTTAATTATTATTTTTAATGGTCATACTTCATCTTGGCTACCCCAGTTCTTTCAAAGACTAAGCTGGTTAGTGATGGGCTAGCCATAAATGGTGTAGGAGGTTTACAAAATGCAGGGTGTCCAGCATTTATTAGCAGAGGTCTGAATTTCTGACCTTACAATGAATGTGGCATTTAATTATAATCTTGTTTCGATAGCTTCTAATGAAGTATAATTAAATATTGCTCATGTAGTGTTCTGATGTTAATTACATTTTCTTTTGCTAGTGGCTACTCGATTCCCCAAAATGCCCAAAGACAGTACCTGAATAAGCACCAAAAAGATTAAGTTCAAGTAGTGGATATCCATAATTACCTAACTTGGGAAGTTCATTTGACTGATTTTCAGAAGGGTCAATCAATCCAGAAGTTTGACTTTCTAGAAGCTAGAATCTCCAACTGGAGAGGTAATACCATAATCATAGTTTCATCAACACACTGAACCCTATCTGTTCTACTCCCAGGTGTGTTGATTATGTATTATATTGTTCAAGGGCGCCTTTCCTTGCTTACAGGAGCAGAGGGTGCACTTTTGAAACTGAGTAACAGTTGTTGTTGCTAGGTGCCATCGAGTTGTCTCCGACTCATGGTGATCCTATGCACAGCAGAATGAAACACTGCCTAATTTTGTGCCAGCCTCACGATCCTTGCTATACCTAAGCTCACTGTTGCAGCCACTGTGTCTATCCATTTCATTGAGGGCCTCCCCCTTCTTCATTGACCCTCTACTTTACCAAGCATGATATCCTTCTCCAGGGAATGGTTCCTTCTGACAACATGACCAGAGTAGGTGAGACAAAGTCTGGCCATTCTCATTTCCAAGGAGCATTCCGGTTGCACTTCTTCCAGGATAGATTTGTTAGTCCTTTTAGCAGGACTAACTAATTAGTTAACTAATTAGCTCTTAGCATTCTTCTCCAACACCACAACTCAAAAGCATTAACTCTTCTTCGGTCTTCTTTATTCATTATCCAGCTAACAGTAGCCAAGGCTGAAAAGACTAAAAGTCTATTGTAACCTGGCCAGAAAGCTTAGTCTTTAAATCCTTCACCTTCTCAGGCACAAAAGATCAACCCCTCTTTGTGGAGAGACTGTGTTGTTGTTGTTGTTATGTGCCATCGAGTCGGACTCTACTCATGGTGACCCCTCCTTGGGTTTCCTAGGTGGTATCACTATGGAAGTAGATTGCCCAACCTTCCAAGCACTGGCTAGTGGGTTTGAACCTCCAGGCTTCTGGTTAACAGTCAGGTGCCTTAGGCACTACACTACCAGAGCTCCCTGTGGAGAGATTAGAAAACCACAAAAGACGGTGAATGGTTTTGGACATTATTTTATTTTCTTGTATTTGAGACAGCTAGTTGGGGTTGCAGATAAAGCCATGCTTATGATAGTTACACAAATGCTCTTATTTATGTGGTATTATTGTTGACTTTTTAAAATGAAAACATAATATGAATAGACAAATAATATTAAGGAAAAAGTATATTATTGCAAAACAAATGACTGATAAGGAGATAATATTTATGCCACAAAAAAAAGACTCTTACAAATTGTCAAAAAATTGATAAAAGATCTAAAATAAAAAGGAGTGAAGAATAGACATAGAAAATGGACACAAGAGCAAAACTAGATGTTCGTCATGCCAAAGAAAAGACTGCGTACTCTGTTAAAGTGAAAACCAAGAGACTTATTGAACATTCCATATAGGTTCAAGCTGAGGTCAAGCTCAGTTCACAAAGTGAAACTAGGTGTTCTGGGGAAGGGAAGACAAACAGGAACATTTATATTGGGAAATCAGAAATTTACAATATAATAGTTTTGATTGGTGCTCAGTGATCCATGAAAGTAAGAGGCAAGTTAACATGTTGATTGACTTACGACACATACCAGGGGCTTCCTACCTTGGTTACATGAAATACATGTAGAAATATATGATAAAAAAGGGACGTTTCTAGGGTGGTCACAAAATCATTACAAAATTCTTTTCTGAGAAATTTCTATTAACAATAGACCTTTAGGCAAATGTTTCTTGAGAAACTGCTGGTGCAAGAGATTTTCTTTAAGATTTGCACCACAACCCCTCTGGACCATTGTTTCCACAATCCTAACTAAACCACAATGTAAAATATTTCATTAGCAACATGCTTTTAAATCTGTACAAGGTTAATGGTGATTAAAGTAGTAAACAAATGTTATGATGGTGTCAAGACTCAGACCCAGGTCAACTATTTCACTAGAGTCAAATGCCTCAATTTTGGAGCTCCTGTGTAATCACTATCCAAATAAGCAGATTAAATTCAGTATTGATCAGAGAATTGAACACTAAGGGAACAATGAGATATCACTCTTACCCATCAGAAGAGTAAAATTAAAGAAGGAAGAGAGTGAGAAAGAAAGAAGAGAATGAGAATTATTGCTATGTACATCAGGAGAGCCCCAGACAGGAAGAAGGAGCTGGGCCAACGACTGGAACAGGTAAGGAGAGAGCCCAAGGCAGGAAGCGGGAGCCAGGCTGACAGCCAAGAAAGGTAGGGGAGGGTGGATTGTGTGATGCTCTGAGGCTGGAAGTTGTGCCACAGGTATTTCAAATGCCAGCAGGATTACCCATGTTGGACAGGTTTCAGCGGAGCTTCCAGACTGGGACACACTGGAAGAAGGAAGAGGCCATCCACTTCTCAAAGAATTGACCAGCAAAAACCTTATGGATAGCAGTGAAACACTGTATGATATATCACTGGAAAACTTTATGAATAGCCCTGAAACATTATACCATACAGTGCCAGAAGATGAGGCCCTCAAGTCAAAAGGCACTCAAAATATGACTGGGAAAGAACTGCCTCATCAGAGTAGAGCTGACCTTAATGATATGGATAAAGCAGAGCTTTCGGGACCTCCATTTGCTGATATGGCATGACTCAAAATGAGAAGAAACAGCTGCAAACATCCATTAATAATCAGAACATGGCATATACAAAATATAAATCTACGAAAATTGCAAGTTGTCAAAAATGAAATGGAAGCCATTAAAGATTGATATCCTAGGCATTGGTGAGCTGAAATGGACCAGCTTTGGCCATTTTGAATCAGACAACCATTGACCATGCTGGAATGACGAATTGAAGAGGAATGGTGTGACATTCATTATCATAAAGTATGTTTCAAGAGATATCCTGAAGTACAATGCTGTCAGTGATAAGACAATATCCATACACTTACAAGGAAGGCCAGTTAATACTACTATTATTCAAATTTACGCACCAACCACCAAAGCCAGAGATGAGAAAACTGAAGATTTTTACCAACTTCTGCAGTATGAAATTGACTGAACATGCAATCAAGATGTGCTGATTATCACT
>NW_006921672.1:414922-415864 GCF_000298275.1 Orycteropus afer afer
AGTTGGACCTGACTCATAGCGACCCCTCCTTGGGTTTCTGAGGCAGTATCACTACAGAAGTAGATTGCCCCATCTTCTTTCCGAGGAGTGGCTGGTTAGCAGTCAAGTGCCTTAGGCACTATGCCACCAGAGCTCCTCAAGTAAGTAAAACCTTACTAAAGATAATTAAAAAATAGTTGTAGCAGTATATTGACAGAGAACTTCCAGAAATGCAGGCTGGACTCAGAAGAGGATGTGGAATGAGGGATATCATTGCTGATGTCAGATCATCTTGGCTGAAAGCAAAGATATACCAGAAAGATGTTTACTTGTGTTTTTGACTATGCAAAAGCATTCAATTATGTGGATCATAACAAATTTTGGGTAACATTGAAAAGAATGAGAAGTGCAGAACACTTAATTGTACTCATGAGGAACCTGTACATAGACTAGGAGGCTGTTATTCACCATACTTATTCAATCTGTATACTGAACAAATAATCAGAGAAGCTAGACTGTATGAAGAAGAACATGGCATCAGGATTGGAGGAAGAATCAACAACTTGCAATACGCTGATGACACAGCTTTGCTTGCTGAAAGTAAGAATGATTTGAAGCACTTACTGATGAAGATTGAAGACTACACTCTGCAGTATGGATTACACTGTAACATTGTATTAAAATATAAATTTACATCCAAGATAAAAGCAAGTTGCTAATGGTGCAAAGACCTGGAGTTACAAAACCAAAAGGGAAGAATATGCTCGGCATTGCTCAGGCTGAAAGAACTGAGGAATAATTTAAGCTTCAAATTGCAATATTGAAAGATTCTATGGACAAAGTATTGAATGATGCAGGAAGCATCGAAACAACCTGGAAGGAATACATAGAGTCACTGTACAAAAAGACATGGTTGATGTTCATCCATTTCAGAAGGTGGCATATGATCAAGAACCAATGATA
>NW_006921672.1:416504-419327 GCF_000298275.1 Orycteropus afer afer
TTAGTTTCATTCTATATTCTCCCCCACTCTATCTTAGACCTCTTACTGTGTAGATAGGTCATTATGATAGTATAATTCAATACGTATATTCACAAGGAGGACAGACCATGTTGTTTCTGCTATAATTCTGTGGAAATGGAATTATTTGATTAACTTGCCCAAGACAGTTTTCTCTTAGAGAATTTATTACCAATGGACAATCATGTTAGGCTTAGTGAGCTCCAAAGCTTAAGAAAAAGGAGGACATTGTATAGATTTCTCTTATTTCCATTAAAGCATTTTGGTAGTTTAGTTCCTTTTTGCTGATAAGGTTCTGAAGTTTCTAGGAGAATCTGCATATTGGTTTGGAAAGTCATTCTTGCAAAAAGTCAAAATTCCTTTGAAAGAAGTAAAAGGGTAGGGTAACCTTAGCTCTGGTAGCATAGTACCTAAGGCATTTGACTGCTAACCAGAAGGCTTGTGGTTCATACCCACCAGCCACTCCTTGGAAGGAAGATGGGGCATCTACTTTCATAATGATACTGCCTCAGAAACCCAATGAGGGGTCACTATGAGTCAGATCCAACTTGACAGCATTGGGTAACCTTAGCTCAGTATAATATACTGTTTGTTCTGTAATATGCGTTAGATTGAAGCATTGTACCTGAAATTGGGCTAAGGACCCAGAGGGATGCCATTTCTAAAACATATGCCTCACATAATGTAACATTGAATTAATGATAACATTGGGTATAAGACTATAATTTGATATAGGAAATGCTAATGGAGCTATATTTTCATGCCTTGATCATGGATGGGAATGACAGATCCAACATTCAGCCAAACTGTTGGCCCTAGCTACTGATTGATCTAATTTAACAAGTGTATTTTTTTTCATACATTAGAAGAAATTACTGAAAAGGGAAGTATAAAACTTAAATGAACTTTCATATCAACTAAAATTATCGAGGAAAAAGACCACATGCGTGGAATAATGCTAACTGCATGAGGAAAGTTACCATAATAAAACCAAACCTACAAAGTTCAGCAGATATATGAAATCTTGTTCTATGATCTTGGAATTAGCTTTCTACCTCAGATGTCATGTGTTTCTGGCTGCAGTGGTATTTTAGGATGATTTTTAGGTCTCTGTAGGGCTAAATGGTCCAAAGTGGGGCTTTGGCTTTCTTTAACTGTGACAGGTAGATCCAAGGTTTAACTCCTTCTAACATTATGGGGCAAGGATTAATGAAAAGGACTGGATATGACTTCTTCAACAGAGTTGTAATCAATCTTTTGAATGAGTCTCTTTCAATATACATATTCTCCTGGGAGAATATAAGGCAGGCTTTGGAATTCTGACTTTTGATTGTCAAAGACCTCTTTAACCCATGTATAATACCTTTTAGAATATTGGATTAAAGATTGAAAATAGTTTTGTAATTCAGGCTGAACAAAGTTGGAATCAGTAGAGACAACATAAGGTAGGGCCATGGGCTTTCTAGTAATTATTTAATATAAGGTAGGTTTATGATTCCAAACAGGTAGACCTTAGGTTCATAAGGCCCAAGGGAAGAACTTTGGTCCAAGATAAATTTAGGACTTCACATAACTTGGCTATTTGAGTTTTTATTTTTCTATTTTCAATAAGGCAGAAGATTGTGGGTGATAAGAACAATGAATCTTTGGTAAATGGGGAATATTTTGCATATATTTTAAATTAATTGTCCAGTAAACTGAGTTCTTCTATCATTACAAAGCATTTTTAGCTGTTCTCAAGTAGGTATAATGTTTTCAAGAAATTTCTTTGCCACAAAGGTGACAGTTGCACTGAGGCAGAGAAAAATATCTACTCAATACCAAAATCAACAAACCATTACTAATATATAACTCTTAGAAGGTGACAGTTGAATGAAATCTAGTTACCATTCAAGTGTTGACCCAGAGGTACACAGTATTGTCCAGGGAAAACATTAAGATGTTTTCTGGGATCATAGCAAGGACAAATGAGACACAGCAGACAGTATGCTCAGCAGCTGCCAACAACTTTTCCCACCATATTTCTTCACAATCTCAAATTTTATATCATCCCATATATGGGAACCTTCATGCAAGGTTTGCATCATGGGAATATGTAAGAAATTTGGTAACACAGGTTTCTTTATTAAAATATTTGGTTGCTAGTAGAAAAAAGCCCGATCCATAATTTAGTGGCAGGGTCCTGATAACAACCTGACCTTTTCCATGACCCAACTTCACTTGTTTGGGCTAGCTGTTGATGTTTTAAAGTTTTTCTAAAGTTAGTTCATGGAAGTTGGAGTTGTCAAGAGGTAATTTCTGGGGTCCCTTTATGCCTAAAGCATGAGACTGCTAATCAGAGGGCTGGCAGTTCAAATCCAACAGCCACTCCTTGGAAGGAAAGTGGGTAATCTACTTCCATAGTGATACCACCTCAGAAACCCAAGGAGGGGTCGCTGTGAGTCAAATTCTACTCAACAGCAGTTTGGTTTGGTTTGGTTATTTATCATAAATGCAGAAGGAATTTGAGAGGCAGGCTTGTTTGGCTACCATCTCAATGAGATTATTCCATCCAATTTCTTCAGTTTGGGGTATTCCTTTTGGTAAGTATGCCTGTTTTATTATTATTATTATTATTGTAATTATTTGGAAGGAGAACAATATAGAGCCAAAAATGTCTACTTAAGCCTCATTTCTTTTCTTTTATTTCTTTTGTTTTTTAATGGCAGATCCCAAAGAGGTTAAAAATACTCTCTTCTTCTATAACATGCCAAAATCACGTGCAACTCTAAAATAATATCTTTGTTGTTGTTATTGTTATGTGCC
>NW_006921672.1:419977-431327 GCF_000298275.1 Orycteropus afer afer
ATGAGTTGCCTTTAAATCCTTTTGTGGAGTTAAAAATTGCTCAGTGAAGTTTAGACAATCATGTAGAGGAAGACTATTCTCATTAATTGCTGGGAGAAGAGTGGCTGGATTTAAATAGTTCATGGCGTGAAGTCTAATGTTAGATGCAGCCAAAATGAGAAGTTAATAAAAAGTAAGTTTTCTGGCAGAAAGATTTCATGTTAAGGAAATATTAAGTAACACAAACACAATATGTAGAACATAAACATCTAAAAAATTCCCGAACTTCATTTGACTATGGTTTCTACTGCATTGGCAGCAGTAGCCACAGCTCTAAAGCAGGGAGGGTATCCCCTGGCTACAAAGCAAGGTACAGGTTACAATAGCCTATGAATCTTTGCATTGTTCCATCTTTCTGTGTTAGTATACCTAAAGCATTTCCATATACTTCATGTTCAAACTAAAAAAATTAAAAAAAAAAAAAAAAAAGAAAGTCAAGGTGGTAATTAGAAAAGCCGGAGTGGATTTATTAAAGCCCCTTTTAATTGATCTGTGGTCACTAGATCTGGTGTAATCTAAAATGAATGTGCCTCAGAGGGCCTTAGATATTTGTATAAAGGTTTAGCCATCAAAGAGAAATTGAGAATCCAGGTTCAATAGCCACGGAGCCTTAGAATCCTCATAGCTGTTTCTTTGTTTCAGATATAGGGAAGGCAATAATAGCTTCTTTTCATTTGGAATCAATAGAAATGCCTTCCACAGAGATTAAATGGCTTAAATATTTAACAGAAGGCTGAGCTAATTGTATTTTGTCTTCAGAAACTTTGTCTACTAGCAACCAAATAGCTGAATAAAGTTAAATTGTCATCTAGGCAGGCTTGCTGAGAAGTTGAGTAAACTAACAAACCATGGATGTTTCGCAGCAGGTTGGACTTGTTTGCAAAATTTAAAAACCACACACTGGTATACAAAATCTGAGAAAAATAGGTGAGAGATTCAGTAAATTCTTACGCCATTACATTCCAGGTCAACTGTTGATTTTCCTAAGTGAAAGCAAACCAATCGGGACTTTCAGAATGCACAAGAATACTGAGGAAGGCGCTACAAAGATCCTTAACTGTAAAATGCGTGCACCCGAGGGAACACTGGAAAGCAAAAAATGAGGGCTTTTCTTATTAATGGGTACTTTAAAATTGGAGCTTTGGTGGCACAGTGGTTAAGCATTTGCCTGCTAACCCAAAGGTCGGTTGTGCTAACCCAACAGTCACTCCACAGGACAAAGATGAAGCAGACTGCTTCTGTAAAGATTTACAGCCTTGGAAACCCTAAGGGACAGTCCTACTTTGCCCTGTAAGGCCACTGTGAGTCAGATTCAACTTTATGGCAGTGGGTTTTTGTTTGTTTAATAAAAAAGAATATTTGAAAAACAAACACTTTCACAGTACGCTTATTCTGGAAACTTTAGCCTTGTTTTAGTTCTAAGTAAGCATTTACCTTTTTCTTTAATTAGCACTTACATCTTTAAAGCAGAGTGCAGTTAAAAGCCAGCCTCTGGCGATAATCAAGCTGTCCATTCATTTGCCTGTTTTATCATTTACTCTTTGCTTTCCTTTCCTTCCTCTTTGAACCCCTGATTTACTTTAGCTCCTGAAATCTACTTAATCACACTCTGCTCAGGCTAAGTGTTTCTACACTGTATTTGCTTAAGTCTTTAAAATGGTCTTCAGACACCTCACCATGAAGACCACCGCCCTTTTCTGAATGCATTCCCCTTTTCCTGTGAACCTTCCTATCCAGATCAGCTGAGAGCACAGGTTTTTCAGCTTGACCAGACTAGTGTGATGCAATGAGAATGGCTGCCTCCCTGCCTCTGGGTGTCCCCTCAGAGCCCACCACAGAACTGACATTAAAAGAAGTCCTGCAACACTATTGCCCTGCCCTGAGTGTGTTGCCAGTGTTATCTTCACATTTTATATGCTTATTTATTTTATCCTGTTACCTATTGGCTGTTACATGAAAGGTTGGCAGTTCAAGCCACCCAGCAACTCTGTGGCAGAGAGACCTGCCAATCTGCTTCTGTAAAGATTACAGCCAAGAACACTCTAGGGAACAGTTTTATTCTGCCACATGGGGCCACTATGAGTTAAAAATTCACTCAATGGCACACAATGCCAACAACAGCCTGCATCTAAACCAGCTCTTGCCCTGCCACTCCATAATCAGTTGACTGTTGTTTAAGAACCATAATTTGAAATTCTCATGGACTCCATACTTTCTGGAGTCATGGAGGCTAAGTGAAACCCTGAAACCATTGCCCTGAGATAACCTTAAACCAAAAACATCCTCTGTAGTCTTCTTAAAACCAAACAGTTTAGTTTAACTAGTACAGAATGTCAGCTTTCAGCATTGGGCTTTTTCAACATGTGTCTATAGACGATGAAATTGACAACAGTAACTTGAAAGAATGTAAGAAACTTAGTGGACGGTTAGTTTATGTTAACCAGGAAGGAACTCCTTAGAAAAGGGTGAGAATGATTGTACAACTTGAAGAATGTAATCAATGTCACTGAATTGTGCACTTAAAAACTGTTGAATTGGTATATCTTTTGCTGTGTATATTCTTAACAGCAACAACAACAACAACAACAAAAAATTGAAAAGGAGAAAAAAAAAAAAAGAACCAGAATGAAGTACTTTATACTTAATTCTTTCAAATCTTTTCTTGAGTTGGACTAGATGATGATATTGGAGATCCCTGACTGTCGGTGCGTGCCTTAAGCATTCCTCACAGCTACACAAATCAAACTCACTGCCATTGAGTTGATTCAATTCACAGTGACCCCTCCTTCCAAGGTGGTATCTCTACAGAAGTAGATTGCCCAGTCTTCCTTCCAAGGAGTGGCTGGTGGGTTTAAACCACCAGCCTTCTGGTTAGCAGAATTTGTGAATTTGCTAAGTTTGCCTCATGTCACTGATAAGCAACTTGCTTCAGATGCAAACAAAATTCACTGAATAATGATTACGAAATAAACCATCACTGAGGGTAATTGTTCAGTTTCTTTACTGGGAAAGACATTTTTTCTATTTATTTACTTACTCATTCAGTATATGTTTTTTGAAAGTTATGTATCAGAGATTGTGTAATATGCTAGAAATATAAAGAAATAGAAGTTCCATGTCCTCAAGGAATTCACAAATTAGTGGGATTCAAAGAAATGATCTAAATATCATGATAGTGAAATAACCAGTAGCTAAGAGAATATGAAAGAGATGTACATAGAGAGTAGGGATTGCTCACTTTTTTTCTTTTCCCAGCAACAGTTCCTGACACAAAGTCCTAAATGCATATTTTATGAATGAATATCTATTGTCTTTAATGAAAAATAATATATTATTAGGATGTTTTCTTCTTTATGATCAACTCTAAAGCCCTTACATTTTTAAAGCAATGATATGCAAACATCTCTACCAGCTCTGGTGAGGTGTATACTATCTCTTTGCCCCAAAATGCTGATACATAATTATAAACTAGGGTCCAGTGAACCAAATTCAATTGTCAACGCCATCTGTGTGCTCAGGCTGTTTATATTCAATTCCTTTCTTTCTTTTCCAAAGTCACATCATTCAACTGGAAAAAGATAGAGAATACCACCTGTGGTTGAAGATGTTTATATTTTTATCCCAAATTTCAAAATGATAAAGAATATGTTCTAGGACTTTTTACTCCATGACCATTTTTTTCATACTTTTTATCCATTTTTTTTTTTAATTGTAAGCACCAGAAACCATCTTCAGCTGATTTAATAATGCAACGAATTTATGAAAATGTTGTTGTTGTCGTTATATCCTGTCAAGTTGGATTTGACTCATAGCGACCCCTCCTTGGGTTTCCCAGGCAGTATCACTACAAAAGTAGATTGCCCAACCTTCCTTCGGAGGAGTGGCTGATGGGTTTGAACCGCCAGAGTTCTGGTTAGCAGTCAAGTGCCTTAGGCAGTACACTGCAGTTTTGATTGACAAAACCTGAGTCATCTGTCCATGCCCTAGTTTTAAAGGCTTGGGTAAACAGACTCTTCAACATATGAAGGCTTATAATGCAAAAATTCTTCAAATAAAGACAGTTAAGGAGGGAAGAGAAAAACATCTACTACACACATATATTAAGTAAAATATACAATAGAGAAAAAGGGAAAAGAGATCTTATCAATTTTGGCAAAGTCTATTTTATATTACAGATTTGCATTCCAGAACAAATGCATACTTCCAGGTTAGGCTAGATCTCAATATAACTATTATTGTACATAATGCTGTCTCTCTTAAGAGAGTTCCTAGATATCATTAAAGGTATCTTCCTAATACAAGTAACTACATTTCTTTAAAAATCGTAAATCTTGTAAATTTCTAAGATGTTTCAGAAACCTGTGGAAGCTTCTCTGTGAAAAAGTATGAGATGGATTAATTTGTATCTCCAAAAAAAAGATGTTGAAATCCTAAACCCTGTACCCATGAATATGACCCTGTTTGAAAACAGAATTTCCTTTCATTAATGAGGCAGGAGTAGATTGGGACATAAACCTAATTCCTTCTGAGTGCTTTCTCATAAAAAGGGAAAACAGATATAGAGAGTCAGATACGGTGTGTGTGTGGGGACACCATATCATGATCCATCTTCAAGCCCAAGAGCACCAGGAAATGTGTACCAAAAGTTCAAAGAGACAAGGAGTGGTTTCCCTCCAAACGGACAAGGCATAACCCTATTGACCCCCTGAATTAAGGCTACTAAACTGCAATAGGGTAATACGATAAGTTCCTGTTCCTAAAAGCCACCTATTTATGATATTCTTGTTACAGGAATACTAGGTAACTAAGACAAGATACATACTTATCTTACAAGTAAGTATTCTATTTTTATTATACAAATCCATGGAAACAATTTTGTAAAGATGGAAAAAATGGCTCTCCTTATATATGTGTGCTATCATGGCTTCAAACTGGTTCAAATCAGTTTAGTCATAGCCAACATGGGAAAATCAGAACAGACCAAATTTGTAAAATATGAGTGTACCAGAACCATTATCAGAATGGGAAAAATTACAAGTCAAAGCCCTGGAATGGGAGACTGAGAAGAAGAATAGGAGCCTGGTGTGAGAGACTGGATTATTGTCAGGAATGTGAAGCACAACACACAATCAAAGCAGTGTCATTGCCACCATTTTCGAGCTGAGCACTGTCGTTTCTAACTTTGCTGATCAAGAGATTTGGTAGTATGCAATGTGAATGTCCCTTGTTTTCTAAGAGAGAGTTTAAATTTCTAACTGGGCAAACCAAAATTCAAACCAAACTCACTCCCATCAAGTCAATTTCAACTCATAGAGACCCCTCTTAGGGTTTCTGAGGAGGTATCTCTGTGAAAATAGATTGCCCAATTTTCCTTCTGACAAGTGTCTAATAGGGCATGGGTCTGTAATTTTTCCCATTCTGATTATCATTCTGGTACACCTATGTTTTCCAAATTCTGTTCCATTCAAGTTTCACTTAATCATTGGCCATGACTGAACTGAAAAGGACCAGTTCAAACTCTAGTGTATATATATACATATATGAAGTCTGTCTATATGTTTACAATACAAGGTATATATGCATGTATGTGTGCTTATGGTTAATATTATTTATATATACAGTTTTTATGCTGAGTTTCTAAACTGATAATTTATTTACTGAGGCAACATTTTCAACTACAAAATTTCCATATTTCTCCTATAGGAATAGATTTTCTTCTTCTTTTCTCTCGTTTTTTAAAAATTACCTTCTCTTGAAACTGATAATAATTTACTTCTCCTTCCTGAGGAAAAAAAAAATTCTGTATTTTCAACTTCTATGATTTTTGCATACTATTTATGGACTATTTTTCTTCTTGAGAGATTTTATTCAAACTCAGATAAGACCAGTTGGCATTTTCACATAATTGGTGAGTTCCTCAGGCAAGAAGACAAATATAACATACATCCCCTGTAGGTCACAGAAATATTCCCCTCAGTGTTCATACCTCCAGGGTATCGAGATGGACTCTCAACCTTCTTGTTAGCCAGCAGCAAACCCTACCTAATCACTGCTGCTAGTTTTTTACACCCCTACCCTTTTGAGTATCTAGTAACCCTGACACTCTGGAAAAAATGCTGCTTTTCCTTCCTCTTCCCCACTCCTTTCTCACACGTTCCTGTCAAGTTGATTCCAACCCAAAGTGTACTAGCACATTCCTGTCAAGTTGATTCTAACCCATAGCATCCCTATAAGACAGGGTAGAACTACACCATAGAGCTTCCAAGTTTGTAATTTATGGAAGTAGACTGCCACATCTTTCTCCTTCAGAGAGGCTGGCAGGTTTGAACCGCTAACTTCTTGGTTAGCAGCTGAGCACTTAACCACTGTGCCACAAGGGCTTTTCCCTTTCTCACTAGTTTTTGTTGATAAGAACCAGGTAAGAAGAGTAAAGAGAAGAGTAAATGGGTTCAAGAACAATAGCTGATACTCCAGCAGGATGAAGTTCTGAGGTGAAATGAACACAGCAGAATGAGTAAAATTACCAGGGTCAGATATGGCTGAGCTTAAATACCAGAGCTTCTACTTCCTAGTGGTGTTGCCCTTATAAGTTATGTAAATTACTGACCTTCCATTTTTTCATGCACAAAATAGGGATAAAAGTATAAAAGTCATTTAATTTATTCTGCTAATTTTATAAGTTAATTCAGTAGTAATTAGTACAAAGTTGTTTAAAAAAAAACACTGCCAACAAATCAATTCTGACTCATAGTGACTAAATACATAAAAACCCATCTCTGATTTCCAAAATTCACTTACCTGTTGCTTACTTTTAAGCTTATCATATTTATTGTGGGTTCTCCTAGTAAGGTAACTTTGAAAATAGAGAAAATAATAATTACTTAGTCTTTTTTTTTCCTCCCAGTGCCTTCACCTTCATTTTCAAGGGCATTTGCAATGTTCTGAACTTAATTTTATTAGAACCAACACATTCCTACCAAATTTTTATAGTAATCTTTCCAAGTATTCGCTGCATTCATCCAAATATAGGACATTGAGGATTTGGGTTTTCCTTTTCATTTTTAAAAAACAGAAATGTCTTGAAATTTAATGTGACTTATCTCCTTTTGATAGTACATTCTAAAATTTTCTTTCTAACTAACTAGGTTAAATAATTATTTTCCTTCAGCATACTACCCTTTCTTTAGAAAAAAAAAATCTATTATTTCAAGGAGCTCTGATGGTATAGTGGTTAAGGCATTTGGCTGTTAACAAAAAGTTTGGTGGTTCAAACCCACCAGCTGCTCCATGGAAGAAAGATGAGGCAGTTGGCTTCTGTACAGATTTATAGCCTTGGATACCCATTAGGGGTCACTATGAGTGAATCAGAATCAACTTGATGGCACTGAGTGAGATATTATTTCACAATCACTATAACTAAGCAATAGTTATTTGTTTTAATACTATTTAAATTCAGTTATTTTGTATGGCCTCTTTTGATCATGAGAATAATTTACTGAGGTATGTAGTGAAGAGTATTATCATCCTTAGCAACATCCCTATCTCATATATGAATAGATTAAAACTCAAATCAATTAAAAGACTTAATGGAGATCACACAGAAGAAACTGGACACAAAAATCTGTGTCTGCTGCACCCAGAAGACCAAACTCACGGCCATCGAGTCAGATCCAACTCATAGCGACCCTCCTTGGGTTTCTGAGGCTGTATCACTATGGAAGCAGATTGCCCAACCTTCCTTCTGAGGAGTGGCTGGTGGGTTTGAACCGCCAGCCTTCTGGTTAATCAAATGCCTTAGGCACTACGCCACCAGAGCTACTTTCTGTTGCCAGTGGTCATGATTTTCCCATGAAGCCAAATGCCACCAAAAAAGAGAGTGTGATTAAAATGTTACTAATTCTCTCTGTTTAAGTTTTTACTGAAACAGACAAATCAAAATAGATATAAGTGATATGTCAAATATACATCACAACATATGTATGTGTGTGTGTGTGTGTAGTGTGTGAATGTGTGTGATGTATTCATGATTTGTTTATTGTTAAAAATAATCATTTTGTTTTTTAATGTCATAAATATATAATGAGTGCTCATTTATTATCTTCATTCAATTGGATTTTTTTGGGGAAATATACTGTTCTAAAATAATTGAAGTAAAGCTAAGAGAGGTCATTCTTTCTTTAGTAAATAGTTTTTTAATGACTACTAGGTAGTGAACTCTGAGCTAACAACTTATAATTTAAAGATAAATAAGATAAGATCCTTGACTCTGAGAACTCAAAGTCATGTGAACTACTATAGTTCTGATTATGTTTTCATGTAATACAATGTGCATATTAAGTCAGGAGAGCGAATTCTACCTGTGGGAGTTGGTTAAGGCTTCATTGTGAATATGATATGAGAGTTATGTCTGGATAAGTAGGTACACTGTGGGGAACAGGCCCATATGTTTTATCAGATTCTCATAAAGCTCAAAGACGTTTTAAGAAGCTCTGGTTTTAGAACAGGTAAGGAATGGTGGTAGACGCTGAAGTTAATTGGATAGTTAGTGACTTATATGCCTCATGATATAGTCTAGACTATCCTGAATGCAGAGAAGTACAATCAGGGTGTTTTTAAACAAAATTGCTTGACTGTTGTTCTGGTTACCTAGTGCTGCTCTGACAAGAATATATACCACAAATAGGATGGGTTGAAGAAAGAGGGCTTTATTCTCTTACAGTTTAGAGGCTTTAAGTCCAAGGTCAAAAGGCCAGGCTCAAGGTCTGAATGAAAGCCCCTCAACCTTGGGCTTCAGCTTTGCCTCCTGCTCCCAGCCCACTGGAGCTAGAGGTTTTTCTTCACTCAGACAGCAACTGGCTACTGACACTGACAAGCCCAAGGCTGACAAGTAAAAAGGCACAGTCCCGTTGTTATCAAACCACACGGCAGGCCATTAATTTAAGTCCATTGTAAGTCCCCAAGGTCAGCAGAGCATGGCAGCCTGCTGAACAACAACATAGCTACATGCAGGGTTCAAGCCTGCCATAAACTAGAGACCATTCCCAAAGCTGTTTCTTATATAGGAAGCAGACCATATACCCAAAGCATCTACTCAGCTGCTTCAATAGATTCCACCATGGAATTAATTACTAATCTCACCGTGGGGAATAACTACATTCAGCTACCCAGCCATTCAACCAAGCCCAGCCAAGTTGACACACAAAGGTAACCACCACAATTGTATTTGTGTTTTTGAAAGCTCAATTCTATTAACAACATGTAAACAAAAAAAAATGCATATTTTAAATTTGCATGTATGATGCTGCTGTTGCTATTGTTAGCTGCTTTCAAGGCAGCCCCAGACTCATGACAACCCCATGTGTAACAAAGTAGAACTGCTCCATAGGGTTTTCTTGGCTGTAATCTTAATGGAAGTAGATTTCAAGGCCATTCTTCTGTGGAGCTGCTGGGTGGTTTGAACCACCAACCTTAAGACTAGCAGCTGATTGTAAACCACTTATACCACCCAGTCTCCTTACGTATATATACTCAAAACAAACCAAACTCACTGACATGGAGTGAATTTCGACTCATAGCAACACTGTAAGACAGAGTAGAGCTGCCTCCTAGGGCTTCCAAGACTTTACAAAAGCAGACTGCCTCATCTTTCTTCCATAGAGTAGCTGATGGATTCAAATCACCAACCTGTTGGTTAGTAGCTGAATGACTTAAGCACTGTGCCACAACAGATCCTGACTAAATATATGCTAGAACATACTAATGTAGTTATTTCCATTTCACCCAACATTTGTCCAGAGATAAGATTCTATATCACAGCATTGCATGTTCACATCTAGATACTTATTGGAATGTAATGTTTGACTCATCACATTAATTTGGGATCACTGATTACATTCTACTTCTCTGCTTGACAAAATTGAAAAGAATAAACAGAGTTAAATATGATAGGTTTAATCATTTTACAAGAAAGCTGTCTTGGCCCCATTTAAACTCAGTAGGATATCTTAGTTCCATGTTTCTCACAACAGATTAATTCTTGCTTCCATAGATTTGGTTAATGAAAAATGGCTTACATGCATCTTATTATTAGTTCCATCTAGATGGCTTTGTTTAACCTAGTAATACAGAATATTACGATATGTGAAAGCAAAAGCAATTAAAATATTTCTCACCTAGGTTAATGTTAATGAACTAACATTATTTACTATGTGTAAGACACTAATATAGTATCGGATTTAAGGGAAAAGCAAAGGCAGTAGATAAGCTCTTTGGAATAACTATCAATATATGTATAAAATTAGGAAGTTTATATTAAGACCAAGAAACCAAGCCACACCCACTTCGTCTGGTCGATTCTGACTCATAGCGACCCCTGTTGGGTTTCCAAGGCTGTAAATCTTTACAGAAGTAGATTGTCTCATCTTCCTCCTACAGAGCAGCTGGTGAGTTTGAACCACTGACATTGGGGTTAACAGCCAAAGGCCTTACTCACTACATCACAAAAAATAATGCTTGTATTCTCCTTCCCCTCATAAAAATCTTATAATCTTGTTCAGAAGAAGAAAATGTATAAATATGTCTTTTTAATTTCCATTTGACACTTAGGGATGTTAAATCAAGAGGCTGGTGATAATAGAAGGATCTACTTCTCAGTCACAGCAAAGGTAATATTGAAGAAACCTCAATTTCCCAAATTTATTCCTTTCCCTGCTTCATCCCTCACATCCCTCAGTAGGTCACATGATTCCTGGTGGCCATTAACATCCAGGGTAGCCATTCGTAGTCTAGCTAAAAATCTTTGGATGTCTGTATGGTTTCCCTAATGACAGTTACCCATCTGTATCATCATGCTGCTGGTTTAATGATATCCTAGGATGTTGTTATCAATGTTCACATAGTCATGGTAATGGTACATCTCTTCTGATTTCCCTCACTGTTTCTCTTGATGATTTAGAACAGGGTTATGTCACTGATACGACAAGTCCTTTGTCAGGCCTGAAGGCAGAATCTGTTCTTTGTCATTTCTGGTTGTACTGTAATTTTTTGAAATTTTATGTGATTTGCTTTTGAATTTTTGCAGAATTTCTTCCCTTCTGGTGTCACTTATGCTGAATAACAGATGGATAGTCCAGTGGTCTTTGCATTTGTATTGAATCAAAGCACCTCAGCTCCTTACCAAACTGGGAGAAACTGTCTCCAAAAGTGAATAGGAGGAGGAGGTGGGGCAAGATGGCGGACTAGGCAGAAGGATTGCACAGACCCTCTTCAACAAAGAAAAGGGAAACCAATTAACACAGACACAGAAGATAAT
>NW_006921672.1:435947-437066 GCF_000298275.1 Orycteropus afer afer
ACATGGGGTTGCCATGAGTTGGAATTGACTCGATAGCAACTAACAACATCAAATAATATATTAAAACTCATTGCCATTGAGTTGCCTTCCTGCCAAGGAGTGGCTGGGGGTTTGAACTTCCAGCCTTCTGGTTATCAGTCAAATGCCTTAGGCACTATGCCACCAGAGCTCCCACAAATAATTTAATAGTTATCATAAAACAAGGATTGTATTGAACATTTATCAAGCTCTTACTTTCTTCCAGATATTATACTAACTATTTTGCATTGTATCTATAAACATTTTTATTGTAAATATATGAATTGCAATATTATTTCTTTTTAAGTCTTGTAAGTATGCTATGATGTTGGTATATAATTACTCCTGTCTTACAGACTAGAATATAAGAATTACAGGAAAAAAAGTCATTTCCCCAAATCACAAAGCTGGTACATTGCAAACTAGATTGGGGCATTTGAGTCTATCCCCAAAGCTGATATATTTATCATCTGTGCTATATATGTGGCATACCCTGATATATTTTTGCAAGAGGTGGTAGTTACTTAGGTTTACCTACTTCAAAACCTAAAACCAAACTCACAGCCATCAAGTTGATTGTGACTCATAGCAACACCTATTGGGTTTCTGAGGCAGAGTTTCTTCAAGATGTGTTGATTATCACTGGTGAATGGAATGCAAAAGTTGTAAACAAAGAAGCACCTCTGGTAGTTGGAAAATATGGCCTTGGTGATAGAAATAACAGTGGAGATTGCTTGATAGAATTTTGCAAGACCAACGACTTATTTGTTGCAAATACAATTGCAAATTGTTTTTTTCAACATCACAGTTGGTGGCTGTACACATAGACTTTACCAGATGGAGTACACAGGAATAAGATTGACTACATCTGTGGCAAGAGGCAATGAAAAGCTCAATATCTTCAGCCAAAACAAGGCCACGAGCTGATTGTGGAACAGATCATCAACTGCTCATACGAAAGTTCAAATTGAAGACAACTAAAAGAAGTCCACAGGACCAAAATATGATCTTGAATATATCCCTCCTGAATTTAGAGACCATCTAAAGAATAGATTTGATGCTTTGAACATCAATGACCAAAAACCAGTGGAATTGTGAGAT
>NW_006921672.1:437691-440226 GCF_000298275.1 Orycteropus afer afer
AAGCTGCCCTGAAGGAATTGGCAAAAACCAAGGCTCCAGGAATTGACGGAATATCTATTCAGATATTTCAACAAACAGATGCTGTGCCTGTAATAGGCACTCACTCAGGTTCCCAAGAGATTAGGAAGATCAGGCCAACTGACTGGAAGAGATTCATATTTGTGCCCATTCCAAAGAAAGGTAATGCCATAGAATATGGAAATTATTGAACAATATCATTAATATCACACGCAAATAAATTCTTACTGAAGATAATTCAAAAATGTTTGCAGCAGTATATTGACAGAGAACTTCCAGAAATGGAAGCTGGATTCAGTAGAGAATATGGAACAAGGGATATAATTGCTGATGTCAGTTGGATCATGGCCACAAGCAAAGAATACCAGAAAGATGTTTACTTGTGTTTTATTGGCTATGCAAAAGCATTCAATTATGTGGATCATAACAAATTATGGATAACATTGAAAAGAATGGAAATTCCAGAATACTTAATGGTACTCACGAGGAACCAGTATATAGACCAGGAAGGTGTTGTTCAAACAGAACAAGGGGATACTGCGTGGTTTAAAATCAGGAAGAGAGTGTGTCAGGTCTGTATCCTTTCACCACACTTAATCAATTTGTATGCTGAGCAAATAATCCGAGAAGCTGAACTACATGAAGAAGTACATGGCATCAGTCTTGGAGGAAGAATCATTAACAACCTGTAATACACTGACAACACAACTTTGCTTGCTGAAAATGAGGATAACTTGAAGCACTTACTGATGAAGATTGGCAACTACAGTCTGCAGTATGGATTACATCTCAATATAAAGAAAAGAAAAATCCTCACAACTGGACCAATAAACAGCTTCACAATAAATGGAGAAAAGATTGAAGTTGTCAAGGACTTCATATTACTTGGTTCTACAATCAGCACCAATGGAAGCAGCAGTCAAGACATCAGATGACATATTGCATTGGGCAAATATGCTGCAAAACCTCTTCTGAGTGCTGAAGAGCAGGTATCTCTTTGAAGACTAAGGTGTGCCTAACCCAAGCCATGGTATTTTTAATTGCTCCATATGCAAGTGAGAGCTGAACAATGAATAAGGAAGACTGAAGAAGAGTTGGTGCTTTTGAGATGTGGCATTGGTGAAGAATACTGAAAGTACCATGGCCTACTAAAAGAACTAACAAATCTGTCCTGGAGGAAGCGCAGCCAGAATGCTCATTGGCAATATGAATGGCCAGACTTCGTCTCACCTACTTTGGTCACGTTGTCACAAGGGACCATTCCCTGGAGAAAGATATGCTTGGTAAACTAGAGGGTCAATGAAAAAGGGGAATGCCCTCCACAAGATGGATTGACACAGTGGCTGTAATGATGGACTCATGTATAGCAAAGATCATGAGGCTGGCACAGGACTTGGCAGTGTTTCATTCTGTTCAGGTTGCTATCATTCAGAGATGATTCGATGGCACCTAACAACAACAACAATTGAAACCACTTGATGAGAATGACTGTATCCCTAGTTGACAATGAGTATGTATGCATATACCTACATACATAACCTTCATACATGCTAGTGTCCAATCCATCTTGCAACATACCAGCTTTGTGATTTGGGAAAATGACAAATTTCAGCAGCAGGAAAGAATAACTTCATGAACTCACTACTTATATGCCTATAAGGTTATAAGTCATGTTTATAGATAAGGAAAAGCCACTTGAATCTAAAAATATCTTCTGGCTTCACATATTCTGCTTATCTCTAAATTAAAGTTTAACTGGCAATTTATCATAGAACTTTTCTTAGTAACAATTTATTTAAGATTACCAATAATTCAGTATTACATTAGTTATTTTTTCCTGCAATGTATCTTTGTCAGAAAAATATAATTCTAGATTATATGTACTTTGGTCATTAAAACGAAGATTTGTCACCAGTTACTTATTGAAAAGGAACTGGAAATGGATGTTAGAAATCACTATATATCCTTTAGAGTTGGTTTTATGTCATTCTAAGCTATAAGAAGCAATAGGCATTTCTTAAGATGAATGGTTAGCTGTAGTTTTGCAGTTCCTGAGACTTGAGACCTAGTGAGATTTTATGATGTGCAAATAAAGCATCCTGTGATTATGGAAGCTCCCAGATCTCCTGTGGGGCTGTCTTATCTTGGAATTGACAGAGAATCTTATTTTCTTAAGTGTCCATGTGACATTTATTTAAAACAATAATAAATAATAGATTCAGAGTTCACCTGTCATGAAAATGCCAATTTTTCTATGAGAATTTGATGCATCCTTGTACTAAAGGTGTGATGTTATTAAGACATGGAACTTTGCTACATGAAAGTAATTTTGTCTTAGCTTCAATAAATCTTATCTATGTGGTCATTTAATTATGAAAGAGACACTAAGGAAATAAAAAGGAGAGCGACCACAAACCACTGGCTGAATTGAGGAACTAAGCTAGTTAAAATCTTAACTCTATTAGAAAGAGCATATCCTGGAAGGTTTCAAAAGAGAATCCATGGTAATTCATACAG
>NW_006921672.1:441186-441984 GCF_000298275.1 Orycteropus afer afer
TGGCTGTACATTTTTTAAGACAGATTAGTTCATTCAATTATATATATAGAATATATATGTATGTATGTTTGTCACTGTTTTTGCTTCTCTAGAGAACCCAGCCTAAGACATATATGCCCACATGAGCCATACCTTAGATGCAAAAATGTAATGAGATAAAAAATCAGAGAATGGAAAAAAAATATATATCAAGCAAACAGTAACCAAAAGAAAACAGGAGTGGTAATAATAAGCTCTGATAAAATATACTTTAAGTCAAAATCCATTATAAGAGACAAGGAGGGGCATTACATAATGATTAAAGGGTCAGTCCACCTGGAGGACAAACCCATAATAAATATTGTCACACCTAATGACAAAACTCCAAAATACACAAAGCAAACCCTAACAGAATTGAAGAGAAATTGACAGTTCTACAATAATAATAGAATTCTTTAATGCAGAACTTTTATTGATGGATATAACAACTAGAAAGAAACTCAAAAAGTCTGCAGAAGATCTAAACAGCACAATCAATCAACATGATCTCATAAACCTTGTGATAGTTAAGTTTGTGTGTCAACTTGTCTGGACCTGGTTGAGTGGCTGGGGAGCTGGATGTAGTATTCCCCATGATGAGACTGGCAATCAACTCCATGGTGGAATCTACTGTGAGCAGCTGAGTAGCTGCCATAGGGTTATGGTCTGCTTCTTGTATATAAGGAGATGCCGTAGCAAACAGTCTGTAGCTTATGGTGTGCTTGAACCCTGCATATAGCTAAGTCATTGTTCAGCAGCCTGCCCTTCTCTGCCAACCTT
>NW_006921672.1:443475-444639 GCF_000298275.1 Orycteropus afer afer
TAGCTTCAGTGAACAGAGAGCAGGAGGCAGAGCTAAAGCCCAGGGTTGAGGGGCTTTCACCTGGCCCCTAGAGCCTGGCACTTTGAACTCAGACTTAAAGCCTCCAAATTGTAAGAATAAACTCCTGTTTCTTCAAGCCATCCCATTTGTGGTATATTCCTGTCAGAACAGCACTAGGTAACCAGAATAAATATACACAAAACACACCCACCATCAGCAGCACAGTAAACATTCTCCTTCTCCTCTAGTGCACATGGATCATTCCCAGAGTAGACTATATTTTAGGCCACGAAGGAAACCTCAATAAATTTAAAAACATCCATATAATTCAAAGCATCTTCTATAATCATAAGGCTATAGAATTAAAAATTAATAACTGAAGAACAAAGGGGAAATTAAATACATGGAAACTGAAACATCTTATTTGACAACTACTCTGTAATAGAAAAAAATAATCTAAAATGTCCTAGAATGAATGAAAGCACAACATACCAAAACTTTGGGACACAACAAAAGCAGTGCTCAGAGAAGAATTTATAGCATTAAATGGACACATCAGAAAATAATAAGGGGTCCAAATCAATACCTTAACCATACAACACTAACAAATAGAAAAGGAATAGCAAAAGAAGTCCACAGTCACCAGAAGAAAAGAAAGATAAAGATCAGAGCAGAACTAAATGAACTAGAAAACAAAAAACAATAGAATCAAAAAGACTAGAAATTGGTTCTTTGAGAAATCGATAAAATTGACAAATCATTAGACAAAGTGAGAAAGAAAAATAAAAGATTCAAATAACCAAATAAGATATGACCTGGGTGACCTTATAACAAAACCAATTGAGAAAACAAGTATCATAACAGAACATAATGAAAAATTGTACTCCAACAAATTTAAAAGCCTGGAACAAATGAAAAATTTCTTAAAACACACTGCATCCCTGAACTAACACAAAATAAAAGTAGAAAATTTGAACTGATCCATAACAAAAGAAGAAACTGAAGAGATCATAAACTTCAAATTAAAAAAAGGCCCAGCCCAGACAGCTTTGCTAAAGAATTCTACCAAACATTCTTAGAAAAGCTGACACAGTTCTACTTAAATTATTCCAGATCATAGAAAAGGAAGGGATATTCCTTAATCCATTCAATGAAGCCAAGATA
>NW_006921672.1:445869-446964 GCF_000298275.1 Orycteropus afer afer
GTGACCGAAGTAGGTAAGACAAAGTCTGGCCATTCTCATTTCCAAGGAGCATTCTGGCTGTACTTCTTCCAGGACAGATTGTCTGTCTGTCTTTTAACAGTCCACAGTACTTTCAGCATTCTTTGCCAATACCACAACTTAAAAACATCAACTCTTCTTTGGTCTTCCTTATTCATTGTTCAGCTTTCACATGCATATGAGGTGAAACACCATGGCTTGGGTTAGGTGCATCTTAGTCCTCAAGGAGATATCTCTGCACTTCAGCATTTGAAAGAAGTCTTTTGCAACAGATTTGCTCAATGCCATATGTCTTTTGATGTCTTGAGTGCTGCTTCCATTGGTGTTCATTGCAGAACCAAGTAATGTGAAGTGTTGACAACTTTAGTCTTCTCTCCAGCCATTAGAGAGATACAAATCAAAACTACAGTGAGATACTATCTCAACCCTACAAAAATGGCAGTCATCAAAAAACAGAAAACAAATGCTGGTGAGGTTGTGTGAGGATTGGAAATCTTTTACATTCTTAGTGGGGTTTTAAAATCAAACAACCACTATGAAAAACAGCATGATCCTCCCTTACAAAGCTAGAAATAGAAATACCTTATGGTCCAGCAATCCCACTCCTAGATACATATCCTAGAGATATAAGAGCATGAATAGAATGAAGGTAATCAAAGGTTCAAAGAAGAAACTAGTTCACGTAACCACAGCATTATCTAACCTGAAACTAGAAGAACTGGATGGTGCACAACTGCTACTACCAACTCTTCTGACCAGGGACACAACAGAAGGTCCTAGATAGAATGAGAGAAAACTATATGACAAAACTCAAAGCCTGAAAAAAAAAAGGCCGTGCTCCCTGGACCGATAGACTGGAGGAACTCCTGAGACTATTGCTCTAAGATAACCTTTTAACATGAATTTGAAGCTATTTCAGTAGGTCACCTTTAAGCCAAATGATAGATTGGCTTATAAAATAATATCACCTATGAGTAATTTTTTCCCTTGAGCAATGAACTACATGAGACCAAATGGTCACAAAATATCCAAAAACAAAGATTAAAAGACAAGGAGGGAAAGGAAAGTTAGATTGAT
>NW_006921672.1:450735-451971 GCF_000298275.1 Orycteropus afer afer
ACAAACTGACAGACAAGTTTGTCTCCCTTAGCTCTTCTAAACCTTTCCACCCTCCACTTACCTAGATCCAGTGGCTCTGTTTCATCCCCTGCTTTTCCCCTGCTTTCTGCCTCTTGGGGTGGGGCCTGTCATCTCCCTCCCCTTACCTGGATCCCAAGACTCTGTCTTGTCTCCGGCTTTTCCTCCTCTTCCTGCATCTTGGGGTAGGATGTCTCGTCTCCCTCCACTTACCTGGATCCTATGGCTCTGGTGTTAGATTGGAATAATGCTCTCTTGTAGGAATTACTACATACATAATTTTCTTTCTCAGATTCTTAGAGTTAATATTGAACCACTTCATAAAAAATGTAGAAAACTTGCAACCAGATTTATCTTCATTATAAATATCATAAAGGAGCCCTGATGGTACATAGTTAAGTATTCAGCTATTAAGCAACAGGTCAGTGATTTGAACCCAGCAGTTGCTCCACAGGAGAAAAAACCTGGTAATCTGTTCCCACAAAGATTAAAGCCTAAGAAACCCTGCCTGGGAAACTGTTTGGGGGAAGTTCTACTCTATTGTCACATATGTGTGTGCCTATGTATGTGTATGCATGTGTACACATGTATATATGTATATATCTGAGTATATATATATATATATGTGTGTGTATATATATGTATGTGTGTGACAGTCAGTGAGGATAACATATCCTTGGAAGCAAGGCATACTTGTTTTTCCTACTGAAGTGATTTTTAATTTTATTTATTTATTTATTCACTTATTTGGCCTATCTCAGATATTCCTGCTTTGTTGAAATGAAGTCAGAGAATTTTTTAAACAAGTAATTGTAGCATAAGTAACAGTTTACAACTCCGTTGAAAATCTAAGCTCAACTCTTCACAGTGGGAAGAAAAAGAGTGGCAGTGTGGTAAGTAGGGGGTGAGTAGAGGGTTGGGGAAAGATTTATATTGCCTTTTTACTAAATTTGGATAAAAGTTCAATAGGAATTAAACTCTTTTCCTCTAAGCACACCATGGGGAATTATGAAAGACAAGGCTTAAGTGATGCTGCACTTGGCAGCTTATTTATTGTTTTATAGATTTCCGTTCAGAGAAGGACAAACCAGTAACGCACTTGCCACAGTGTACAATTTATTTGGTCTTATTTCTGCGTGTGCAGATATCATTGCATGCTATCTATTGAATTTAAGTTTTATTGTCCTCCAGATGTAGTGGGGATTAGAAATAAAAAAA
>NW_006921672.1:453651-455282 GCF_000298275.1 Orycteropus afer afer
ATTTTGTTATTCATTATAATTGGGTAAGTAAAAAAAACTTTAAGAAAGCAGCTTCCCTATTTCAAGAGTTTTGACTGTAATCTTTACTAGATTTGACACATGGTAAGCTCTGGCATTTGTGCATACATATTGCCTTTTACATGAAAAATGAGTTAATCACACTGTTTTTTTAAGATGATTTTGAAAATCAGTAACAAATTTGTTGTAGACTAATGACTTCATCATCATCATCATCTTCTTCTTCCTTCTCTTCCTTTTCCTCCACCTTTTTTCATTCTCCTCCTCCTCCTCCTCCCAACAAAGAGCATTTCCTATGATAACAATGTTCAACAGCATGTACACTTGTGTGTATGTGTGTGGGTGGATAGATAATATTAAGGCATCACTGAACAACAATCAACAATCTAGAATTTTTCTTTCTACTTGTAGAATTAAATGACCATGAAGGTTCTACTCAGATTGAAACAGTAGATACATCTTAAATGATAAAACCTTTTATAAAGAAATGAACAGCAACTATATGTTTTTTTTCAAAACTCACTTGTTATATTATTTTTAAAATTTGTTAAAAATTTAGTCAGACATGCTTTGACACTTAGATAATCTGCATATGATCCTAGTACTGAAATATGATATTTCCATTATAAGTGTAAAAATTGGCATGTCTTTCCATCTATTATCAACTTTTAATTACAGGTCTACCACCATAGAAGGTGATCTTTGGGGATGATCTAATAAAGTTTAAATTTTAGTTCTGCAATTTTGAGAATCAGGCTTTGCTCTTGGTAAATTTGACACAGAGTTGTACCATAAGGCTCTCTGGAAGGTAGTGTCCTGGTCTTTTACTTTCTTGCCACCATTTTCTTTCAAACTTCGATCTTTCATAGGTAATATGTGGAGAAAATAAACCAAACCAAGAATGAGAGGACCGAGACTTTAGTACGATTCTTGATATCAACAAACTTTCTTTAGATGTTCAGGCTTCAGTTACCTCTTCTGGAACATATATATACAGAATTACAAAATATTTAAGGCACCTCTGGGTTCTAAGGTTCTGTGATGCTTTGCTATGTTGGGCCTCAACAAACTAGCCCTACTTAGAATACAATTTCTATTTCTAATGTTCTACTGAAATGAGTACATATTGTTGCTTTGTCCAATGATGCAGTAAAATACAAAAATGTAATTTCAAAAAAAAATGGCTAAATTTGCCTTCAGTTCACATTTAATTGCTGTTTGTTCTATTTTTTAAAAAAAATCATACTATAATTCAGTTAAGAGGTATTCCTCATATTATCTTTGATGTTTTAGGTGCAGTTGAGTCAGCCCTGACTCATTAGCGACCCCTCCTTGAGTTCCCAAGATGGTATCACTACGGAAGTAGATTGCCCAACCTTCCTTTTGAGGAGTGGCTCATCGGTTTGGACTGCCAGCCTTCTGGTTAACAGTCAAGTGCCTTAGGCACTATGCTACCAGAGCTCCTAGTATCTTTGATAGTCAGGTATTAAAGAAGGTTGGTACCCAATTGACAGGCTTGATCAAGTCAGACAGATACAACGAGAAGGTGACCCAATTACATTGTATGAACACTTGAGGTCAAGTTGGAGATGTAAGTTGCTTCTCAGAATACA
>NW_006921672.1:460558-461127 GCF_000298275.1 Orycteropus afer afer
AAGTCCCTAGTACTGTTTCTTAAGTGCCAGGGACAGCATTTCTGTGATTCTTTGATTTCCCTCTGCCCCACCCCCCCTCAACTCACAAGATGATTGTTCCAGTTTACCTTCACATATACTTTCAAGGCATGAAGAAGAGAGTATAGGGACAGTCATTTTAGTCTTTTTACCTGGACAGCAAACCATTTCCAGAAGCACTCCAGACAGACTTCCTTCTGTATCCAATTTGGCAGAACAGGGTGACACACCTTCTAGCTGCAAAGGAGGCTGGAAAAGGAAAGAATATAGAGTTTCATGATCAGCATAAACTAATACATTTCTTTTTCATTGACACACTGCTACTCCAAACACTTTTGTGGTTCTGCAATACATATGTAAGTGCTTGATACTGATATTGAATATACATCTTACAGTATCTGCCAAGGAATGGGGAGGATTCCAACATCTCACAAGCCAAGGAAAGTTGAATGTTGCTGTAACAAGTGCCAGGGCCAGTGTAGTAATGACAGTGATATGACCCAAAAGGATATTTCATGGTTTCTTTCTTTCTTTTTTTGGTTTTAATTAAA
>NW_006921672.1:462752-464788 GCF_000298275.1 Orycteropus afer afer
AATGGAATTGTTTAGAGCACAAAGAAGAATTGGTTTAGAGTACAGAACTCTCAACTCAATATTTTAGTATATTCCTTCACAGGAAGGAGACAAGGCCCGAGTAAGACTCTGCTCTGTGTCAGGGCTCAACTAATGCTTTGACTAGGAGAATGTTTTCCTAAGAATACCTAATTAGAATGTGCTTTTAATAATGAAGTTGACAGAATGTGTCATGTATATATTCATATATTTTAAAGAATACTCCTTGTATTCACTCCTTCTCTTTCAATATTTTATATATTTTGATGGTTAATTTTTAATTAAATATGATTGCTCTCTGATTTGAAGAATTTAAGAAAGATAAAATTTAAAGAGGAATATCCATGATCTAGAAATTCTGACCTTAGACTGCATGCAGTAACTTATAAAATTTTGTTTGTATTTCTTGGGGAGAATGTGAAAGAATATCTAATTTTCAAAGGAGTAGTTAGTTGTGTTATATGAAGTGATTTTTTTTTTTTTTTTGGTTGGGGGAGGCCTAAAGTATAAAAAGAATTCATTTGGATGTCAGAGAGCCAAAGGGACTTTTCATTTTTATGCCAGTGTCTAAACATGCTTTAAAATGTATGTTATCCCAGTGAGAACATAGTACCTTTTAAACTTAAAAAATTCTTTTTCCACTCAAAAGTAAAATACAGGCAAATAAATAAAAACTCAGAACATTTAATAAGAAACTTTTCTCTGCTTTAGACTGATTGTTTATCACCATTTGTGATATCCAATAGGAAGAGAATGAGGGTCGCCATAAGTTTACCATGTGGTTTAATTATTTTATTTAAACATTATGTATCTTCACATCATCATCTGAAGCTCAATATGAACATTTTATGAAATATTATAACATCTTCCATCATCATTGTGTGTTCTGAAGAGCAGGTTAGCTCATTCTTGGTTTTAAATTTATAAAAATGTCTTAAGTTGATAGAGGTTATGAAGATGAAATTAGAATTTTTTTCTTGATCGAGATTGATGGATTTTACTTCCTAATGACTTGTTCATTCCAACAAATAATGACCCAATTCTCTTTGACAGAAATCCCTTAGAGAGTTTCTACTATCATATGAATAAATAATGTTCATTCTTCATGTAGCATAGAATTACACTACGGTGTAAATGAACTTATTGCAGATAATTTGTAACTGCTGCAAGTTCCTGTCGGAAAACTGTCAGAATGCATTTGGCAAATCTTCCCAGATAATTGGTAAACAGAAAAGGCTAATTACATTTGGGATAATCAGAAAGTGAATACATGGAAATCTAATCACAGGACAAAATGCTTTAAATGCTTTGAAAATCTTTCTACTGAGGTCCATGTTACACCAAAAAAGAATCAACATGATGCTCTTCATATTACAACATGTAACTTCAAAGAGGAAAAACAATACTGGTGAAACAAATTGGTGGTGTCAATAGTTAGCCACAAGAAATAAGAAAGCCTTTTTCAGTTAAAAATATTGTCTTCAACAAGAGATTACCTTTCAACAAGACAAGTAGCTTGTGAGAAAGCTGCTGCTTGTGTTTCTCATGACCTTGATGTTAACTGCCATATGTGATCTTATTAGTGTTCTGGAAATAACAGCAGTCAATAAGATCAACATACATTCAGGAGATACTATTACAGCATTCCTTCCTACTTCAATAAGAGTCAAAACTGGTATGTCAAATGAATAAGGTATTCATCTCATCATCCATCATAAATGCTAAAAAATTTAGAATCAAGGCATAAATAAAACTTTGAATTTAAAACTTGCCCTTTGAATAAAAGTTTCTGAAGCCATGTTTGATATAGGAACTATCTGAACCCATGATGAATCCACTGACCTAGAAGTAATATGCAGCTGAAACATTTTAGACAGAGATCTTACTGATAGTCTATGGGCATCTAAACAGCATCATGTGATTCAAAAACATCCTGCATTTTTACATACATTTGTGTGTATATTTTTATGCTCTTTCTCTGTAGAGATGATCCATGATTTTCAAAGTGGCCACCAAAA
>NW_006921672.1:465313-466516 GCF_000298275.1 Orycteropus afer afer
CCACTGTGTCAGTCCATCTCACTGAGGATCCTCTTCTTTTTCACTGATCTTCTACTTTACCAAGCATGATGCCCGTCTCCAGAGACTGGTCCTTCCTGATAATACGTCTAAAGTATGTAAGGTGAAGCCTCATCATCCTTGCTTCTAAGGAGCATTCTGGATGTATTTCTTCCCAGACAGTTATCTTCTTTCTTCTGGCAGTCTGTGGTGTATTTAATATTCTTTGCCAACACCATGATTCAAAAGCATCAATTCTTCTTCATTCTTTCTCATTCATTGTCTGGCTTTCACATGCATATGAGGCCATTGAAAATACCATGGTGTGAGTCAGGCACATTTTGTCCTCAAAATGACATTTGCCGGATGTAGTACTTTGTTTGATTTCTTGACTGCTGCTCCCATGAGGGTTTCTTGTTCTAAGTAAAACGAAACGAAATTATTGACAATTTCAATATTTTCTCCATTTATCATGATGTTGCTTTTTGGTCTAGTTGTGAGGATTGTTTGTTTGTTATATTGAATATTGTTATACTGAATATTGTTATATTCAGTAATCTATACTGAAGGCTGTATTCTTTGATCTTCATCAATAAGTGTTTCAAGTCCTCTTAACTTTCAGCATGCAAGATTGTGTCATCTGCATGCCTCAGGTTGTTAATAAGTCTTATTCCAATCCTGATGACATGCTCTTTATATAGTACAGTTTCTCAGGTTATTTGCTCTGTATATAGATTAAATAAATATGATGAAAGGATACAACTCTGATGCACACCTTTCCTGATTTTAAGCCATGTGGTATTCCTTTGTTCTGTTTGAATAAACGCCTCTTGGTTTATGTACAACTTCCATATGAGCACAGTTGAGTGTTGTGGAATTCCCATTCTTTACATAGTTATCTATAATTTGTTAAGATCCACAGAGTGGAATATCGTTGCATAGAAGATAAAACACAGGTAAACATCTTTCTGATATTCTCTGCTTTCAGCTAAGATCCACATGACATCAGCAATGATATCCCTCTTTGTATACCCATCTCTAAAGTCAGTTTGAATTTCTGTCAGTTCCCTGTCAATGTACTGCTGCAACTGTTTTCAAAAATTATCTTCAGGAGATAACTATGGGGAGGAAGTGGGAGGGGAGCTGTTGCATTGTGGTAAACTGTGGTCAATGTCATGAGACAAAGTGTATGTGAACTGCTGTATG
>NW_006921672.1:467651-471339 GCF_000298275.1 Orycteropus afer afer
AAAAGTATGTATAGGAGATTAAAATTTGTATTTAGTCATCATGTCTCAATGCTGTGACAGTTTCTTGGACTTTCCTTGTTTTGATAACCTTGACAATCAATGCTGACTCTAAGATATTTACTTTATCCTTTGGGTTATGATCCAGTTACACATTGTGTTGCTCATGTTGTTCAGATTTGGCCATTGGGATCTCTTCTAGTTGGCTCTTTTGTTCCTTTGGCACATTCCCATCATAGTGGGTTTGAGTGCTACTGAGCCATTAGTCTTTTCTTTCACCAAAACCATACTTTCTTGATTACTGTAGCTTTATAGTAAGCCTTGAAATTGGGTAACGTGAGCCATCTAACTTTGTTTTTCTTCTTCTTCAGTATTAGATTGGCTATTCTGGATTTGTTGCCTTTCCATACACACATCAGTATTACATATATACAGTAGAATTAATTTATTAATTCCTATAAAATAGCTTGCTGTGATTTTGATTGTGATTATGTTGAATCTATAGATAATGTTAGGAAAAATTGACATCTTAAAAATATTTAATTTTATTTTTTCAATGTAAGTAAGAAAGTCCCAGTGACTTTCAAATTTATATTTTTTATTAAAATATGTTTACTATGAGATCACATTTCTATAACTGGCCAAGCTGGGATATGGACCCTTAAATGCTTAGCTCCCAAATATGAGTTCTTTAGAATATTTTGTTACAGTCCTCTAATTGTACCCATCATCACATTATTTATTTTTCTGATCTATAAATATTTGCCTGGTCTATAAATGTTTCAAGTACATGACTGACTTCTTGTATTTCTGTTTCCCCAGCTTTTTACCCAAGTATGTGGCATCTGTTGCAGATGCAACTGTTTATTACATTTCTACTGCTCTTTCCTTCCACGGACAGCACAGCTCCTGGATAGCAGGTCTCCGGGAGGTGCTCATCTTTACCTTCCACTCTAAAGCTAGCTGCATCCAGTGTGTCATAAAATAAGAAAACAATACATTAATAAAATGAAGAACAATCAAATCTTTCCATTCCTCTGCCTAACACTTCCCCAAAGTGTTCCATTAAAATTAAATCCAAATATTTGCATTGGATTACGAAGCCCTGTAAAGTATGACATCTTGTTACCTCTCTGACCTCAACTTTTTTGCTTTCATTAAAGTCCAGCCTTATCAGCCCTCCTTCTAGTCCTTGAAATTGCTATGTTCATCCTTCAGTAGACTTTTGTATTAACTATTGCCTCTGTCTGGAAAGTTTCCCCAAAATTTGCACAAAGTATGCTCCCTGTATTGCCAATTTCAGTGCTAAAGTTTTTCCTCCGAGAGGCTGCTCTCACAGCTCTACCAAAAGCAGCTGATCAAACTCTCACTGCCTCCTTCTCTAGGCTTCCTCTCCTCAGTTGAGTTTTAAAATTTGTTTGTGTTATCTTCATAGCACTTACTATTATCTGAAATGGTTTCTTTTCCTTCTTTCCACGTGTATTGTCCCTATAACCCACTTTAATATAAAGTTCATAAGTCAATGATCTTGTCTAACTTGTTCACCACTCAAATGTTTTTTGAGTGTTATGGGTTGGTATGTGTTGCCCAAAAAATATATACTCAAGTCCTAAGTCTAACCCCCAGTAAATAAGGAATATGATTTTATTTGGAAATATCATCTCCAAAAGGAGATGGAGAGAGCTCAGGTGGCATAGTGCCTAAGGCATTTGACTGCTAACCAGAAGGCTGGCAGTTCAAACCCACAAGCCACTGCTCAGAAGGAAGACTGGGCAATCTACTTCCATAGAGACACTGCCTTGGAAACCCAAGGAGGGGTTGCTATGAGTTGGATTTCACTCGTCAGTAGTCAGGTTTGTTTTTTGTTTTTTTTAAGCAGATATAATTAGTTAACTTGAGATCAGACTTCCATAGGGTGGACCCCAATGCAATATAACCAATTTCCTTATGAGAAGAGAGGTAGAGCCAGTCATACACAGAGGAAGGATGGCCATGTAAATACAAGGCAGAAACTGGGGTTATGCTACCACTAATCAAAGAATACCGGGGGCTGCCAGAGGCTAAATGAAAAAGAAGATTCCTTCCCTAGAGCCTTAAGAGAAAGCATGGTCCTGCCAGAACCTTGATTATGGACTTTTAGCCTCCCAGACTATGAGAGAATACATTTCTGTTGTTTTAAGCTACCCAGTTAATAGTACTTTATTCAGCCCTAGAATGAATACAGTGTTTGCACAAATGAGAAAGAGACTAATGAAAACTAATTGTTTGATGAATGCTGAATGTATTAGTTGTTAATCTAATACTGTTTTGGTCAATACTAAATTATATACTTATTGTATATTTAATGTACACTACAGTAAATGTATTAAGTATCTTATGTGTCAGGCTTTGTGCCAGGGCTCCTGCTGGATACAACATGAAACCGTATTTCCCGTCTATTGCTTTTATGGGTTTATCTGGTTCTGCCCACCTTAAACATTGGAGCTGCCTAAATTGGGCCATCAGTCTTCTCCTTTGCACACTACCTCTGGGTGACCACACGCAGGGCTTCAACTACCTTCCCCCTGCCTGAACAAAGCCATACCTATGTTTTTCTTTAAGACCTTTTTCTCAAGTGTAACACTAAATTATTCCTGTGCCATCCAGATGGAGCTTCCTGGGTATTTCAGAGGTATTTGCAATGCAGCAAGTCATCTTTCTGTCTGGACCAACTTCTTTTTAACATTATTTTGTTTGAGTGAAAAGCCAATATGTATTTTTAAAATAGAAAACATATGCACATAGCTTTTATTACTATTATTATTTGCACATTTTGCCTTTTTATTAAGGGAACAGAGCCTATTTAAAATGTGAAGAGATGGTTTATCTATATCTCTAAAGACTCAGCATTCAGTTTGCAAATTTTAATGACACTTGTGCTCAAACAGTTTTGGAGTACTTTGTCATAACATGCTAACTGCTTTTAAATTCAGCATAATAAAGTAGACAGCATTTCCCTGTGAAAATAGTTTTGGAATAAATCTACAATATGATGAAAAACCTTCCCAAAAGATTATGGTCAGGTTCATTCTAAAAAACAACAACAGAAGCTCTCCTTATGTTATTGTGGGAGTTTGAGGAAGTTTTATGCTAAAAGATAAGGATACGTGATTCACTTTCCTTTGCCTTTTCATGGTACTTAAAAATAGCCTATCAGGAGTCTAGGAATTTTGGTTGTTACAAAATGTGTAGCAAATTTAGACAACATGCGAGGTTTTTTTTTTTTTTTTTTTTTTTAAATCTTTCATTTTTGTATGCCTAAATAGGAGCAATTTATAGTAGGTTCTCCATATAAAAAAGAATCCTAAGATACTTTGGGAATAACCAAAAGAAAGGAGCAGTTAACTCTACTGGGTAAGTACCTGAGCATTCATTAGTATCTGCACTATTTCAAGTAATATATTCGGAGCACCTATCAAGTGCCACAGGAATCTCTGGGTGGTACAAACAGTTAAACACATACTACTAACCAAAAGGTTGGCAGTTCAAATCCTTGAAAGAAAAGCCTGATGATACATCTCACAGCCGTTGAAAACCCTATGGAGTTCATTACTGCTCCGACACACATGGGGTCATTATGAGTTGGAATCACCTCGATGGCAACCGGAACTGGTATCAAGTGCCACATTCTGGGAATACAAATGTAAAATGC
>NW_006921672.1:472369-473424 GCF_000298275.1 Orycteropus afer afer
GGAACTGGCATAATTAGATTAAATGCTAGAATTGTCAAACTGGTAGCAGTGTAGACTGTTTCTTCCAAGGTAGGATATTATGAGAGCTAAAAGAGTGGGAGGAATGAGACTAGTAAAGAGGTTATTGCAAATTTCAAAGTTAAAATAGGACAATGTTAAAAGTGTGGTAATTGAACAACATGATAAACACAATTAATGTCAGTAAAGTGTATATATGATGGTTGTTAAGATGTCAAATACTGTATTACACATATATTTACAATAAACGAAAAAGTGTATAGAAATAAATAAACACCTAAATGAGAACAAACAGACTATTTATCTAGAATATGCTGTAGGAAAGAAGTCAGCCACCATCATCATGTTTGGCAGAGGTTCAAAGGCAGAAAGGGGAGTGGGGATAGCTTTAAGATGGAATAAAAGGCACACTTCAGCTTTTCTCTGATTGGAGTTGTTGCCACGGGCAGATGAAAGCAAGCTAACTTGAAGCAGGGCATCTTATATGGTTGGTTTGAGAATGTTATTTGGCTTTCTTTGGTTACTACGAAGTTGGAAGTGGGGACAGAAATTAGGGAAGCTGGTAGTTATTGTCCAAGTGCTATCTCTTCTGGGTGAGTTGCAACAGAGGTTGTGGTTTGGTTTCCTGGGCTGTTTGCTGCTGGTCTGGCCATTGTCCTTCTGTATATTCAGTTTCTCAAGTTGGTGGATATAAAAGTAGATTATCACTTGACAGGAGCTCTCGTGGGGTAGTGCCTACGGCATTTGACTGCTAAACAGAAGGCTGGTGGTTCAAACCCACCAGCCACTCCTCAGAAGGAAGACTGGGAAATCTCATTCTGTAGAGATACTGCCTCGGAAACCAAAGGGAGGGGTTGCTAGGTGTCGGAGTCGACTCAAAGGAAGTGAGTTTGGTTTGTAACTAGACAGGACTTGAGCACTGATTGTAAATGCAGTAGAAGCAGGTCATTCAGTGGAATAGATTAGGGAAACAATTTTGAGGAATAAGGACAGAGAGTTTTTGAATAATGCTACTTGCCAAGAAGTTGGTCCAGATA
>NW_006921672.1:474399-492288 GCF_000298275.1 Orycteropus afer afer
TATGTGTGTATGTGTGTGTATATATTCTTTTAATATTCATCCCCCATTGATCACCAACTTCTAAATGTTTAAATGAGATCTTTCCCACAGATGAGCCAACAAATCAATGTATATATGGGAAACCTACAATATGCATGGCAGCAAAGTGAATATCCAAAGACATACAATGCAGGGTTCTTGTTCTTGAGGAACTCAGAGCATAAAGCAGGAGAATGAGTTAGCTAGAGGTAAAACATTTATTGGAAATAATCAATAAAAGAAAAGACAAAATTGATAATACAGAAAATGTCTCTCAGATTTCATAAGTTGCATAGATGTCATTAGACTTTGTCTTCAGCAAAGTCATCAGAAGTAAATAAAAATTTTCTTTCCTAATTTTTTTAGAAATTAGAAAAAAAGTATTGAATTTATTTATTGACCAAGAGAGATAATTTTGGAAGTAGAGGAAAGGAAAGAAAGATATATGTTGAAAAATGCTTCCTCCCATTCAACCAGATTCATTATATAGCAAGTTCACTTAATCCTTATCACAAGCATAGTGGCTAAGGCACTTGACTGCTAACCAGAAGGTTGGCGGTTCAAATCCACCAGCCATTCCTTGGAAGGAAGGTTGAGCAATCTACTTCCGTAATGATACTGCCTGAGAAACCCAAGGAGGGGTCGCTATGAGTCGGGTCTGACTCAACGGCACAAAACAACAACAACAACAACAAAGAATAAATCTAAGGATTAAGACTTGGCAGTTTGGCTTAAGAATGTGCTCTGTATCGTTAAGCAAACTATTAGGGGAAAGTAACCAGTATAGGTTGAACATCAACTTGTTCTTGTTGTTGAGTTGATTCCAATTCATAGTGACTCATGTACAACAGAAAGACACATGGCCGGATCTGCACCATCCTCACAATCATCGCTGTGTTTGAGCCCATTGTTGCAGCCACTGTGTCATCCCATCCCATTGAGGGTGTTTTCCTCTTTCTCTCTGACCCTCTGCTTTACCAAGCATGTCCTTCACCACAGGCTGGTTGCTCTTGATAATGTCCAAATTATGTAAGACAAATGCTCACCATCCTCGCTCCTGAAAAGGACTCCTGACTGTACTTCTAAGACAGATTTGCTTGTACTCTGGCAGTCATGGTATATTCAGTAGTTTTTGCCAACACCATAATGTAAATGAGTCAATTCTTCTTTGGTCTTCCTTATTCATTGTCCAACTTTTGTGTGCATGTGAGGTGATTAAGAAAATCATGGCTTGGGTCAGGCATACCTTAATCCCCAAACTGACATATTTGCTTTTTAATACTTTCAAGATTTGCAAATCTTGAAAATTTTGCAGATTTGCAGATTTGCCCAATGCCATATGTCATTTCATTTTTCCACTGCTGCTCCCATGGGTGTTGATTTTGGGTCCAAGTAATATGAAATCCTTGACAACTTCAGTATCTTCTGTTTATCATGATGTTGCTTAGTGATCCAGGTGTGAGGATTTTTGTTTTCTTTATGCTGAGATGTAATCCATACTGAAGGTTATGGTATTCATTAGTAAATGCGCCAAGTCCTCTTCACTTTTAGCAAGCAAGGTTGTGTCATCTGCATACCGCAGGTTATAAATGAGTCCTTCTCCAATCCTGATGCCACATTCTTCTTCATATAGTGTACACTTCTCAGTCTATTTTCTCAGCGTATATATTGAATAAGTTAGGTAAAAGGATACAACTTTGGTACACTTTTTCCTAATTTTAAACCATGCATTGTTCATTGAAACAACTGTTTCTTAGTCTGTGTACAGGTTAAGTATGAGCATAATTAAATGTTCTAGAATTCCCAGTCTTCCCAGTTATCCGTAATGTGTTATGATCCATACAGTTGAATACTTTTGCATAGTCAATAAAACATTGGTAAATATTTTTCTGATGTCCTCTGCTTTCAGCCAAGATCCATCTGTTGTTGTTGTTGTTGTCGGAAGGAAGGTTGGGCAATCCTACTTCTGTAGTGATACTGCCTCGGAAACCCAAGGAGGGGTCGCTATGAGTCGGGGCCGACTTTGTCCTCTGCTTTCAGCCAAGATCCATCTAGGTAATAGATAAAATATTTAAACTTACAGCTCTTAGTGTATTTTCCTTATCTACATCTTTCTCTTTCCATCCTTTAAAATCCTTTCTTCTTTGAAGCTAAGCCATAAGTTTTCTCATTCATTATGACAGCATATTAGCTAAATAAAAATTGTCATCTGGTGGGACAGAAAAATGAAATATTAGGGATGTCCTCATGTAACAGAAAAGGGAAATAAAAGTTCTGCAAAAGGATATTGAGATTCTGAGACCACAAGAGTAGAGTTAATAAGTAATTTCTCAGTCATCTATTAGTTTGCTGTGCTGATATGGCTTGCGTGGTGTTATGATCTGGAACCCCGTATGTCCAGGGAACCTGAGTTTGAGCCCAAAGCCTTTATTTTCACTGCAAGGCCATGATTAATTATTTAATACTTACACCTTTTTTTTTTTTTTTAAGTTGTTTTTATAAAGACAAAAAGGATAACCATGATTGAAAGTTATATAAAATGCCATGGTATTGCCAGCAGAGTCACCATGGTGGACAGGTTTCAATGGTACTTAGACTAGGGTAGACTAGGATAAAGGTCTAGCAATCTACTTCTGAAAATTAGTCAATGACTATGGGGTCATAGTGAAAGCAGAACACTATCCCACTCACTTGCTTTGGACATGTTATCAGGAAAGGTCAATCCTTAGAGGAGGACATGATGCTTGGTGAAATAGCTGGTGAACAGGGGTAAAAAAGACCTTCTGAGAGATGGGTTGGCCACAGCGATAGACGCAAACATACTGCCTCTCATGAGGATGATGCAGTTTTGTTGCACAAAGTCACCATGAGTCAGAGTCACTGGGCAGCAGCTCTCTGTCTCATAGTATCTTGGAACACTCAAGCCACAGGGGAAGATTCTTTTTATGTAAAATCTCATAAAATTTTCAATGTAAATAGTTGGCGTACTAATCCACACCATTTATTGCCAGGATAAATCTCTGTAGATTTGTACTGATCAATTATCTATGATTAATTCTATGTCTGGGGAACCCAAGTCTGAAACCAAAGCCTATATTTTTGGTACAATGCCATGATTAATTATTTAACATTTACACCTTTTGTCTTTAAAAAAAAAGTATTTGTTTTCATAAAGACAAAGAGAACAACAGTGATTGAACTGATAAAAAAAGAATAATCTTAACTACTCCCACAAGACAATTAATAACAACAAAAGTGAAAAAAAACACCTTTTAAAAAAATCCATTGTGTCAGTCTGTTCCCTAATCTAAAGCCTTATTGCATTTGGCAAATTATATGTGAGGTTAAGAGTAAAATTGTCTTCATCAGCAGAAAAGAAAGAAAAGAGACCTTTTAGTGACAAGTTCTCAATATTTTGAAGAACACTAAAATAGGAAACCTAAGTATCCCCTAGGTGTTACTGGGAAACTCATTGCAGACTGTCAATCAATGTAATTGACATAAAGAGAAAATAAAATCTATTCTAATATTATGCTGGGAGTCAGTGTTAATAAAACATGGCAGAGAAGTCCAGAGAACTTCTGAAATATTCCAAATGCAAGCCCACTGAGTACTGAATGGTTTTCACTGTTCTTAATGTCTGATTTGAATATGAAAGAGGCTTTATTGCAGAATTTTTAGGAGGTATTAGAATATTGATTCTGATAAGAAAAAACAATTACAAGCATTGATATGGTAAGATGACCATGTTATATAATTGAGTGAACAAAATGGATGTTTCTGACCATCACATAAAGTATGATTTAATTAAAACAACAAAAGCAATAAAAATTTGAAGAAGCTCCAGGGTTTTCTTTAAAAGAAAGTTATATAGATTGGTATGTTTTTTAATCTAGCTGATTCTCTATTATGGTGAAAAATATATGAACTGCTCATGTTTAGCCACTATTTGGCAGAATCAGTACCACTTGCCACCAAGTCATGGTAACCCTGTGTGGGACGGAGTGGAATGTGTTCCATATGGTTTTCAATGACTAATAATTCAGAAGTAGGTTACCAGGACTTGGTTCCAAAGCACCACTGGATAGACTTGAACCTCCAACCCTTCTGTTAGCAACTGAGTGTGTTAACTACTTCTGCCACCCAGGCAGTAGAGATGTTGTTGTTAGGTTCCATCGAGTTGGCTCCGACTCATAGCAACCCTGTGTACAACAGAACGAAATACTGTCCAGTCCTGCGCCATCCTCACATTCCTTGCTATGTTTGAACCAGTTGTTGCAACTACTGTGTCAATCCATCTCATTGAGGGGCTTCCCCTTTTTTGCTGACCCTACTTTACCAAGCATGATATCCTTCTCCAGGGATAGTCCCTGAGGATAACATGTCCAAAGTACATGAGACTAAGTCTTGCCATCCTTGCTCTAAGGAACATTCTGTCACTCTTCTTCCAGGACAGTTTTGTTTGTTGTTCAGACAGTCCATTGTGTTTTCACTATCCTTTGTCAACACCACAATTCAAAGGCATCACTCGTTTTCAGTCTTCCTTATTCATTTGTCAAGCTTCCACATGCATATGAGGTGATTGAAAATACCATGACTTGGGTTAGGCACACTTTAGTCTTTAAAAGGATGTTTTTGCTCCTTAACACTTTAAAGAAGTCTTTTTGCAGTAGATTTGCCCAGTGCAATACAATGTTTGATTTCTTGACTGCTGTTTCTGTGGCTGTTGATTGTAGATCCCAGTAAAATGATATCCCTGACAATGCCAGTCTTTTCTCCGTTTATCATGATGTTGTTTATTGGTCCAGTAAACAGGCTTTTCAATCATCTTTCCCTGTGAAAATTAGTCTTCTGCTATGAGAAACAGATATAAGCTCCTTGAATAAACAGCAAAGAGACATTAACTTTCATTTCATATTGTATACTCATTTACATGAGAATAAAATGCAAAAGAATCAGAAATTGTAAACACTTAAAGCACTGACTGATAGTGACCCCTCCTTGGGTTTCTGAGGACCTGGTATCTCTACAGAAATAGATTGCCCAGTCTTCCTTCAGAGGAGTAGCTGGTGGGTTTGAACTGCCAGCCTTGTGGTTAGCAGTCAAGTGCCTTAGGCACTACGCCACCAGAGCTGCTAGATAAATGTAAGGTGTACAATTGCTGTCATAATACCTTGTTCTTGTGCATTCCTTTTCTCTTTTCTTGGCCTTGTTTCTTAGTTTACCACAGGTTTTCTCTTGGCCTTGGGTCTTGCTATGCCATCTGATAAGATTTTCTTTGTAGTGTTAGATTACTCATTAAGGTAAGCACCTGCTTACTTGTGCTTATTAATCAGTAGTGAACAAATTCACATTTTTTCACCACATCAAAGATTCTGCTTGTAACATGGCTGGCATATGTCTCTCTGCCCACCTCACAGCACCTTTCCACAGAATCAAAGCCTCGTTTCATATTTACAGTCCCTGACAAAGATAGAGTACCCAGTAAACAAGGTAAGCAAGGGTTCACTTGTGCGTACTTATTAACCTGTAGTGAATAGTTTCACATGTTTTTCATCATATCTGGAACTGAAATTGCTGGAATTGAATCTTTACCACTCAGTAGCTGTGTGACCTTGAAGAAATATTTGATATTTCTGTGCTTTTGTCCCTCAGCTGTAAAGAAGGGTCATAAATGTATCCTTACAGAATTCTGATGAGGATTAAATAGTTGCTTTGAAGAGTGTGCACTCAGAAAAAAAGTCTCAATTTCAATCACTATAAGCCATCACCATCTATCTTTTAGTTGGCAGATATCTGCTTGAAGGGAAATTTATAGATGTTTTATTTCCTGGGAAGGAGCTCTGGTAGTACAGTGCCTAAGGCACTTGACTGCTAACCAGAAGGCTGGCGGTTCAAACCCACTAGCCACTCCTAGGAAGGAAGGTTGGGCAATCTACTTCCGTAGTGATACTGCCTTGGAAACCCAAGGAGGGGTCACTATGAGTCGGGCCGACTTGATGGCACATAACAACAACATTTCCTGGGACATTGCATGTTTGACCATATCTTTCCAATAGTACAGATATGAAGTAGAGTTTGGCTACTTGAATTTTTCTAACACATTTTTCTTCTGTGGAAAAAAGGTAGAGAACGAATGTATGGCAGACTGTTGGTGGGCATCTTGACTGCCTCCCTCTGTAGATGATAGAAAAGCTAGATAATCACTTTCTTCATCTTGATTGCATGTTGAGTAGCAGGTAGCCCAGTTCGGGGTAATGAGTTAGAAAGGAAAATGTGCCTGAGGACTTAAGGAAATATATCTTCTCTCTAATAAAAGGAGAGAGGCAGTTGAAGAGAGCTCTCTCACCAACTTATAACCTTCTTGTGGTAGGTGGAACAAGGATCCCTCAAAGATGCCCACACAGTTATCTTGAACCCAGACCCAAACCCACTGCCATCAAGTCAATTCTGACTCATAATGACCCTATAGAACGAAGTAGTACTGTCCCATAGAGTTTCCAAGTAAATCTTTACAGAAGCAGACTGCTACATCTTTCTCTCACTGAGCTAAGCAGCTTGTGGGTTTGAACTGCAGACTTTTTGGTTAGCAGGGAGGGGCTTTTAACCATTGCACCACCAGTGCTCCTTCCCCTATCCCCAGAATCATTTAATGTGATACTTTACATGACAGAAGGGGCTATGCAAATGTGACTAAGGGCATCCAGATGGGGAGATGATTATTATTATTGTGCTTTAGGTTCACTCCTCAATTACCATCCCCAACGCTAACCCACTCTCCTCTCTCTTCCCAGTAACCCATTCCCCTCCCTGTGCCCTTCTTAGTTATGCACTTCTGTGTGTCCAGCTTTTCCTCCGAGAGAATGTTGCCCTATGGTTCCATGCTGATTGCTCCAAGGCATGTATCTCTGTAGGGTAGGTGGTTGCATCGCTCCAGGTTGCATGTTCTACATGTAAGTCTTATTTACTATTGAGCTGAGAGCCAGCCCTTAGGAGTGAGCTTTATCCCAGGCCTGAAGTATATCCCAGGACCATAGTCTTGGGGGTCCCACCAGACTCCATCCAACCAGTAATTCTAGTCATTATTGTATTTTTGGATTTTGTTCCACATTTTTCCTCCCACTCCATCCAGGATCTCCAGTTTTGATCCCTTCCTGAGTGGTTGGCATTGGTAGCCAGGCACCATCTAGTCTTCTGGTCTCAAGGGCCATCATATCCTAGAGCTCATTGTTTCCAAATGCCCTAGGTTTTCTTCCCTCTTTTTTGCTTCTGACAATAGGAGACTGTTGGCTGCTCCATCTTTAGATGACTGCTTGGAAGCTTTTAAGACTCCAGTTGCTACTCACAAAAGTAGGTTGTGGAAACAAGATTTTTATGTATTTTGTTGTGCCAATTGAGTCAGGTGTCCCCCAATACCATGATCCTGAGTTGGCACATCCAGTGGATCTCTCTCCCACAGTGTCTGGCTGTCTGAGGGATTGCTCTGTATCTGTATTCTGTATTTTCTGTAATGATTGTGGTTATTTTGTATCACTAGTATCTGTGCAAGATTAGCCTCCACTGAATCTATTCTTCGGTCTAGAGTATAATCCTGTTCACTGACCCCAGATGGAGAGATTATTTTGGATCGTGCAGATAAGCACATCTAATCACACAAGTCTTTAAATTTGGAGAACCTTTCTTACCTGTGGTCAGAGAGCAACATTATGACCCAAGAATGGTCTGAAGGATGTGAAATGAGAAGGACTGACCGTGCTATTGCTAATTTTGAATATGCATGAAGGGGCCATAAACTAAGCAATGCTGGTATCCTCTAAAAGCTGGAAAAGGCAAGGAAATTGATTCTTTCCTAGACCCTCCAGAAGGAACATGTTGTTATTGTTAGGTGCCATTGAATCATCTCCGACTCATAGTTACTCTATGTAAACAAATAGAAACACTGCCCCGTCCTGCTCCATCTTCACAATCCTTGCTATCCTTGAGCTCATCGTCACAGCCACTGTGCCAATCCATCTCATTGAGAGTCATCCCCTTTTTCGCAGGCCCTCTACTTTACCAATCATGATATCCTTCTCTAGGGAGTGGTCCCTTCAATAACATGTCCAAAGTAGGTGAGACGAAGTCTGCCCTTTCTTAGTTCTAAGAAGCATTCTCACTGTACTTCTTCCAGGACAGATTTATTCATTCTTCTGGCTGTCCATGGTATTTTCAGTATTCTTCACCAACACCAGGGCATCAACTCTTCTTTGCTCTTCCTTATTCATTGTGCAGCTTTTACATGCATTTATTAAGCTGAACTTTATTTAGTAGATTCCTCTGTAAAACACCACTCAATCACTTAATGAGAATCACATCATATGTACATCTACTAATTATTTTTCCAAACCTATTCGCATGCATAATAGATATTTATTAAGATAATCTTACTTTAAAAATTACAGGCTGGCATTTTTTCTTTTTGTTTCAGAAAAAATAAAGGATAATTAAGACTTTTTCAAAGTGTGTCCATATGGGTAAAAAACATATTCAGTAATGAGTAACAATGTCAAATTTGTAAAGAATTTAAGAATTGGAAGATATTTACAGTATCTAGTCTACACTGCTTAGTATATACATGAACACAGAGATTAATTGTTTTCTAATCACATAAGAAACCAGACAATTTTATTAACACACCAAAGTTTTGTAGACAAAAGCATACTGTCAGTATTTTGTTTTAGTTCATGTGGAGGCAGAATAAACAGAAATTACATGAATTTGGATGAATAAATCACACAAGTCTTTAAATCTGGAGAACCTTTCTTACCTGTGGTCAGGTCTTTTCATCTGGAATTAAGCTGTCTACCTTTCATATCCTCAGATCATTTGGAAAAAAAAAAAAAAAAAAAACTCTGTATTGATATGTACCATAGACTGTCTTGTTTGGGTTTTATGTATGTATACATATGTTTTACAACCCAGACTGTGAGCCACTGGAAGAAAAAAATTATGCCTTACATTTCTTTATTCCTTACCATGCCCCACACACAGAGGCAACTCAGTATTTCACTTTTTAAATTGATATTTAAATGAATATCTTTTATTATTTAGCATCATGCTAGCAAATAACTTGTCTTTCCCAGAATGTCACATTTAACATGTAAAAATTTCTAAATTATCAGAGAAATTAATTATTTAATAATTTTACATTTGTTTCATAAATATTCCCAGCTTATTAATTCTGGGTCATCATTTGCATAATGTTCACAAAATATACCTGTAACATTTGAGCTGTGAAGTCAAATGCCAAAATCAGCATACAGATACTTCACATTTTTTTAAAATAAATTAACTTATGTAGGAGTAGTTAATCCTTGATGTCAAGCAATGTTGCTTTTTTTCCCTTAAGTAATTTAAAATATAATTTCCCCCTGGATTTTAAAAGCACTGAGATATGCTATATTGAATAAAATCAACTCTGCTTGGGAAAAAGAATGACACACTTCATATAGCCTAAGAATAAATTGCCACAGACTCTAATTCAGTTTCTCTTAGAATCTATCACAATACAACTCATGCATTATCAAAAAAAAAAAAGAAAATTATAATTCTGAAGTTAATTCAGAAGGCACAATCTACTAGATTGAAAATCATTGCAGTAGTATTTATAAAGTGCTAAAATCTCTTGAAAGTGAAATACATGGTAAAGAAAATAAAGATATGATTATTAATATATTTTTATTTCTTAACAAATACATTGTTTATATATCATATTTGTATAATGATTATATCTGAACCCAATGCAAGGCTGTCTGTAAAATATGGATATTAATATCATCAGTGTATTTCTTTCTGATTATATATATGTTGTATATACATAAATCAAATGTAATTTTGCATCAAAGAATAGTAATTATGGTACTAGTTTATATTTCTAATGTTTTATACCTTATAAATAGTAATGTATACATTATCTGCTTTGGTCTTTAAAACAAGCCTTTGAAATGGTCATGGTAAGACTGAACCAGTCCCATCTTTTTTTTTTTAATGAGAAATTGAATCCCAGAAAATACAGGTGACTTTAAGAGAATCTCTTTGGTACAAATAGCTAAATTAAGGTTACCCAACAATTTTCCCAGACTGAGGTCCAGTGTTCTTTAAAAGAGAGTAATATTCATATGAGATGTACACAAACATGCATGCGTGCAGATCTCCTTTTGCATGCAGATACAATATAGCATAGTGGTTAAGAGCATGGGCACTGGTACTAAACTTACTGGTTTCAAATATTGACTTTCCCACTGACTTGTTATATCTCAATGTGCTCTGGTGGTACAATGCCTGAAAGCATTCAGCTGCTAACCAAAGTGTTGGTGGTTCGAACCTAACAGCTATTCTGCACTAGAAAGATGAGTCAGTTCAAAGATTTACAGCCTGGAAACCCTATAGGACAATTCTACTCTGTCTTATAGGGTTACTGTGAGTTGGAATTGACTTGATGGCCGTTGGTTCTAAGTTTCTTGTATCTCATGGAATCATTCCTTTTTTATGTCTCATTGTCCATCTCTGTAAACTAGGAGTCATGCCTGAAATGACTAAGTGTTCAATAATGTTAGTTATCATCACTACCACCACCATCAACATTATCATTATGTACCTTGCTGGTGGAAAAACTATATATCCTTTTTGTGATGTCATCATCTCATTGATAAAATGGAAATTTAAAACAATCTGACTTAACCGAAGGTAAGAGATAAAACAGATGATCTTATAGAACTTATAAATTATTGGTTAGGTCTAAACTAGTAACTAAACAAAATTTAAATGTTTTTATTAAATTTATAGAAATTTTATTAACTTCATGGAAGCAACAGTTAAGAAATCAGACATTGTATTGCACTGAGAAAATGTGCTGCAAAAGACCTCCTTAAAGTGTTAAAGAGGAAAATGTCACTTTGAAGACTAAGGTGCACCTAACTCAAGCCATGGGATTTTCAGTCGCCCCATATGCATGTGAAAGTTGAACAGTGAATAAGGAAGATTGAAGAAAAATGGATGCCTTTGCATTGTGGTGTTGGTGAAGAATACTAAAAATACTATGAACTTTCAGAAGAACAAACAAATCTATCCTGGAAGAAGTGCAACCAAAATGTTCCTTAGAAATGACAATGGCCAGAGTTCATCTCACCTGCTTTGGTCATGTTGTCAGAAGGGACCGTTCCCTGGAGAAGGATGTATCATGCTTGGTCAGCGATAAAGGGGAAAACCCTCAATGAGGTGGACTGACACAGCGGCTGCAACGATGAGCTCAAGCACATCAAGGAATGTGAAGATGGCGTAGGACCAGGCAGTGTTTCATTCCATTGTACGTAGGGTGGTCATGAGTTGGTGCCTACTCAACAGCACTTCACAACAATAGCATTACATTTTTTTTTTTTTAATTTTCTTGATTATTTCTTATACTTAAGATAAATGCAGCATTTTTATAGATTTTAAACTGTCTACCTATATGCATGCCCCCTTTTCCCCATAACCTATCTCCACTCTGGGGGGACTGCTATTCTGAATTTTGAATTTATTATTGCTGTGTTTTATTTTTAAACAATTTTATTAGGAGCTATACAGAAATGTGCACAACAAATAAGCCCCAAGGAATCATCACACTGTGAAGGCGTTGTAATTACAGTGCAAATCAAAAAATAGAATAATGCCAATACCCGAAAAGCTCCATTTAATGTCCTTTTTCAATCACTACCTACTCCTTCCTACACAAAAGTAACCATTATCCTAACTTTGATAGAAATCAGTTATTCACTTTTCATTATTGTTTTAAAACCTAGATATGCTTCTGTAAACATTATAATTTATTTCTACCAGAGTTTTTTGGAATAAATTTAAATAGAATTATACAATACTTTTTTGTTTAGTTTCTATCACTCAACACTATGTTTGTGAGATTCATCCATCTTGGTCTTTCATTTTCATAGTTGTATAGTACCCTGTATACCAGGCTTCATTATTCATTTATTTTTCTGTTGATGGACATTTGAGTTGCTTCAAAACTGCTCAGACAACATTCTTGTTCATGTCTCACATCCCACATATACATATATTTTCTGTTGGTAGGAAATTAGTAACAGAGCTGGAGTTTTCTCACTCTATTTTGATAATTCCAGTTTTCTAAAATATCAATTTACCGGTTTGAAACAATTTGCATTCCCACCAGCAGAATTTGAAGGCTCCAAATGCTTCACATTCTGCTTTTAATTTTAGCCATCCCAGAGGATAAGTAACAGCTTTCTTACTGTGGTTTGAATATACAATCTTCTCAGAAGCGGAATAATTTGTTTATCGGTCATTTGTGTAACTTCTTTTGCCTGGGTCTTACCCAAGTCTCTTGCTCAGTTTTGTCTCGATTGTGTGTAATTTCCTTAATTATCATAAGAAATCTATATATCTTTATGTAAACTCTCTAAGGTGTATAAAAAACAAGATGCAAATATATGTTGTCTACTGAAAATAAATAAATAAATAACCCTACTTTAAATATAAAGTCTCAGATACCTTAAAAGAAAGTTGAAGTAGCTACATTACTTTCAGCAAGCATAATTCAAAATAAGGAAAAATATCAGGATAATGGTATCAGTACATAAAGATAAAGGGGTCAATTCTCCATAAAAACATAATAATCATAAAAGTATATATATCTAACAATTGAGCATCAAAATACATGAGGCAAAACTGATAGAAAACCAAGGAGAAAGAAAGAAATCTACAATTACATTTGGAGAGTTCAACACATTCTTTCAGTAATTGATAGACAAGCAAGCTGAAAATAAGGTATAGTTGACATCAGCAGTACCATTAATTCACTTGCTCTAATGGACATTTACATACCATACATCATCCAACAACAAAATGCACAACCTTCTCAAGTTCACGTGGAATACTCACCAATGTAGACCATATTCAGAGCCATAAACACGACCTAACAAATTTTAAATACTAGATATAACACAAATTATGTTCTCAAATGCATTGTAATTAAAATAGAAAAATAGTTGGAAAATGCCAAAATATTTGTAGATTACATTGTGTACACTTATAAATAACATATGGATCAAAGAATCTCAAGAGGAATTTGAAACATTTTGAACTAAGTGAAAAAAAGTTACAACTTATCGAATTTTTTTCAATGCACAAATTTCCTCAGGAGAAAATTTATAGAATTAAATTTATTAGACTAAATTAAATTAATTAACTTTATTTGAAAATTAGAAGAATCTAAAATTGATAACACATACCTCCATCAAAAGCACTAAAAATTTAATCTAAAGCAAGCAGAAGAAAAAATAGAGCAGGAATGAATGAAATTGACAAAAAGGACATAGTAAAGAAAATCAACAAAACAAAAAGATGGTTTTTGAAAAGATCAATAAAATTGATGAGCTTCAAGCTTGACTCAACAAGGAAAAAAAAAAAGATACCAATATCAGAAAGAAAGCGAGCTCACCATTACTGATATGAGTATGTCAATAAAGGAATATAATGAACAAATCTATACTATGAATTTGGTAACTTAGATGAAAAGGGCTGTGAATTGCATACTTATTTTGCATCCCTTGAAATCTTTTCTATCCCATTCCTACTCCAGTCACTGATAGAGCCAGTGGTTCTATGTTTTTCTAACAGATGTGACCTGGCATCATCTTACCTGGTCCTGCATTGGTTTTTCTGTTCCTCGTTTTTCTGATGCCATGTAACTCACTGGTCTTCCAGTAGAAACTTAAATAATACACAAGCATGTGTAACTCAAAAGTGTGGAGGGAATTAACACCTATTGGACCAGTTTTGATCATGGGGAGTAGAAACTAAAGCATAATTGCCTCTCTCTTCCCTTTTTTAGGTAGATACTTCAAAAATGCATTTTATAAGAACCCTCTGAAGGCCATAAGAAATCAATTTACTAGTTCCCAACGTAGTGTGCTACTCACTGCCATTGAGTTGATTCTAACTCATAGCAACCCTCTTTGGGTCTCTGAGGCAGTAAACTTTTACGGACGTAGATTGCCCAGTCTTCCTTCTGCATAGTGGCTGGTGGCTTTGAAATGCCAACCTTTTGGTTAGCAGTCAAATGCCTTAGGCACTATGCCACCAGAGATCTAGCTGATATTATTTCCTTTTACTGGCTTTCCCTTCTTTCCTGATTCACTGTTCCATCACTTTCTTCTCAGATAAACCAATTCTATCCAATCCTTTGTCCCTGGCTCTGCATTTTGGGAAACCCAGTCTAAATTCATCACAAATATAGCTTGTCACTCTCTTTTTCTTAACAATATTTGAGCCCTATGTTCAATTGGATTTTCCTACTAGACTGTAATTTTGGAAAACCTTAACTTTGTTCTCTGATTCTGTTTAATTGGCAATAACTGCCAGTCATTTAGGAGCTCTGGTGGCATAGAGCCTAAGGCATTTGACTTCTCAGAAGGAAGGTTGAGCAATCTACTTCCATACTGATACTGCCTTGGAAACCCAAGGAGGGGTCACTATGAATTGCATCTTACTCGATGGCAGTGGGTTTTTGGGCCAGTCATTTACCTTTGTAGTTTCCTGATCCCTTTATAAATTATTAAAAATATCAGGAGGTTGATAACTAAGGAAGCCTATGGTGAATTCTTTTCCAAAGCCAAGGATTCTCTTCCTTTGCGTAATCACTTTCTAATTTAACTATGTTCTAGTTCTGGGCTTTTTTTAAAGGGACATCTGGGAATGTCTAACTTATACACTGACTATACAGTGATTATCTAATGCTTTTTTTTTTTAAGTTTATTTTGCATCTTTTCTTGTATTTCTACAGATTTTCCTTCTTATTTAAGCGTTTCTTCACCTTGTTCCTCCTTCTCTAGATTTAGAATATAAATCATAGACTATTCTAATTCTTAGCATTTATTCTTCTGCCCTGCTGCCTCTTACACAGAGGGATGAGACAATAAACGCCAAGGTTAAAGGATTGTGCATTCATGCATGGCCAGGCAGCCAATACCCATTAATTTTCCATAAACCCTCCCCTCATACTTTCTTATTTCTAATCATTCATGCTGAAATTACTAGAAAGATTTTTCTGTTTATAATGGAAACACCAATAACTAGTATTTATTGAGCACTTTCTAAATGCCAAGGAGTATTCTCTATACTTTCTGTAATTATTTCATATTTTACAACCCTCCTATGAGGAACTGGATTCTCAAGAGAAGCTGAGCAACTTACCCAATGTCACACAGTCAGTATATGATAGAGTAAGTATATGAATACATGTGGTCTCTTTCCAAAACTAATGCTCTTAATCCTTGAGTAATGCTGTGGATTCATATAGAATTATAGTGGCTGAGATAGGACATCTCAAAATGAAACCCAAATCTCCTGTGAAGTGGGTTAGGATATGGTACTGTGAAACAGCAGGCTGCGAGAATGAAAGAGCTTTTTGGTAGAAGGAGATGGTCACTCAACTTGTAATAGTTCGTGCTGATTAACGAAGTTTGCTTGCTGTGACTTACTACTGCTGACTTGGAAAATGAAAATTCATGCACATTAGCTTTGAAGCTCCTTATTTAACACGTCAAAATAGGGTCTAGGGTTCCAAAGAGCAGGCATACTTGAGGATCACTAGTAATGTGATTCTTAAAGCCTGCCTCGGTTAATTGTTCTCAGTCTCCTTTGCAAGGCCTTGTATTGAAGAAGAACTACAAATGGGAGTCAAGAGCTGCTTACAAGCCAAATCTCTGTAATTGCAACTCATTGCTCCTTTGACGTGAATCACAGTAAAGTGAGTGTGTTTGTATCTGTGTATTTCCAGCTATAAAAATAGTTTGTGGGAGAGGTGAGCAAAACACAGGATCATAGAAGGATTCTTCCAACTTCAGCCATGGCTTCCAAAGATCGTGGTATCAACAAAGGAGGAACTTTAGAAATATAACACTAAGAGATGTGATACTAACAGGAACAAAAACAAAAAAAGTTACTCTCAATTCCAACTCATGGCAGCACAGTGTGGGTGTGAGTAGAACTGTGCTCCATAAAGATTTTCAGTGGCCGATTTTTCAGAAGGAGAATATCGGCACTTTCTTCCCAGGTGCCTCTCGGTGGACTCCAACCTCCACCCTTTGGTGAGCAGCTGAGCTAGTTAACTGCTCGCACCACCCATGGCCTCGTAACAAAAAGAGATGTTACACCAACCAGAGGGAGAGATGGAGTCCGAAGAGTGTTAAGGAAAAGACTGAAATAGAAAGGGGCAGACAGCCTGGAGTGACCTAAAGTACTTGATCGAGTTATCTTGATATTCCAAAGCAGGGGCTTAAAGACATTATTCAGGAGGCTTCAGAGAGTGTAAATGTTGGCTGTTAAATATCAAATTGAGTTGTCAGAAAAATACATTTTTCAAATAATAATATCAGTGTCAATGATGATCATATATTTATCTGTTTAATGTTGTAGATATTAGAGGGTTAATTAATATTTTCTTGGTTGATCATTCATGGCTATCGAGGTAGAGATAGAACATGTATAGTTATTGTCAGATTACTATTTACATTAAGTAGGAAAAGATAGAAACAGGGAATTAGGTAAAAGCCAGATCATTATTATGTTTAGATAAGAGCTATACCAAACACAGAATGGAATGATCTATGGTGAAGGGTGGTCACACACACTGTCTCTAAGATTCTTCTCTGCTCATGGATGTTTCTTGAGTCCTTGGTAATTCAAATGCAAATAAACTTGAAAGTATCTCTTTAGTAAAAAGAAAAAAAAAAACAGGTAGTCCTTAGGGATACTAGACCACATACCCTTGGGGCTATGTGAGTAGCAGTGGTCTAAAATCCATATCTTGAAGATTTGGACTGGATAGTTTGATTAGTTTGCTACAAGGTGAAGGAGTGAATGTGTTTGTGTATTCATGGCACTGGAGAAATCAGAACCTGCTTTTGAAGGTAAAAGATCAGGACAGAAAACCGTTCTTTGTTTTTTGCTTACAAATGTGTAAACTTTGTACAAAAGAGATATTAAAATTTTTCTTTAGAACATGGCACATATAATTAATTTTTAGAAAATAAATCCAGTACTGTTTATTATTGGGATCTTAATAGTGCTCACCAACAAAACTATGGTAATAACAGACTTTTGGAAACAGATCATAATGGCCCACCTGAAAAACTGTAGTGCTTATTCAGGCTTGATATTATAGGCCTCATTTTCACAAACAGCTCAGCAGGAAAGATTGAATGTTGTGCTGTCAACTTCTTAGAAAAGAAGGAGGAGGGAGAAAATGTTATGAGTCAAAATACAGGTTAAAGGTAAAGGCAGTTATAGCAGATATAATAATGTGAATGAGCAAGGATAATAACAAAAATAAAATCAAAACATCAAAGTAGTGTTGAGCAACCTTATTAAAAGAACAACTTTATCATAATGTTTTTTTAATTAATTTTTAAAATTTTGGGAAATATGATATTGTATTTTGCCAGTTAATTACATAGCTGCCTATAAAGCATTGGTATACATTTCTTTCATGTTCACGTTATATACCAGAAAAAGATAGAAGTAGGGAATTGGGTAAAAACCAGATAGTTGTATTTTTTAGATAAGAACTATACCAAGCACAGGAAGGAATGATCTGCAGAGAAGGGTAGTCATATACACTAAGCAAACAGAAATGGGGCCCAGTAGAGTCTATCATGATTGCACACAAGGTCTCAAGAGGAGAGCTGGCTGTACAATTTAATCCTCCATCTCTCACTAATTATAACAAGATGTTAATGAGGCATAATAATGAAGATAGTAAACTAAGGTGTGAAGTCTAATGAACAATTTTGATTGATACTAAGTAAAAAAGAGAAG
>NW_006921672.1:493169-495855 GCF_000298275.1 Orycteropus afer afer
GCTTCCTTAAAGATTACAGCCTTGGAAACCTGATGGGGCATTCTACTCTACCCTATAGAGTCACTATGTGCCAGAACCAACTCAAAGGCAAATTTTTATAAACCAGCAACTATACAGTCTCATTATCTTTCAATAGCATAAAACTGGTGTATTCTTGACTAGACCATCCTAAATTGTGTTTTCTGACACTGTCACCTGAAGTCATCAAAATATGATCAGGAAGTAAAGATGAAATAGCAAGAGCAAATGTCAGATGATAGAATGCAAGGCAGTGCCGTGGGGCTAGGTAGATGACATACTGAAGACAACACATACTTGTTCTTAGATGAAAACCACAGTATTCTACAAAAGCAGTTGTTTTTAATTCTGGATCTTCAAATTGCAACCTCGATACGTTAAAAATGTAAATCTCAGTCAGTAAAAGATCAGAATAACATTGTAGGGAAGAAACATAAAGAAGGTTCTTCCTGAAACCAATTTTACAAGTGATAAGTAATTGCCTCCATGTTTTGCATGTTTTGAAGCTGCATTAATTATTAAGATATGTTTCCCCCAAGCCATATTAAGTTATTTACACTTTCATTCATTTGTTTCTCAAAGCAAAAAGAACAAATAGTTGAAAATACTCCTGGAGGGAAGGAGTCATATTTGATAACCTTACTTTTCCTTGGAGGGAAGGTAGTGAGTAGCTATGGTTTAAAATCTGTATCATGAAGATTTGGACTGGATAGTTTGACCAGTTTGCTGGAAGGTGAGGGTGTGAGTATATTCATGTATTAATGATCACTGGTTAGGAAACCCAGCCTGAGCTTACACTTATGCTCTAAGCATTCAGGTATATATGTCCCCATCTGACATGTTGTGTGTCTGAAAATATTCTGTTTGCGAGAAGGAATACAATCCCTTTTATAACTAGAGAGATAACAGAGACTTGGACTTAGACAAGTACCAATGCCTATTTCTTGGTGATGAAAGATACATTTGGAATCTGTTTCTGAGATTTTTTTCTGCCAATAGATGCTTCCGAGTCCTTGGAAATTCAAATACAAATAAACTTGAAAGCACATCTTCAGTAAAAAGGAAAAAAAAATAAAATAAAGTAGTCATTTGGTATACTGGACTACATACCCTTGGGCTCATACATTGGCTGATGAACCAAAGGTAGAGTAAAAGGTCCTTCCCACACCAGCCGGGCACAGGCCAAGAAAGGCCACTTGGAGCATGCAGATAAACAGCAGGAGATGGCAGCTGCATGACCTGCAGTTTGGCACAGAGAATAATATTATCAACAACTAGGAAAAATATTCTGCTATTGATATTCTTGTCACAGATGGGAGGTCAAATGTCTTTGTTTGTGTAGTATCCACAAAAGAATAGTCTGTGTTATGCTTTCTACTCAAGCACACTAGAATACTTATGGGTTTTAAAAACAAGACAGACATTTGTTTTATGTATGGGCCTCTATCATAACACTGATAACACTCTGATCTAATTGTTGTTTTTTACCACCTGACAGTGAACTCCTTAAGGATACCCAAACCCATTGCCATTGAGTAGATTCTGATTCTAGTGACCTTATAGGACAGAATAGAACTGCCCCATAGGTCTTCCAAGACAGTAATCATTACAGAAGCTGACTGCCACATTTCTCCCATGGGGCAGCTGGTGGGCTTGAACTGCCAATATTTCAGTTAGCAGCCAACAACTTTAACTACTATGCCACCAGGGCTATCTTCCCTTAATGATAAAGACCAGGTTTTGTATATCAGCTTCTTTCAATAACTGATAGAGAGGCAATGCTGAAATATACATTGGCATTAATGGGGAGAAATTAAATCTTGGTTTGTAACTCTTCATTCTTTAATATTTCTGACTAATTATATTCCCTTGTCACTTGACCACAAAAACTATTGGATTCCCATGACGTATTCATCGATGCTTATACTCATTGGTTTCGGGTTTGTGCCTTTCCCCAGATTGCAAACTTCGTGAAATCTAGAACTCAAATGTATTGTTCACTCACTATTTCCCAAGTAAGGAAAACAAAACAAAACAAACAAAACAGAACTCATTGCTGTCAAGTCAGTTCTGACTCATAGCAGCCCCTTCTTGGGTTTCCGAGGCAGTATCTCCATGGAAGTAGGTTGCCCAGTCTTCTTTCTGAGAAGTGCCTGGTGAGTTTGAACTGTTAGCCTTCTGCTTAGCAGTCAAATCACTTAGGCACTAGGCTACTAGAGATCCTCAAGTACAGAAAGCAACATTAAAAATGTTATTCACCCTAGGTGAAAGAAGTCATGAATAATTTATGTAAAGAATCTTGTTTAATTCTTCCTTTATTTCAAGTTTTGAGAGTATAATATTCATATACTATTAGAATTATATATATTCTGCAACAACAAATAAAAATAAAGAGAGTATTGCCTGGAGCTGATTCATTTTAAAATGCACTATTATCCTGGAGGATTCAATCGATAGACCACAAAATCATCCACTAGCAAATCAATTATTCCTCAAAAACTATGCTACTCAATGGAGAATATGGCTGTGAAATGAAAACACGATGTGGTTTATTATTAGCATATGAGAACTAATTTGTTTTGCTATTGTAAGAAATCTATCATTAGTTGTCTTTACCCCAGTATTTATAGGGCAAGAAGAAGAGATGTTATTGTGTGAAATTAGCAGA
>NW_006921672.1:496983-515133 GCF_000298275.1 Orycteropus afer afer
TGTTTTGCCTTAAAAATTTTTATTTACCAGAGTTAGTCATTCTCTTTGTATTATACACATTTCCCATACTGAGAGAGTGTGGAGAGCGATTTCATATTTACAGAAAATTTTCATTGCACAGTGCCTCACAGATCAGTTTATGCATTCTATAGAGGCCATATTAGATCCATTTCAGAAACACAGAAGATTTCCAATAGCACAGAACCGTGCTACCCACAAATTAGGAAACTGTGGTATGTAAAATTCACGACCACACTCAGCAACAAGCAGTAAGAGCACACTTCACAGAAGAAGAAAACCAGAAGCAATTATTTTCTATTGCATCTGATATTATAACCTTAGCTTGAAATATTTCAAGTAAACGAAGGTAGATACAACAGTGAGCCGGATGGTGTCTCTTAAAAAGAATTAAAAAATGAATTAGATCTGCTTGGAACAGAAATTACTTTATCCACCTCTACTCTTCACCCCCAAATATAAGAAACGTCAAATAATTGAGAATGGAGCTATGCAGAACCAGGGTGAGTATTGGCATTGAGAATTACCAAATAAACAATTTAGTGAGGAATAGTGCTTCTTGAGGCCAGTGTAACCTTGATGGGAATTGGCTGGTGCAGAATAAACACAGAGTTTTCAGCAACATCAAGAAATTTGAGGAGCCATGAGGCAATTGTTGCTCCATTAATACTCTTATAGTTAGTGAGCATGACATTTTGGAAATTAAAAAAGAAAATTAAAGTTAGGTGTTCAACATACATAGAAGAGTTTGGGCAGGAGTGGGAAGTAGGCAGTATCTGGAATAATTTAGAGAGCTTGAAAAATATGATGTAAACAGAAGAAATTTCTTTAAACTTTATTCATCACATCTTTTTCTTACATGACATCTTTTTCTTACATGACATCTTTTTCTTACATGACATCTTTCCAGCACCATACTAGATTGGGGAGAGGAGTTTAAAAAAAACACAGACCACATCATTTTTTATTTTCACCATAGGTGAGTGCCATCACCTGTGGTAAGGTTCTACTTTAAGAGGTGCAAGGGAGCCATAATGTATTTACACAAGTAGTTCAAAGGAAGACAATAAATACTGAATGATGATTTCACAAAGGAGATGATGCTTGAATAGGAGGTCTGCAACATGAATAAAGGCCTGTTCTATGTTAGAGCTTCAGATTTGAGGTTAAAAATATGGTTTAAAAGAAAGGAATTTAAAAGACAGAATGAGAAGTAGGTGTAAGAAGAGAAGGACATGATCATATTGGAAAGAGGAGGAGCACAGGCTGTTGCCTTTTGTTTGGATATGGAGATATGGAAACTAGGAGAGCTAATCATGATCAGACAATTATTAAAACCAGAAATGATTTTCTTATTTGCAGAAAAAAAAAAAGGCTCAAAGGGAACAATATAATCTCTTTACATGTTTCACCTGCCTTAATAATATAAATGTCTCAAATGACATATTTGTAAAACATCTGGCCAAGTCATTGTAGATTCACCTCTCTTAACCTCCTACATCAAGGACTTTGTTGTCTAATTATAGACAGGAGAGTTTGTAAATAGTTTTAAATTATTTCCCTTGGGAGGCCCTGGATGGTGCAAAGAGTTAACTCACTGGGTTGTTACCCAAAAGTTGAGGTTTGAGGACACCTAGAGTCGCCCTGCAAGAAAAGCTTGTGATCTGCTAACAATGTAAACCTCAGCCATTGAAAACCTTATGGATCACAGTTCAAATTTGACACACATGGCATTGCCATGACTTGGAGATCAGTCAACAGAAATTTTTTTTCTCTCTCTCTCTCTCTCTCTCTCTCCTCTGCACATTCTGGAAGGTCACTGAAGAAAATAAGCAGTTAAAAAATTTAATTATTAAAGTGATCATGTGATTCATACACTTGATAGAATACGATAAAACAATATTAATATGAGTTTTCAAGCTATTTCGGTGATAGGACCCTAGGTAACTCTAGGTTGAATTGTGTAGCTAAACATAAAATATCTCTCATCAATAATCAAAATTATCACACAGTAAACAAATTCTGACCAGACTAAAAAAAATACATGTGGGTTAGTGAGAAAATGAGCAGAGACTGCAATGAAAAATAACCCTTTTGATGAAGCTGGAGGATCATTTAGAAAAGGTAAAGGAAGAGTAGGTGGGAAGGTGTGCCAGAGAGGAAATCCTGATACAAGTTTCTGAAAGAAAAGAGAAGAAGGAAATTATTAGATGTTCGAAAACATCAAATAAAACAAAAACAAAGCAAAAAAATAATGCAATGAAAATAATTATTTTTTAGTTATTTCCTAACTGAATGTTGGTGCTGTATGGATTTATAGAATGTAGTTGATGTGCACCTTTGGACATATTCTCATTTGTGGAAAATTTAACTCAACACATTAATTATTCCGGACACAAATGAATTGTCACCCCCAGGTGGTAGGTCTAAGGAAGTAAATACTCCTTCTCTTATTTATGAAATTTCATTATAATTAATTTGCCATGGAACTATAATGTAACTATTTTAATTTCACTCTCATTACTCATAAGCATTTAGAACAACTTGTGTGTGTGTGTGTTTGTTTGTAAGTACTATCAGACAGACAGATTTAGCTGAATCAACCTTTTGATAATGTCTTATAACAATATTGCCTGATTTTAAAATATGACTGCTATTGCTTGTGGCTAGACTGTAAAAACTTTTTGGTATGTTTTGGGGATAGGGTGGGGAAACTAGGATGGAGAGAGGAAAACTGGGCTAGGACTGAATTCAGAAACATACACGCTGTTTAACTTTTGATAATCACTTAAGCTTGATCTCCTTATCTTCAAAATAAAATGAATGATATTTAAGGATGCTTTTAGCATTAAAAACTACCAGAAAAATACTGTGTTTAAATAAGTAAATAAAATCTTCATATCTATTTTGTATCTTATTTTGGAAATAGTTAACTTAATACTGGGATATGTAATTGTTAGGTCTTGTGGAGTCGGTTCCAACCCATAGCAACCTATGTACAACAGAACGAAACACTGCCTGGTCTTGTGCGATCCTCCTAACTATTGCTATGTTTGAGTCCATTGTTGCATCCGCCTGTCAATCCATCTCACTGAGAGTCTTCTTCCTTTCTACTGATGTCCTTCTACAGTGACTGGTCCCTTCTGATTACATGTCCAAAGTATGTGAGGTGAAGTCTCACTATCCTCTCTTCTAAAAATCATCTAGCTTTACTTCTTCCAAGACAGATTTGTTCATTTTTCTGGCAGTCCAGGATATAGTCAATAGTCTTCGCCAACACCACAATTTAAGGGCATGAATTCTTCTGCAGTCCTCCTTATTCATTGTCTGCCTTTTGCATATGAGGGGATTGAAAACACCATGTCTTGAATTAGGCCCACCTTAGTCCATAAAGTGAAACCTTTGCTTTTGAACATTTTAAAGAAGGTTTTTGCAGCTGATTTGCCTAATGCAAAATGCCATTTGATTTCTTGACTACTACTGCCATGGGAAACAATTGTGAATCCACAAAAAATGAAATCCTTGACAATTTCAATCTTTTTTTCCATTTATCTTGATATTGCTTATTGGGTCTGTTGTGAGGATTTTTTGTTTTCATATGGTAAACATGATAAGTTATGTGAGATGGGGTTATGCCTCAAATGGGGAAAAAAAACTTTTCTGTGTACTTCTTACTGAAGTCTCACAATAGTATGACTTAGTATATAATTTATTTTCTTTATGTTGAAATGTAATCCATATTGAAGGCTATCATCGCTGATCCTCATCAGTAAGTGCTTCAAGTCCTCTTCGTTATCAGTAATCAAGGCTGTGTCATCTGCATATTCCAGGTCATCTGCATATTCCAGGTCATCTCCGATAGTGATATCATGTTCGTCTTCATATGGTCCATCTCCTCAGATTATTTAATCAGCATACAGATTGAATAGTTATAGTGAAAGGATACAATCCTGACATGCACCTTTCCTGATTTTAGTACACAGAGTTTTCCCTTGTTCTATTTGGATGACTGCCTCTCAGTGTATAAACAGGTTCTGCATGAGCACAATTAAATGTTCTGGAATTCCTGTTCTTTGCACTGTTATCCATAATTTGATATGATTCATACAATTGAATATTTTGCATAGTCAATAAGACGTGTTATATTCAAGAATATCTTTCTGATATATTTTCCTCTCAGCCAAGATCCATCTGACATCAGCAGTCATATCCCTTTTTACACAAACTCTTCTGAATCCAGCTTGAATTTCTGGCTGTTCCTGTCAATGTATTGCTGCAATCATTTTTGTATTATCTTTAGCAAAACTTTACTTGTGTGTGATATTAATGATATTGTTCAATAACTGCTACATTCTGTTGGATCCCTTTCTTTGAAATGGGCACAAAGATAGATCCCTTCCAATCAGTTGCCCACGTAGTTGTCTTCCAAATTTCTTGGACGTGAACACTCCAGTGTTGCATTCATTTGTTGAAACTTATCAACTTCAGTTGGTATTCTGTCAGTGCTTTCAGTGCACCTTGGATTTCTTCCTTCAATACGTCAGTGGGAAAATACTGATTCCCAAATAGGTCAATTTAACCAATGGCTATAAAGTTAAACAACAACAGAGAGTCTAGTTTCAGGATTATCCTCCCTTCACACCCCTTACAAATATGTAAAGCTTGAAAGCAAATGCACAAGATTTACTTGAAAAATGAAGTTCATATGGTAACCATGAACACATTACTTGATATTGGGTTATACCTCAAATGGGGGAGGAGGGAACCAACTATGTATTTCTGTGTATTTCTCACTGAATTCTCATAATAATGTGATTTTGTATACACTGTGATCATAAGTCCCAGTTATCTCATCCTGGATCCAATTTTAAGTGGGATATATTATATTATAAGACTATGTGCCAGATAGACTTTCTATATAATTGGTTTAGACAATCTGGTCATTGTGTTTCTACATGTGAATCTACCTCGTACTTTTCAAAGGTACCTAATTACTAGAAAGGAGAAGAATGTCAATTACACTCTAAGTACATTCTGAGCAGAGTTTCTGGGTAATTCCATTCCTGTGTAATTTACCCTGACATTTATGCTAGATGTAAATTTTAAAAATATTTCTGAGAGTTACTATTGAAGTACATTTGAGGCTCATAGCTAATTGAGAGTCCTTCTTACTAATAAAATAGATAATGTAGTTATTATGTATCAATCTTTTTGTATGCTTATGACAAACACATATTAACATCAAGAGCTTTTAAAATCTGTGACTTCATTAATAAGTTGAAGAAAATAAAGGTTATTCATAGTATTACAAGTTTTAGAAGTATTTTAATAGTAAAATAAATACCTTTATTTACAATATTATGAAATGCTCATTCATTAATAATTTCATCTCAGACTTTGCTCTGTAATTTTTATAACAGGTCATCAATGTGCACAGAGATATTTAATAGCATCCCTCTTTTTCATTTTTATTTTTTTGCTATGGAGTTTGTTGTCTCACGATAAATAGAAACATGCGATGCAGTAATAAAGTGAATACAAAAGACAAAAAAGAAAGCATTTCTGCACAGTAATTCAAAGTAATTTGGAAAGTCATAAGTTCATCATGTAAATAATAGCTTCTGAGATTTGATCCTCAGAGTTTTGTAAAAATAAATTACTTTTCACTAGTTAGTGCTGAAGAACTCATTAAGAGGAAGAATTTATGTATGAGACTTGAGTTTAGTATTAAACAAGATTTTTTTAAGAAAGATACATAAAATAAGTAGTAAACATTTAGCTACCTATGTAGACTAATCTTTGAGGGGGTCTTGAAGAAGAAATTACATATGACTCTTAGCCAGTTGATGCCTTTAGACAGGTCAGTTCTCTCTCTCTCTTTTTTTTTTTTACCTCCCTCTGTTAGTACAGACAATCCTAGTACAATTTCAAGCTACTTGAATTCAAGGAAAAGCACTAGGCAACAACAGGATTAGACCCAAGGGACATAAGTGTTAAAATGACCCATGTCTAGTATTTAATCACCAGACAAAGGTATTGATAAAAACATGGGTTTATTATGTTCTTTAAAAAGTTATTTTTATTTTCAGAATAAGTAAAAACAAACCTTAATTGTGTTTTCATGTGGTTGTTAAGTTCAAAATAGATTGAGGTCTTTTCCTTCATTCTTAAAGAATGATAGTGATTGGAGATTGATATTGAAAATTGTCAATCAGTTACCAGTTATAAAGTTTGAAAGAGACCTTCACACTTCCTACTGGTGGACCGCAAAATTTATCATTTGTCAGTGTACTCTGGAGTAATGCAAAATTCCCCACAATGGGCTATCAGTAATTCAACTGACCTCACTAGGGTTTTGTAAGAAATTCTTTATCTCACTTTGAAGGATACCAGAGTGCTGTTGCATTCTGAACTTGGACATTAAAAAAGAGGTAAAAGCACTTACATTACCCCTTTGATCTGACAGTACTTTAAAAACCAGAAAATAACTTTACAGCTTTTCCATAGAGGTCTATCCAGATACTCACAAAGGATTGGTTTTCACCTGATGCCACTGTCAGCCTTCAATGAATTAAGTACAGAACTTGAATCCTCGGTTTTTAGTCCCTAGTTGTAACTGAAAAATCTTCAATCACTTTCCACATGGCATCACCATCGTTCTCTTTTTACATTGTCTTGCCTTTCCAATAACAGCTTCTTTGCAACTGGGAATGGAAAGCAAAAAGCAAAGTGAGATGGAAGAGAATAAGGCAGGATAAACTTTGTCCACCTTGTTGCTTCCTTAGAGAAATCACAGATCACTCCATTGGGACACACAGAGTTGGAAATTTCCCTTCAAAGAGCTGAATAAGTGTTATTTCATGATTTTGTCTCTCACATTTGAAGATATTTGGAGTAAAAAGATGACATGTGAAAATAATTTTAATTTAATCCATCTTTCAAGCTATGCTGCTGATTGTCCTGGTAAGAAAAATTGCTATTTTATGCCATGATTAGAATGTTTTCCATCTTGGCCTATGAGTATTTCATTTCCCTTTGAGAATTGGAAGAAAGGTAATATGTATAGTGTCAAATCCTTTAAATTTTCAGTGATGTAATTTTAACTGATTTAGGTACATTATATCATATTAATTAACAGGTTATGGTAAAAGCTAGTTCTATATAATCTACTTAGGGGTTCCATTTGTTTAATTTTTACTCCAAGCTATAACCAATGTGATTCCACAACCTTCTTTTGATAGTGCTATAAATCTCCTGGCTTTGGTTGCAAACATGCGTGAATTTTAAGCTCCAGGAAAGGAGTATAAACTGAGACCAGATATGGGGGCTAAAGAGTTGTGAAAAGAATTAGGATTAAAGGAAATGATCACACTGTAGGAGTGATTGCCATGGAAGAAGGAAAACTGCCCATCAGTCTAAATACAATCAGAAACCTCTGTATCTTACCTTCCTACTGAGCAAACTATGGTAATAATGATAAATAACAAAATTGAGGAAGAGTGCTTATCAAGAAAAGTCACTTATTTTTCCATCTAAATTCTGTGCTATTTATATGACACTGTTTAATATTTTTGTGATCCCTACCCATAAACAACAACAAACCACAGAAAGTCCACATTTCAGGAGATGGGTCAAAACTACACATGTACAAAGGAAAATGTATGATAGTAATAATATTAAACAGTTTCTAGGTGTGTCAACCTGAGTCACTCTGTTATTTTCAGCATTGAGATAGAAAATACGGTGTTTGGGATTCAACAGCAGATGTCTCTAGACAGAATCAATGTCTGTGAGTTAGAGGACAATGCCATTTTTTTTATTTTTCCAGTGAGGTCTGTTTAGAATTAAGCAGGATTCCAAAAACCAACAAGCTATACAGTAGACAAAAGACTAAACAAAGATACACGATTCTGTCAGGATTCCAACTAAATAGAGAGATGTTAATTGCAGAGTTGTAGTGTAAACAAATGGGAGCTCTGGTAGCATAGTGCCTAAGCCACTTGATTGCTAACCAGAAGCCTGTTGGTTCAAACCCACCAACCACTCCTTGGGAGGAAGGTTGGGCAATCCTACTTCTGTAGTGATACTGCCTCGGAAACCCAAGGAAGGGTTGCTATGAGTCGGGGCCAACTCCACGGCACATAACAACAACAACAACAGTATAAACAAATAAACCAAGACACAATAGAGGGTCAGAAGTTGGTGGTAGATTTATCTATGGGGGTGGAGTAGGGTATGCATGACACGTAATTGCTCAGGGCCCTAGTCCAATGCATCATATGTGAACTTGGAAGAATAAAGGAAAGTTAACAACCCAGTGCCTCTAAAGATTTTTTTTTTTAATACCTAGGTTGACTGAAAGGTACTTAAGACTTGGGTGAAGCTGAGTGTCCATGTGAAATTTCTTTAGTAGATTCACCTCCTTAAATGTGATGAACTTAATATTGGACAGGTATCTTTCATACTATTCTGTGCTTTAAGAATACAACTGTGTATTCTAAATACGTCACTTGGGAGCCTGTCATTTCACCATATGTTTTATGGAGATTGCACTCCAGCAGCTCTGTGGTCAAGTTCAACCTGTAAAACTGCTTTATTTAGCCCTTGCAGTGTTTCAAATCATTCTGAAATAGTTATTGTTTTTTCTGAAATCAGAGTGTTATTGCTTAAATTTGTGAGTTTTAGGCTCTTGTAAGAAGGTGGGAATGGTTTACTTGCCTAGATTGCTGAGCCTTTCTTCCAAGGTCACTCTGGGTATACTCAAACCCCCAACCTTTTGGTTAGCAGGCAAACAGAAGAACTGTTCATGGTCACAGAGCCCATTCTATTTCTTCGGTACTACATTTTATAGTAACAATGGCAGATTCAGAGGAGCTCTGGTGGTGTGGTGGTTAAATCATTCAGTTGCTAACCCAAAGCCTGATGGTTTGAACCCACCAGTTTCTTTGTGGGTGAAACATGAGGCAGACAGTCTGTTTCCGTAAAGACTTACATACTTGGAAACCCTGTGGGAGAGTTATACTCCACTGCATAGGGTTGCTATGAGTTGGAATTGACTCCATGGCAGTGGTTTTGGGTTTGGTTATGGAAGATTTCAAAACTGATCCAAGGCACCATTCAGCATCTACCACAGGCAATATTTTCATTGTCTTAAATGAATGGGCTGTTTTGAACAGGAAGCATATGTTCTGAGTAAGGAAGCCCAAGGCAAAGCCTGATTTAACGGGAGACCTTCAAGGCATTGGGAAGAGCCTGCGTATTCTGAAAAGAGGGGTTTGGTATTTCCTGCAGTAAGTCCAGAATGCATAAAAGCACTACCTTAGGAAAGAACATGATGTATTCCAGGGTTGATAATAATAGAAGGCAGTGCCTTTATACTTTTTTTTTTTTTTTTTAATGAGTGGCCCTGTATAACTTGACAAGATGTAGGGCATATTAAAAGTCTCATAAATGAAAATCTCATTACATAATATTTGCTTAACTTCTTTAGCATGCTTTAAAACTGTCTTATGTTTTGAGGCAGAGTTCTGAACTCTAGCCTAAATAGTCCGAAAGTCCACATTAGGGCTGCCACTAAGTAGAGTACTGGTAACACAAGGTGTTGGGAATTTTAAGACAAGTTTTGTGGTTTATGGAGCAGCCTACATTATTGTTATGTGAGCAATTTGTGATACGCCACATGCCTCCAAATAGTTTTGTTCAAAGGGATGCTTAGTCGGTTCTTTCCTACATTGTAGTTATGGGATATATTAATGTTTTGATTACCTAGGGCCACTCTAATAAGAATATACCACAAATGGGATGGCTGTAACAAACAGGAGTTTATTCTTACAATTTTTGGAGGCTAGAAGTCTGAGTCCAAGTGCCAGCCTCTAGGGGCTGGGTGTAGCCCCTCAACCTTGTGCTTCAACTCTGCCTGCTGCTCCTGGCCCACTGAAGCTGGAGGCTTTTCTTCACTCAAAGAGCTGCTGGCTGCTGAGGCTGACAAGCCCAAGGAAGACAAGTAAAAAGGCACAGTCCTGATATTACCAAACCACATGTCAGGCCATTAAGTCAAGTCCTTAAAAGTCCCAAGATTGGCAGAGCATGGCAGACTTCTGGACAACAACTCAGCTACATGCAGGGTCCAAGAGTGCCATAAGCTAGAGACCATTCCCAAGGCTGCTCCTTATATACAGGAAGCAGACCACATCCCTAAAACAGCTACTCAGCTTCTTGTGGTAGATATCACCATGGAGTGGATTGCCAGTCTCGTCATGGGGAATAACTACCACCAGCTGCCCAGCCACTCAACCAGGCCCCGGCAAGTTGACACACAACCTTAACTATCACAATTAGTCTTTCTAAAATGCAGTTTTGTACATATTTCCTGATTGGATTTCATCACCATTAAATAAGACCATTCCATTACATTTCTAACAGCCATTTAAAAATGCAACTTACTGTAGCCTTTCTCTTACAATACAAACATCACTGTGATTGCAAACTCATAGTTTTAAAACAGGAGCAAACTACATTAGCTTTTTCTGTCTTATTGTAGAAATTTAGGTCAAAATTTGTAATTTAATTCCTTGATTCTAGAAAACATGATGACCTGATGCTATTCATTTGCTTTTAAATAAAATTACATTGATGAATATGTATTGGGAATTAGTCATTTTCCAACTTTATTTATCTCTTGTACATCCAATTGCTATCAATTAAGCCAGAAATATTGACAGGAAGAGTATGAAGAGTATAAAGAGATAAAAAATTCCAGAGAAAATGATAGAGTGGGCCATTGTGTTCAACTGTGAAATGATTACCTGATTAATAAGTTGAGGCATAAAAAGAAGAAAAAGAAGAAACCTCACAGTGACATGTAGTATCTGAGTTTAACAACACACCCTACTTGACTGTCTCTTCTGAGTCGGGCATTGAGCTATAGATTAGAAGCATAATAGTGCTATGTCCACTGCCCTGGAGAAGCTTTTGGTCTGAATCTTTTAAATTGCATTTGTTCTTACTAGTAGAGATCTATAAAACTCACTTTCATTTACCAGATTTATCATTTGATGGAAAAAGAAAACTTGGCACCTGATTCTGCTCTGCCTGACTCCCAACTGGAGTTCCTTCTAGCTTTCTAAATTACTTGGCGCTAAGCAAGCCTTCGCTGCCAAAAAGTGAATGGCTCAGTATTTGAAACCAGGCACATCAGCAAAATCCAGATTGAATGCTGAAATCACTTTGATTCAGATAAAGCAAGTCACTTGAACCTGGGAGGAAATTACTTATTACAAAAAGATAATAGAGTTGAAAATGGAAAAGAAATAGAGAAAGAGCTCCAGGTAGCTTCATCAAAAAGAATTTTCTTTGTAGATGTTGTTAATAAGTTCCAGCAGATGAGCTGTATAGACCTAATTATTGCACTGTATTTACAATAAAAGAGGTAAGTAGAAACTTGGAAAGTTATAAACAGTCCAATATGTGAGTTGTGTAAAACTAGATTGATTGTGGCCTACTAGCATGGTAAACAGGAAAAGAAAAATGGGAAAAAGCCACTACTTTTTCAAACAATTTAATTGATTAATTAATCCATCTATTTATCCATCTTGCAGAGAAATATGATTTGAATGCATACAATGCATCATTAATCTGCAGGTAAGGAGCAAAGGGACATGAATAAAATTTCACTACTGTTTTCATGAACATACGAACTAGTTGCAGAAAGTAGTAAGTAAATAAAAAATATGGTGTAATACGTGTAGTAATAGATCTGCATTCCCTAAATTTATGGCATATCCAGCAGGAAAATGAAAATGCCTATTGTCTCCTGGCATTTAATTTCTCTTGTTTAGTCATTGCAACATGTATGTGTGTGAGTGTGTGTATGTGTACACATATATGGTCTCTTCCATTAATAAGATAAAATGGCCACATTAACAGTCTAATTAATATACTTCTTTTTCTAGTATGTGATAAGGAGGAAAACATTAGACAAAAACGATTGGTGGTCTTAACCTGTATACATATAAAAACCTTGGCAAAAAAAAAAGTCTCTTAATTCTCAGGAACACAAATTTTAAGAGCATGTACTACTGATAATAATACAAAATATATCCATTCTTCTCTTTACTTATTTCTCATCTTTGGTCTAGAAAATTATCTTTCCTGCCCAGGACTACTCTTCCAACTTCCTACTATTTTGTGCATCTTATGGAGCCATCCATTTACTACATTTCAGTCAGAACCATCATAAAGTGTAAATCTGATCATATCATGCCATTACCCAAAGTACTCAAAAGTTTTTCTTTGTACTTAGAATTAAATCAAAATTTCTTCCCATGAGTATTAACTACGATGATGCAAATGATGTCAATGAAAGAACTTTAAAATATATAGTAGCCCAAACATAATACTGTTTTATTTCCTGTTCAGGTGAAGTCTAAAATGTATGCTCTTTAAAAGCAGGGGACTCTTTTCCAAGTCTTTATATTCAGGAATCAGATTCCTTCCTTGTTGAGTCTATCACCACCTTCAACACGTGTCATCCAAGTTTGTCACCACTGTCTTTATCAAGCATGTGCATGAGAAAACGAGCAATAGCCCCTTTTTTTCCCCTCAAATGGACTATACTTTGCCTGACTTTTTGCAGGGTTAGTTTTCTTTTACCCTTGAGATAAGGCCTAAATGTTGTCTAATCAAAGAGGCCTCCTTTGATATCCCTCAAGTAGTTTTATTGACACTGCCCATATTTCTGCTCTCTATCACATCCCTTTGCTTATTGCTTCATAGCATTCATGAAAGTTGAAATCACGTTATATATGTGTCTATTTCTTTTTCTCTTTTTCCCTGTTAGAATGAAATTTTCTAAAAGGTGAAGATCATGTCTCTCTTGAATATTCCAAGTCCAATACAGTCCTTTGTGCATCCTCACCTCACTGTTAATAGAGTCGATACTGACTCATAGTGACCTTATTGAGTTTTCAAGGCTGGAAATCTTTATGGAAACAGACTGCCTCATCTTTCTTCCAAGGAGTGGCTGTTGGATTTGAACTACCAACTTTTTGGTTAGCAGCCTTAACCACTGCACTACCAGTGCTCCTTGTTTTGTGTATAGCGGGCCCCAAATAAATTCACCTCATACATGTGCTTTAACGTTCTGTGTGGTATAAAAAAAATCAACAAGTTCCTCTTCTCACTGTGAGATCCATTGCCCTGTGCATGTCCTAGTCCTTTGTTTTGAGAACATAGTCTTTCACTCTTCCCTATTATACATACGATAAACAGAACCAATGATTAGAAGTTAAAAAAAAAAAAAAAAACCCACACTGTTATATAATCATTACTTTGAATAAAGTGATTGTTTTGAATCAAAGCTTGCTATTCAGTGAATGTTGATAGAATAAACAACAATAATAATCACAAAAAAGGGACAGGGAAAGAAAAATGGTAGAGCAAGAGTTCTAATGTCCTTTGTCACAAACGTGTTTTGTAATTTCTAGGTTCTGTGGTAAAAGTATATATAATTAATAAACCAAGTGGAGAGTAAAGGAATATTTAAAAACACTAAACCAAAGCAGCCAGATGCCTTAATCTATGGTAAAGTGCATGGTAAACTTTAAAGTGCTATACAAATGATAAGAGATAATCATTGCTAATAAATACGGTGGGAGCTCTGGTAGCATAGTACCTAAGGCACTTGACTGCTAACCAGAAGGCAAACCCACCAGCCACTGGTCAGAAGGAAGGTTGGGCAATCTACTTCCATGGTGATACTGTCTCGGAGACCCAAGGAGGGGTCGCTATGAGTCGGGTCTGACTTGATGGCACATAACAACAACAACAAACCAAAGGAAAAAGGAGCAGAGAAATAGAAACAAGAAACATGGAACAAACTGAAAGCAAATGATAAGCTGATAGTTTTGAGCAAGAATTAGTAAGAGTAGTACATGTTTTCTGACAAAATACTCCAATCGAAAGACACAAATGGCAACTAGATACAACAACAATATGCTATTTACAAAAGGTACATCTCAATAAAATAGATTCAAGAAATATCAAAAAGTAAAAGAATGAAGGAAAGATGTATCACAAAAACAATAGATGAAAAGAAAGCCTAATCAATATCAGACAAAGTAGACTTCAAGACAAAAAATCTTTGCCATAAGAAAAAATAAAATATTGTACTGTTAAAATTTGAACTCACCAAGAATACATAATAATTCTAAGCTTCAAATGTGGCCTTAATACATGCAAAGCAAAAATGACAGAAATGGAAGGGGAGCCACACAAATCCAATATAATCTGGAAAAATGATGAACATGTTTGTAGATAATTTGATCAAAATGCTTAAAAAGTTCCATTGACTTTTACACATAATTGACAGTAGCGGTTAAAGCAGTTGTTTCAAGCACATAAACAGCATTTCTAAAAATTGTCCATATGCTGAGTCATAAAGCAAGACTCAACAAATTGCAAAGGCCTGACATCATATAATACAATTTTCTGGTCATTGTAGAATTAAACTATAAACCAACAACAGAAAGATTCTATTAAAGTCCCGTATGTTTTGGAATTAGAATATATACATTTGAGCCTTGTTTTGATATTCCCTGGAGAGCACATTTCCCCAGCTGACTAAATCATTACTTTAACATTCTTTACTAGGTTTGAAGATTAAACCCAGATCATCATTGCAAAGGAAAACCAGCAGAGCATAAGGGTTAATAGTATGAGTACAATTTAGTTGAAAAAAAAAAAATGTTCTAACCACCTACTAAAAACGTGGTTAATGTAGATATCTTATGTGCATTGGTTTTCTAGGGCTGCCATAACAAAATATCACAAACTGGATGGCTGAAGTGGGAGAAAGATGTGAAAATGTGCTTCCGTAAAGATTTACAGCTTTGGAAACCCAATGGGACAGTTCTGTTCTGTCCTGTATGCTATGACTTGAAATCAACTGAACAGCAGTCAGTTTTGCTGGGCAGGTGGCTCACAGAAACAAATTTATTCCCCCACAGTTCTGAAGGCTAGAAGTCTGAAACCCAGTTGTCAGCAATGTTGATTCCTTCTGAAGGTTCTGAGGGAGAATTTGTTCAATGCCTCCTGTAGCTTCTGGTGATGGCAGCATTCCTGAGTTTGTGGGAGCTTAACTTCTGTCTCTAGCTCCATTTGCACATTTGCCTTCTTTCTGAGTCTCTCTGTGCCTCTGTGGTAGTTCAGTTGGTGTGTCACATTGGTTGGGTCTGGTTGAGTGGCTGAGTAGCTGGATGTAATATTCCCCGTGATGAGACTGGTAATCAACTCCATGGTGGAATCTACTGTGAGCAGCTGAGTAGCTGCCTTAGGGAATGTGATCTGCTTCCTGTATACAAGCAGAAGGCTTGGGGAATGATCTCTAGCCTATGGCATGCTTGGACCCTTCATGTAGCCATCTCATTGTCCAGCAGCCTGCCATGCTCTGCTGAGCTTGGGACTTAAAATGGACTTAAGTTAATGGCCTGCCATGTGGTTTGGTAACATTGGAACTGTGCCTTTTTACTTGTGAACCTTAGGTTTGTCAGCCTCAGCAGCCAGCAGCTATCTGAGTGAAGAAACACCTCTAGCTCCAGTGGGCCAGGAGCAGGAGGCAGAGCTAGACCCCAAGGTTGAGGGGCTTTCACCCAGCCCCTAGAGCCTGGTACTTTGAACTTGGATTTAAAGCCTCCAAATTGTAAGAATAAACTCCTGTTTGTTAAGGCCATCCCATTTGTGGTATATTCCTGTCAGAGTATCACCAGGTAAACAGAACAGCCTCTTCTCCACTTTTTATAAGGACACCAGTCATATTGGGTTAGGGCCCACCCTACTTTAGTATGATCTCATGTTAACTAAGGACATCTATAAAAGACTGTTTCCAAATAAGGCATACCCACAGGTGATTAGGACTTGAGCATGTATTTTCAGCAACACAAACCAACTCATAAAAACTTCTGTACATTTGGTAGTAAAATGAAGATAATGAGGGTATTTTTTCACAAAAATTGAATTTGATAAGGCTTATGAAACACTTATAACAGTTCCTGGTACATATTAAACAATCTACTTAAGCTCTTATTGACAATATGATTAGTATTTTATCATCATTGATATTACCAATTTCTCCTCTGGGGAAAAAATAGTGTTACATCTTGTTATGTGTTACAATCAAATGGACCACATTCCCATCTCACCTATCACAAAAGAACCTCTTCTTCCTGCATGCTATCTTCACCTTTCTTAATATCCAACAATTTCTCAATTTGCTTGTTCTTTCCCTAAATGTTGTTCTTATTTTGTACTTGTCCTTGAAGACTTTTTCTCAGCACAATGGCTCTTTAAGGTACAAGGGAGGATTATGTCTTCCTATATTTTTGGAATTGTGCTAAGTGTATTCCAGGTCAAAAATATTACATCTCTCATTTGTTTACTCCCCAGAGCTTTTCTCAAGAGAGCTGTCAGTACATCTTCTTTTATTCAATGATTCATAACAAGGACCATTTCAAATGGCCTGATTTGTTGTAGGAGTCAACCTGCTGGTTCCATTTCTTTCTACCCAGAAGTTGTGTTGCTGCCCTTCCCTGACATTTGGTCCCGACTCATTTTACTGTATTTAATATCAACAAAGAAACGATTACAAGAATAGTCTTCTCTCCTAGAATGTTGCTAGGATCCTATGTAGTTTTCTGACTTTCCTGTCTAACTTCCTAGAATCATGCCAGTTAAGCAAATGACTCCTTTTCAAAAAATGGCTGGGCACCAGGGGCCTGGAAATCTATATTTATAACATAGGCCTTATTAGTATTATTATTACTGTTTTAAAAGCTTCCTGGTTAAATTGCCTACTTCTGACATATTCCCTTTTCTAGCCATTCAATGAATTGCAATAAGAGTTATTAGCTTATAGCAATGTACTTATATCATCTCACTCCTCTATTGAGCAAGCCTATATTTACCTGTTACTACAAACCAAATAAATTCTAGATTTCTTGATGTGGGAAACAAATTCCTTTACAACATCTTAACTCCCATCACCTCCTATTTCATCAAAAGGATGCAATCCTGGAGGTACTTCCTCATCTATGCCAAGAAATTTGGAAGACAGCCAGCTGACCAACCAACTGAAAGAGATGAACACTTGTGTTCTTTCCAAAGAAATGTTATCTAACAGAATGTGGAAATTATCAAACAATATCAATAATATCATACAAACATAAAATTTTGCTGCAGATAATGGTTACAGTAATCCATCTATAGGAAACTGCCATAAATTCAAGCCACAGTCAGAAGAAGATGTGGAATGAGGGCTGTCATTGATGGTGTTGGATGGATCTTGGCTGAAAGCAAAGAATAGCAAAAAGTTGTTTACCTGTGTTTTATTGGCTACATAAAAACATTCAAAGTGTGGATCATAACAAATTATGGATAACATTGCAAAGAATGAGAATTCCAGAATGCTTCATTGTGCTCATGCAGAACCTGACTAAGTACATAGACCAAGAGGCAGTCATTTGAACCAAACAGTAGAAGATATTGCATGGTTTAAAATGAGAGAGGTATAAACAAAGTAGGAGGTCTCATGCTCCTGGATCTCAAAACCTACTATACCGCCACTGTATTCAAAACAGCATGGTATCAGTACAACGATAGATAGATAGACCAATGGAACAGAATCAAAAACCAAGAAATAGACCCAGCCATCTGTGGACACCTGATCTTTGACAAAGGGCCAAAACCCATTAAATGGGGGAGAGTTAGCCTCTTCAACAAATGGCGTTGGTAAAATTGGATATCCTCTTGCAGAAAAATGAAACAAGACCCATACCTCACCCCATACACAAAAATGAACTCAAGTTAGTTCAAAGATTTAAATGTAAAACCAAAAACTATAAAGCTCATCAAAGATAAAATCAGGGCAAATCTAGGGGCCCTAATTTGTGACATAAATAGACTATCAAGCATAGCACAAAAGGCACAGAGAGCAGAAGAGAAACTAGATGACTGAGACCTTTTAAAAATTACATTCTTATGTGCATCTAAAGACTTCTCCAAAAGGGTAAAAAGAGAATCTACAGATTGGGAAAATATATTTGGCTATGACATACCTGACATGGAGCTTAGCTCCAAAAT
>NW_006921672.1:515753-517454 GCF_000298275.1 Orycteropus afer afer
AGGACATTAATTTTTTAAAAAAATTATTTATTTATTATTAATGTCCTCCAAATTCATCCACATTGTGAGATGATCCGTGTATTCTTCCTTATTCTTTGAAATAAGCCATCGCAGAAGGACAAATATTGTATGAGCCCATTATTGTAATAAATCAAAGAAAGATTTACTCAGGGAAGGAAATCCACTTTGTTGGTTACCAGGATGGGAAGAAAGGGGAGGGAAAATTTCAGACTAGTTGAAAATCATGTGTTGATTTGGGTGAGGGGAGGGATGGTATGGAGGTCTTGGATTCATCATTCATTGGAGTCAACAGCTAGTGTACTGCCTACCAGCCTTGAGCTCCTCAGCCCCTGCTGCTGCAAGAGTCGGGAAAAGCCTCCAGCTTGATGTTTGATCCAGGAACTTCGGACTTGCGAGCTTCTATAAGTGTGATTCTGTTGTGCTGCCTACAACTGTCCGTGAGTGAACAATCCACCATTCGGCCTGGAGATCTTAGATTCATCATTTGTTGGAGTCAACAGCAAGTATACTGCCTGCCAACCTAGAGCTCCTCGGCCCCTGCAGCTGCAAGAGTTGGGAAAATCCTCCAGCTTGACATTTCATCCAAGAACTTTGGACTTGCCGGCTTTTATAAGAGTCTGCAGCTGGAAAGCATCTTTCTTCTTGAGACCCTAAAGTAGGCCAGCCACAGTTGACTGTGAACCAGGGTCCCTGAATCTTTCCCAGAATGCCACTTCACAGAATAATAATATTAGAACTAGAAGATATCCGAGTAACCCTAAGGACGTTCCAGACCTGGATGACTGGAAAGGTGCGACATTCCCCTTGTTACTCTTATACCCCACACCCACTTGGTGAATGGAAATGCGGCCATCCCCCATTCCCACCCACCTTCTGGGCCTGCAGGAATTCCATCCCACTCTGCATGCTCGGATGGAGCCTCAGTGCCCTGCCCTGCCCTCCCCCTATTTTTTTTTTTCCTCTCTCTCTTTTTTTTCTGGTTTTTAGTTTGCATGCTTTTGTCTGTTTTAAAAGTACTACTGTTATAACTACTTTTGTCCTTTTGCTACTATTCTTTATTCTTCCCCTCCCAGGTCCTAGTTTTCAGCTTTTTTCTTTTCTCTTTTCCTGGTTGCAAATTTTTTCTTCTTCTTCTTTTTTTTCTTGTGGTTAACCCCATTCCTTGTTCTTTTCGAATTTTTCCCATTTTTTGTTTCATTATTCTTCTTCTCTGCCTTTTTTCTCTTATTGCCCTATCCCCAGATATTGTAGGTTTTCTTGTTTTTTTCTCTGACCTTCTTGTTTGTCTGGAGGGTACAGCCATTTTGATTGTTTACATGTGGCAGCCATTTTGGATATTTAAAGTGACAGAGGGCACAGCCATTTTGGATATTTAAAGTGACCAAGGGTGCAGCCATTTTGAATGTTTACAAGTGGCAACCATTTTGGATTTTAAAGTTATAGCATTCTCCTTCAGATTCCAGGGACCTAAGAACAGGCAGTGAGGTGTGAAGCAAGAAGAGGACAAAAAAAGGGACCTAAGAACAGACAGCGAGGTGGGAAGCAGGGAAGCGGGGAGAGGACAAAAAAAAAAAGGCAAAGGGGACTGGGACAGATCGAGGAGTCAGCCATAGGGACCCAGGTGAAGAGAGGGAACCCAGGCCATGCCCCACAAGGAGCAAGGCAGGAAGGCAAGGAGAG
>NW_006921672.1:517554-519029 GCF_000298275.1 Orycteropus afer afer
TATTTTGGTCATGTTGTCAGAAGGGACCATTTCACTGGAGAAGGATGTCATGCTTGGTAAGGTGGAGGGTTGATGAAAGAGGGGAAGGCCCTCAATGAGATGAATTGACACAGTGGCAGCAGCGATGGGCTCAAATATAACAAAGATCGTGGAGCTGGTGCAGGACCAGGTGGTATTTCGTTCTGCTGTGCATAGGGTTGCTATGAGTCAGAGACAACTCGACAGCACCTAACAACAACACTGTATCTCTTACATCTCATTATTTCTGTGTTGATAGTTTTAAGTCAAGCCAGGCAGCCTGCTTAAATGTTGTTATGTTAAGATATATCTGTCTGGCTCCCTGAGTTTGGATTTGCACAAGTCAACAATTTTTCTCAGAGATTCCAGAACTAGGTGTGCTGAGTGTTGGCTGTTCCCCAGAATTATGAATTAAGAAATCAGAAAACATCAGTCAATTCTTAATCACAAAGCAATGTTCGTATAAAATAAGGTACCACCCCAAAGAAAGTACGTGGAGATTCAGGCTAAAAATATGGAAGTAAAACCACTGAAATGATCTTCAGATTCATTCTCCAGGGAATTTGTGTCAGATCATTAAAGATAGGAGAAATATAATGAACTGAAGAAATATGTCAAAGTAAAGCTCTGTTTAAAGCTTTTGTGTGAGAAGCTCTGTTTAAAGTTTGTGTGTGAGAAGTCTTCCTTCCTTGCCAGTCTAATAATAAAGTGTAACACAACTTGGGAGAAGTTTTGCACTCCTCATTTAAACTTGGCAACTAAGAAGATTGTTTACAGCAGTGTCAACATCAGTGCCATTGACGGGGAATGACAGCAGCAGAGACTGCTGCCAAGAGAAGGAAGACCAATACAAGAAGCAGAGGGCTTGTGGCCAGGAGATGGTAGCAGTGAGACTTGGATTATTGCACCAAGTCAGAGAAGCTATTTATGATTCACAGGGGCTTATGTGAGCTACTTCTTAGAAGTGACATCGTGATGGGTTGAGTCTGGTGAATATATTTCCCAGGCTGACTGTTGTCCCAAGTTCCATAAGGAATTTCCACCAGATTTTTCATTGCATATAATTTTTAACAATTGCATTTAGAATAGCTGATATGTAATTGGTAAACATGCACTTTGAATGTTCACTTCCTATCAATTATCTTTTATTACCATGTGAGATATATTTGCAATTAAATTAGTTTTTACTTTAACATGTAGCTAAATCTGAAAGATGATCAGCAATAAACTTTACCAAATGTAAGATAACTCATATCTTCCTTTCAAGGACTGTCTGCACAACACGTGGTGCTAAAACAAATGCGATCAGAAAAATGTAGCTGGGGAGAACTTAGTCATTCCTGTCTTTGGTAGCGGTGAGCGAGGCATCTGATGCTGTTCCCCTGCCAACCACTTGATAACCATCCAGTAGAGCTCTGGTAGCATAGTGCCTAAGGCACTTGACTGCTAACCAGAAG
>NW_006921672.1:519849-528083 GCF_000298275.1 Orycteropus afer afer
CTTTAACATGAGCAGTCACTAAAAATATGTTTAAATGTCACCCACTGAAGCATGACTTTGAATGTAGATCAAATAACTGTTGTTCTAAATTAATTTCTTTCTTTTTTTCTCTTGAACAGCTAGATGATACACCTTTTGGTAGAGATGCTTTGAATGCAAAATTAGTTAATTCCAATTATAGCTCAGTTTTTTTGTATCCAATTCAAGTTTTCATCCAGAATAAACCTTTCAAATGTTTATCTTATTGAAGTTGGAGCAGGAGGCACTACTGTGAATGCTTTTGTAAATACTGTTAAAAAATTCAACATTAAAGATAAGATCTTTAATCTTTCTTTTATTCTGTGATCATATGGATGCAGTTTGGTAAAAAACTTGCTCATGCTAAGTTAGTAAATGCAAACTTGGAGTTGGTTGTACTGCACACTTAATTCATTAATTATACCCAACAAGTTGAAACATTCTACAAATTGAAACACAAATATAAGCACATGCTTATTAAAATGTGCATACATATTTGTATATTCACACACAGAGCAGTATATCTATTTTCAATGAAGATAATGTTGAATAAAAGAGTATTAAAAAAGAAACAAACAAAATCCTAAGCATGATAGATAGGAACATGTGCAATCTTTTTTTCCATATCATTAATTAGATTTTGAAATGTTTGAGCCTGAGCCTTAATCAATTAATCCCAATTTACTAAAATGGTACTCAATTATTTTGTCAATTCAGCATCCAAATTTTGATACTTACTTGACTCAAAATCAGTAGAAATTTGCAAAGCATTCAGTGGAACATCAAAAATATCAGTTATTGAAACTATTGTTGTTGTTGCTGTTAGGTGCAGTCAATAGGTACCCTACGTACAACAGACCAAAACACTGCCTGGTCATGTGCCATCCTCACAATCCTTGCTGTACCTGACCCATCATTGCAGCCACTGTGTCAGTTATCCTGTTGAGCATCTTTCTTTTTGCTGCCAAGCCTCTAATTTACCAAGCATAATATCCTTCTCTAGGGAATGGTCCCTTCTAATAACATGACCAAAACAGGTGAGATGCAGTCTGGCCATTCTTACTTCCAAATAATATATCAGACAGTGATTCACTGCTATTCATAAGGTAGGCTTAATTGGTCAGCTCTCTGAGAAATGGATGATCCCTTCTTTCTTCTGAGTCTGTCTTACTAGTCTTGAAGCTCCACTGGAAACCTTGTCGACTATAGCTGACCCTGCTGTAGTTGAAATACTGGTGGCATAGACTGCAGCCTCACAGCAACATTCAAGCCACCACAGTACAATAAACTGACAGAAAAGTGGTGGAACTATTATTATTAGCCAATTTCAATTATTGAAGAAGAAGTTTACTAAAAAGCAAGAAAATGAAGTATATCCCCAAAAATATGAAGGAAGAAAAATGGATGAAAATCTAAGATCAGGTGATATGGAAGTTCAAATTTTGCTATTCAAAAATTTGCTTTGGAATATCTCTATGGAGAGAATATTTAAATTATTTTTAATTACAATACTATTTTTATTTAGATAAAATTACTATTTATTTTAAATGGACTGGTGGTACATAGACCACTGATATTATATCATTTAATATTTGTGAAACAATAAAATTATTAAACACAGAGTATTTATTTGATGAATTAGTCATTTAAAAATATTGCCAAGATACACTGAAAGGATACAAAGGGCAGTACATTTGAATATATTAAATATTTCAGTGTGTGCTGAAAGTTTTGAACAGTTCAATGTACAGTATTAGAATTGATACTACCTTCCATTTTGCATAGTTTGTGTTTACTAGGTAACTCAACCTTTATAGACAGTACATTAAAATATTATGGTCTACCTATACAGAAGAGTCAATTGAAACACACAATTTAAAATGCATTACCAAAAATTGCAACTTAGAAGTTGATCAGAAAAAAAATCACAAAATTAAATGATTGTATGACAAAAAGATATGTAGTGATATGATTTTAGAGATATAGTTAAGAAGAGGAGCCCTGGTGGCACATTGGTTAAAGTGCTTGACTGCAAACCAAAAGGTTGGTGATTTCAGCCCACTAGCCACTCTACAGGAGCTCTGGTAGCATAGTGGCTAAGACACTTGCCTGCTAACCAGACGGCTGGCGGAGTGACACTGCCTCGGAAACCCAAGGAGGGGTCGCTATGAGTCGGGGCCGACTCGACGGCACATAACAACAACAACAACAACAGCCACTCTACAGGAAAAAGATGTGGCAGTCTGCTTCCATAAAGATTACAGCCTTGGAGACTCTATGGGGCAGTTCTATTCTGTCCTGTAGACTCACACTGAGTCAGAATCAACTCATGGCAATGGGTTTGATTCTGGGTTTTATAGTTAAAAAAACCAATTATCTGTTCATAAATAACAAGACAACTATCCAGCTTATGTTATTTTAATTTAGTCAATTGAACCTTTAATGTATAAAACCAAAAACTCATTGTCATTGGGTCGATTCCACCTTATAATGACCCTATAGGATAGAGTAGAACTGTCCCATATGGTTTCCAAGGCACTAAATCTTTATGGAAGCAGACTGTGTTATCTTTCTCCTGCAGAGTGGCCAGTGGGTTTGAACTACCAAGCTTTTGGTTAGCAGCCCAATGTTTTAACCACAGAGCCACCAGAGTTCCTTTCTTTAATGCAGAGGGATATTTAATTTAGATAATCAACATAACACTTAGTATATAGAATTATGTAATTTGTAGGAAAATTTTATTTTTGAAAATAATTCCTGACAAGAACTAGTTGAAAAGTATCAATATTGAATCAGTTTGACTTAAATTTATACATGATTATATTTATTCACTTATTTATTGAGTAGCTCTCATTCTCAAATGTGTTCTAGTTTGAATGATACAGTACACAGTCCGGCTCATTATAGGGAGGAATCTAGGCTTTGATGATGATGAAACAGTCAAGGATGAGTTTAACGTTCTCTTACTATTGTCCTGGAGAAATATGGTTTTCTTGTGTTTAGGTGTGTCTGTCTTCCATTATATCTCACAATAGGACTTGTGGTAAAATCATCGCTGGATTCCTTGTTGTTGTTGTTGGTTACCATCAAGTCCATTACAACTCAAGGTGACTCCACATATGCATAGCAGAACTGCTCCAGAGGGTTTTCAAGACTGTGACTTTTCCAAAGAGATTGTCAGGTGTGTCTTCCGAGGTGCCGCTGGCTGGGTTCAAACTGCCAACCTTTCAGTTCATATTTGAGTGCTTAATCATTTGGGCCACCCAGGAACTTCTGTGCTGCTCCAAAAGTAGTAGGGAAAAGAAAAAATCAAAGAATGTTTAGTTAGGCAGCTGAACTGATTTGAGACCCCAAATCTCAGGATCAGATATTTTGATTTTTGTAATCCATTCAGAATATATTCACTCATGTTAGTGAGAGTCACTGTGCATGGAGGCACTTATGTGTTATATGTAAATGCCTGAAATACTATGAAGATATTGCTAAAATTAGATGATTAATCATTGTTTTTGTTTTGGGGGTTCCCAAATGTCAAATTATTTTTAAAGGACCTACACATAGCTTATAAGAACATGTCTTATGAGAAAGTCTTAAAGAAAATGTTCATTAAGGGCTTACTGGAGGATTTTACACATTTTAGCCATGTCCTAAAAATATGATCCATCCAAATCTTACTTGCTGGGATATTAAACCAGGATGATCCATGACAAGAAGCACTGAATCTGATATTTGTCATACATATATATTTCACAGTATTTGGCCAAAAGATAGATACTGTTTTGGATTTCATCATTAATTCTGTCCTCAAATGGAAAAAAGAGATAGCTTGATCATTTATTGTAAGTTCATCATTGCTCCCATAATAAGTAAGAAATCATGTATGACTGCTTAACTGTTGTGGTCTGTTAATGGGAAATGTGTCTTAATAGTAGAAGCAAACCTTCTAGTTATTGCACTTAAATGACAATATACTCTCTCTTGTTTCCAAATATCTTTATCTTTGGTATATTGTTCTTTTTAAGTAGCTCATGGACAGTCTGACTTCTTGGTAGTCACTGGCATGATAATCACAGTATCTGTGTCTTGGTTCATCCCACAAAGCTTCATATAGAACTTAGAGTAGATTCATGTAAACCTAAAGACAGGATCCATTTTTGTATAGACACTCATTGTAATTCATAGATTAACAACATGATTAGTGTAAATAAAGACAAGAAAAGTTGTTACTTAATATGGCATTGCATTCAACCTCACAATGAATTCCGTTTGGGAAGCATGAAAAGAAAAAAAAAAACATAATAACCCATATAGGAAGATCAAAGTAGATTCTATATTAACATATTTAGTAAACAAATATTGAAATATCACTTATTTTTCAGCATAATGGATTAAACAATAAATAATATAAGAGGATATCACATTTTTGGATGAGATGACACTAGAAAAATTAATTGGAATGAAATTTTGTCCCAGTGATATAGCATGGAAAAACTTGAATTGTCAAAGATTTCATTTTACTTGGATCCAAAATTAACATCTGTGGAAACAGCAGTCAAGAAATCAGACATCACATAACACTGGGAAAATCCACCGCAAATGACTTTTTAGTGTTGAGGAACAAAGATATCACTTTGAAGACTCAGGTGCACCTAACCTGAGCAATGGTATTTTCAGTCACCTCATATGTGTATGAAAGCTGGACAATGCATAAGGAAGACCAAACAAAGCTTGATGCTTTTGCCTTGTGGTGTTGGTGGAGAATACTGGAAATACCATTGACTGCCAGAACAAACAAATCTGTCCTGAAAGAAGTGTAGCCGAAATGCTCCTTAGAAGTGAGAATTCCCAGACTTCATCTCACCTACTTTGGTCATGTTGTCAGAAGGGACCATTCACTGGAGAAGGATATCATGCTTGGAGGCTCAGTCAAAAAAGGGGAAGACCCTAAACGAGATGTTTTGACACAGTGGCTGCAACTATGGGCTTAGGTATAGCAAGGGGCGTGAGGAGGATGCAAGACGAGGCAGTGTTTCATTCTGTTTTACATAGAGTCACTATGAGTAGGAGCCAACTCGACGGCACCTAACAACAGCAAGCCAATGGTTCTCCAATTTCTTTTGTGAATAAGAATCATTTCTACCATCATAAAATGTGATTCAGAATGTCTAGGGACATTCTGGTTTTGCCAGGATTAACTGGTTTCCAGGAATGTGGGAACTCAGTGCCAAACTAGTATGAGGTGGACATGCCATTGTCTGGATTTAAGAATATGATTCTGACAAGAACTCCTGATAATACTGATACAAAGTGTAAAAGTGGCATGACTTCATCACACCCCCTCTAACCTCAGAAGATGGAGGAGAGAGGATCAAGATCAGCATCCCAAGGCTGATTCCTGTGAGGGGAATTCAGTTATACCTCCTCTCTACAAATTTTTTTACCAATTCTGAAACCAGCTGCCCCTCCCATGGCACTCCCTCCTTCTCTGCTAGCTTTGATCATTCACTGAAGTGTCCACACAGAACTTACAGACCATAACTCACAGTTATAGGGTTTATTAGGGAAGAAACAGGTACTTAGGTAACTCAGGGTACAGTTTTATATATATAAACAACTACTTCTCAGCTATGCTTGCAAGCAGGACTCTCCCTTAGTCCCTGTGCCCCTCAGTCTGACCTCTGCCTTGCTTGGGTCAATGTTACAGCTTTTAGCTGTATTAACAACTGTTGGGAGGCACTTCACTCTGCCATCAAATCTCTTGCCCAAAAACGTTCTGCTTTCTTGCTCCGTGAGTGGGCATACTGACTGTAGCTATCTTACTTCATGGCCCAGGAAACCCATTGCACCGTTTTTCTTGCACTAATCTCCTGGTTCCGTTGCCATTATTTCTCTGCCACTGAACTCTTTTGACCTGCTGCTTCTTTTAGCTGCTGTCATGCTGTCCCTCACTGCCTTCAGTGTTACAACTTTCTCTGTCTACTACTGGTTTAGGAGATTCTCAGCACAGGGTCCCTGGGTCCAAAGGATGTGTTCTGTTTCTGGCTGTTCTTGGTGATAATGAGGTCCCCCATTTACGCTTCTGGTATTGGCTCTCTTTAAGCCTAGTCAGGTAACAAAACTGACCGATTCCCTCATTAGGGTTCCATACACCTTATTTGTGTCCCACCCCTGCAAGAGTTCCATGTAACTTATTTACATTATTAGCAGGCTGTCCAGCCACCTTGGTGGGCCACAAACACCTTATTTGTATAGTCCCACAAAATCATTTTGTGGGAGCACCAGACCATGGATAGAAAGGTCATATTAAATAATTCACTGCACCACACAGGGTATGTGAGAACCAGTATGTTGTATGTGGTGGGGAGCAGTACAATGGTTTTAGATGAGGATTGCAATTATTAGAATTATGTTTTATATAAATGTAAATATCTATTTAGCAATGATAAACAGTTAAACATGATGGTATTCCAAATTAAGGCATTGGAGATATCCAAGTACGTTGGTGGTGGTGTTGTTAGGTGCTGCTGAGTCATCTCCAATTCATAGTGACCCTATGCACAGCAGAAAGAAATACTGCCAGGTCCTGTACCTGCCACATGATCCTTGCTATACCTGAGCTCATTGTTGCAGCCACTATGTCTATCCATCTTGTTAAGGGCCTTCCTCTTCTTCATTGACCCTCCACTTTACCAAGCATGATATCCTTCTCCAGGGAATGGTTCCTTCTGACAATATGACCAAAGTAAGTGAGACGAAGTCTGGCCATTCTCGCTTCCAAGGATCATTCCAGCTGCACTTCTTCCAGGATAGATTTATTAGTCCTTTTAGCAGACCATGGTACTCTTAGCATTCTTCTCTAACACCGCAACTCAAAAGCATCAACTCTTCTTCAGTCTTCCTTATCCATTGTCCAGTCTCACATGCATAAGAGGTGATTGAAAATACCATGGCTTAGGGTAGGCTCACCTTAGTCTTCAAGAAGACATCTTTTCTCTTCATCACTTCAAAGAGGTCTTCTTGCAGCAGATTTGCCCAATGCAATACGTCATCTCATATCTTGACTGCTGCTTCCATTCCTGTTGATTGTAGAACCAAGTAATATGAAGTCCTTGACGACTTCAATCTTTTCTCCATTTATCATGAAGTGGTTTATTGGACCAGTTGTAAGGATTTTTGTTTTCTTTATATTGAGGTATGATCCATACTGCAGACTGTAGTCTTTCATCTTCATCAGTAAGTGTTTCAAGTCATTCATCCTCACTTTCTGCAAGCAAAGTTGGGTCATCTGCATAACGCAGGTTGTTAATGAGCCTTCCTCCAATCCTGAGGCTGAATTCTTCTTCATATAGTCCAGCTTCTCAGATTATTTGCTCAGCATACAAGTTGAATAAGCATGGTGAAATGATACAACCTTGACACACTCCCTTCCTGATTTTGAGCCATGCAATATCCCCTTGTTCTGTTCAAACGACAGCCTCCTGGTCTATGTACAGTTTCCTCAGGAGTACAACCAATTGTTCTGGAATTCCCATTTTTCTTAATATTATCCATAATTTGTTATGACCCACACAATCGAATGCTTTTGCATGGTCAATAAAACATAAGTAAATGTCTTTCTGGTATTCTTTGTTTTCAGTTCAGAGCCATCTGACATCAGCAATGATACCCCTCGTCCAATGTCCTCCTCTGAGGCATTGGTATACAGAGCTATTTCTGAGGCAAAATATATTTACCAGGATTGGAGACTGATTAGATGATAGATTAGATGGGGAGAATAATGGATTATCTAAAATTGTATGGCATGTTGATGGGGTTAAAATTATTATTCAAGTTCCTATGGTCAAGAAAGTAAATAGTTTGAAGAATGAGGAAGATAAATAATTTGATTGTGGATATCTACAGTTTTAGGAGCGGTGGACTTCAAAAATGAGCAAATACCTGGTTGTATGATTTCTTTTTGCTGTCTTTTCAGGGTTAGTTTTATGATGGCACAAAAAAATTTCTGCATCCCAGGCATATTAGAGCTCTTAGGCAGGGTATATTGCCTAAATAAACCTCTCCTCCAACTGTTCATTAATATTTATTTTATCTAATGCTAAAAGTCTTCTTCCATAATCAATGACAACCCATCTAGAAGTTCCGTAAAGACACAGTTTTTTTCCCTCTTTTTGGTTGGGATGTGTGTGTGTGTGTGTGTGTATATATATATATATATA
>NW_006921672.1:558578-567610 GCF_000298275.1 Orycteropus afer afer
TTTCACGCAAATTCTTCTGCTAGTTGGGGTTAGTCCAAATCTGCATCCTTTCCTTCAAGGCTCAGGGGTCCAAGATTATCTTCTGTGTCTGTGTTAATTGGTTTCCCTTTTCTTTGTTGAAGAGGGTCTGTGCAATCCTTCTGCCTAGTCCGCCATCTTGCCCCACCTCCCCCAGCATTCTTTAAGGAAGGTGTTCCTACTCAGAAATTTACAATCTACAAAGCTTCTTTTAAATTATATTGGAAAAACTCAAACTGCTTTGTGGGATTAATAAGCATAAAATAGTTCCCTACTGCTTTCAGTTCTTACAGTCAGTCATTCCCCATAGTTAGTAATATTTCAATGAAAAACCTGAGGCCAGGAGAGGATTGGTAAGTTCCTAATTTCATACAATGAGAGTTTGAAACTTTAGGCTTTTAACTAAGGTTTCTAGGCCCCCTGTTTAGTGGCAGGGAAGCACATGGTTTTCGTTTTCCTTTTTTTGGTTTTTATTGATTTGTTTATTTTCCAAGTGAGAAAGTCAAACTGGTAATGGGCAAGACATTTCTTCTTTTCTTTTTTCACATTTTAATATCAAATTTCAGCTGAAGTTTTCTATTGTTGTTGTTGTTGTTATGTGCTGTCAAGTCGGACCCGACTCATAGCGACCCCTCCTTGGGTTTCCGAGGCAGTATCACTATGGAAGTAGATTGCCCCATCTTCCTTCCAAGGAGTGGCTGATGGGTTTGAATTGCCAGCCTTCTGGTTAGCAGTCAAGTGTCTTAGGCACTATGCTACCAGAGCTCCTGAAGTTTTCTATAGTATATGAAAAAATGAAAAGGTTCATAGAACAGATAAACCAAATACACCTTAAATAAAAGCTTCAGCCTCTTATAATTCATAGGAAATATGAGTATACTAAATATATAATTGAATGCAGAAAGTCACAAACAATAAGAAGATTGAATTGTAATTATAGCACTTTATATTAAACCAGGAACTGTCTTGGTAATTTTCCCCAAAGTAATATATATAAGAGGCTTTTGGTAGTCAAGCATTGGGAGTAGAAAGATAATCAGCCAAGATAATAGCTTTGAGTCAATAAGCCTAAAAAAAAAAAAAAAAAAAAGTCTATTTTCCATATTATGTGAATGTAATTTAACAACCAAGTATCTTACATTTTGAGTCAATCTATTGTTTCACTAAACTACTATATGGAACAACATAATCTTCCTCAAAAAGTCCCTCCCATAAATTCAGGAAATAAGATTTGTTTTTTTCAACTGGAAGAGAATATCTTCCTGGACACTGTAAAAGGAAGAGAGGATAGTAATATTCTGACAGTCACTTTGTACTGAGTTTAGTTCATAATATTCATATCCAAACCCAAAACCAAACTCACTGCCATTGAGTCAATTCCAACTCATGTTGACCCCCGTGGGGTTTCCAAGGCTGTAAATCTTTATGGAAGCAGATTTCCCCAACTTTCTTCTGCAGAGATGCTGTTGGGTTCGAACCACCAAACTTTTGGTTAGCAGTCAAATGCCTTAACCACTATGCCACCACAGCTCCTTATTTGTCATATAACTTTTTAAAATAAAGGCAAATATATCTTCATATTTTTCATTAACAAACATTTATTTAGTATATATTATGTGTCAGTTTAATGGTTAATTGCTTGACCACTAACTGAAATGTTGGTAGTTCAAACCCAACCAGTGGCTCTATGGGTGAAAGCCCTGGTGATTTGCTTCCTTAAGGAAGCTACTATCTCATGGATTCAGCCACGAAAATCCTGTGGGACAGTTTTACTCTGTCACATGGAGTATCTGTGAGTTAGAATCAATTTGATGGCACCCAACAATATGTGTTGGAAACGATGCAAAACTCTGTGAATGTTTGAATAAAATAAGGCTCATTCCTTGTTCTGTAGGATTTAACAGTGAATGTAACTTAACATGTTCGTACTGTCTCACGGATTCAGTATAATCCCTTTTCCCATTATGGTGATCCCCTGTTGATAGCTCTGGGGCATTATACTATACCTTGCTAGTTTCCCTAAGTCCTATACATATCATTGCAAATGATCTTTTTATTAGACTCTCCTTAATCATTAATCAAGACTCTCCTTAATCAGTGCACTGTTTCAGGCCTTGACCCTGATAATGTAGGCATGTACAAAGTGCCATGGACAAATCAATAAGGCACATTAATGAGTGAAGAGCTAATACATCCTGCAGAACCAGAGAACTCCAAAACCCCTCTAAAGTCTATGAAACAAAGAAACCTGAAAGTAGCCCAATTTTGCACAAATCTAAAACACATCGAATTGCATATTTGTTGGAGGAGAGGTAATTGGATAAAATTAAGGTTGGTGGATAATTTATTACCAGTTGCTAATAAGTGTGTTTGAAATATAATAAATTTATCTTCTACTATCATAAGAAACAAGTGTCCTATAAACCTGCAAGAAGACTTTATTACTTTAATATTATCTTTTTAATAAAAAAAAAATGTATTGTGATTTGAGTGAAAGTTTACAGAGCATATTCCCTTTCCATACAACAGTACTCATATACTTTGTCTCATTACTTTGATATTCTTGAAGATCATCTTCTAATAGCTTTTCCAAACTAAAATCAGCTCCGAGATGAGAATTTGATAATTGGGTCCAAATTTCATTTTGAAATTCTGTTATTCTTTATAATCCTTGTTCAATCATTTTGCCAATAGTGATATTAATTAGGGGGAAAAAAATTAAAAAGTCACTTGCCCATTTTCAAAATTTTCCTCTACTTTTCCATAACAGATTTCCGTTACTGCTTTCATGCATTACAGGATAGAAATCCCGAAATTAAAATGAGTATAGAGAATGCTGTGTTTTAGGATGTTGGATATCTGCGAATCTGGATTAACATAAAAGATAAGTTAGAAGGTGATTATCTTGGTAACACCACCTGAATCAGGCTCAGAAGTCTGTGCAGAGGTTCTGAGAATTGGCTGCTACAGTTAGCTCCAGAAGGGCATTAATTCCAGCCTCGTGTGGGATAGGGTGAAAATATGTCAGTGCTCGCTCTGGAAATGGTCTTAATTGACATATTCAGTCACACAGGGCACATTTGGAATCTGTGACTAATAGGACATAAGACAGATGGCAAAATATTGTTCAGAGGGCACAAGGGCTGGGTCTAGTCCAGGGGAGAAAATTATCCTCTTAGGCAATTTATAGGGGCTGCCCTGTTCATGGACCACAGACTAGAGTTCCGAATAAGACACTGCTCCCTATTGAGGATAATGGGAATTCCAGAACACTTAATTGTACTCGTGAGGAACCTGTACATAGGTCAGGAGTCTGTCATTCGAACAGGGCAAGGGTAGACTGCATGGTTTAAAATCAAGAAGGGACTGTGTCAGGGTTGTATCCTTTCACCAACTTATTCAATCTGTATGCTGAGCAAATAATCCAAGAAGCTGGATTACATGAAGAAGAATGTGGCATCAGGATTGGAGGAAGACTCATTAACATCCTGCAACATGCAGACAACACAGCTTTGCTTTCTGAAAGTGAGGATAACTTGAAGCACTTACTGATGAAGATTGAAGACTATAGTTTGCAGTATGGAGGGATTTCTATGAGTCAGGTCCAATTTGACAGCACATAACAACAACAACAACATAAATACAACAAAAATCCTCATAAGTGGACCGATAAACAGCATCATGATAAATGGAGAAAAGATTGAAGCTGCCAAAGACTTCATATTACTTGGTTCTACAATCCACAACAATGGAAGCAGCACTCAGAACATCAGATGACATATTGCATTGGGCAAATCTTCTGCAAAAGACCTCTTTCAAGTAATGAAGAGCAAAGATGTTTCCTTGAAGACTAGGGTGCGCTTGACACAAGCCATGGTATTTTTGATCACTTCACATGCATGTGAGAGCTGGACAATTAAAAAGAAAGACTGAAGATGAGTTGATGCTTTTGAGTTGTGGTACTGGCAAAAAATACTGAGAGCACTGTGGACTGCAAAAAGAACTAACAGATCTGTCCTGGAAGAAGTGCAGCCGGAATGCTCCTTGGAAGAGAGAATGCCCAGATTTTTGTCTAACCTACTTTGGCCATGTTTTCAGAAGGAACCATTCCCTAGAGAAGGCTATCATGCTTGGTAAAGTGGAGGGTCAATGAAAAACAGGAAAGCCCTCAGCAAGATGGATAGACACACTAATGACTGAAAACCAGAAGAGTTGTGGGATGACATCAAGGATATAATACATGAAGAAAACAGAAGGACATTAAAAAGTCAGGAAAAAAAGAAAAGACAGAAATGGATGTAATAAAAGATTCTGAAACTTGCTTTTGAATGAAGAGTAAATAAACAGAAGAAATGATGATGTAAGAGCTGAACAGGAGATTTCAAAGGGAAATGGAGTATGCAAAGACATAGAGTTAAAAAACCAAAAAGAATAAAGATGCTCACACCTCTTAAGCTGAAAGAACTGCGGAAACAAATTAAAGCCTCTAGTTGCACTATTGAAGAATTCTATGGGTGAAATACTGAATGATGCAGAAAGCATCAAAAGAAATGGAAGGAATGTGCAGAGTCACCATACCAAAAAGAATTGGTTAATGTTCAACATTTTCAAGAAGTAGTATATGATCAAGAATGGATAGTACTAAAGAAGACCAAGCTGCACTGAAAGCATTGGCAAAAATAATTAAAAAAAAAAAAAAAAAAAGCTCCAGAAATAGATGGAATATCAACTGAGATATTCCAACAAAAGATGAAACACTGGAGGAACTCACTCATCTATGCCAAGAAACTTGTAAGACACATACCTGGCCAACTAACTGGAAGAGATCCATATTTGTGCCCATTCCAAAGAAAAGTGATCAAACAGTGTGTGGAAATTATCAAACAATATCATACCCAAGTAAAATGTTACTGAAGATAATTCAAAAAGAATTGCAATAGTATATCAACAGGGAACTGCCAGAAATTCAAGCTGGATTTAGAAGAGGATGTAGAAGGAAGGATACCATTGCTGATGTCAGATAGGTCTTGGCTGAAAGTAGAAAATAAAAGAAAAATGTTTACCTGTGCTTTATTGGCTATGAAAAAGCATTCAAGTGTATGGATCATAACAAATCACAGATAAAAATTGCAGAACCTGTACATAGACCAAGATGCAGTCCTTAGAACAGAACAATGGGATACTGAATGGTTTAAAATCAGGAAATGTATACATCCGGGTTGTATCCTTTCACCATATTTGTTCAGTCTCTGTGCTGAGCAAACAATGTGAGAAATTGGACTATATGAAGAAGAATGCAGCTGCAGGATTGGAGGAAGACTCTTTGACAACCTGTAATATGCATTTGATAAAATCTTGCTTGCTGAAAGCAAAGAGGACTTGAAGCATTTACTGATGAAGGTCAGTGACCAAACCCTTCAGAATGGATTGCACCTCAACATTAAGAAAAATAAAAAATCCTCACAAATGGACCAATAAGCAACATCATGATAAATGGAGAAAAGATTGAAGTTGTCAAGGATTTCATTTTACTTGGATCCATAATTAATGCTCCTGGAAGCAGCAGTCAATAATTCAAATGACATGTTACATTAGGCAAGTCTGCTGCAAAAGACTTTTTGAAAGATGTCACTTTGAGGATAAATGTGTGCCTCACACAACCACGGTATTTTCAGTCTCCACATATGCATATGAAAACTGGACAATGAATAAGGAAGACCAAAGAAGAATTGATGTCTTTGAATTATGGTGGTGAAGAATGTTAAATGTACCATGGACTGCTAGAAAAATGAACAAATCTGTATCAGAAGTAGCACAGCTACTATCTTGGCTCCTTAGAAGCCAAGACAGCAAGATTTCATCTCATGTTCTTTGGTCATATTATCAGGAGGGACCAGTCCTCCTGGTAACATGCTTGGTAAACTAGAGTGTCAGTGAAAAAGAGGAAGACCCTCAACAAGATGGACTGACACAATGTTTGCAACAGTGGGCCCAAACATAACAATGATTGTAAGGATGGTGCAGGGCAGGCAGTGTTTCGTTCTCCTGTACATAGGGTTTCTGTGAGTTGGAACCAACTCTATGACACGTAAGAACAACAACAACAGGTAGTCACAGAGACAGAAAATTACTGTGGATTCAGAATAAAAAGGAAGTTTCTCTCACAGGAAGAGGGGGCTAGGAGGGAGACCCAATTCCCAGCCTCCTTATCAGAGAATGCTCTGACCCCAAGGCCTAACTTTTATTAACCTGGATAAGAATTTTTAAGGCAGACCACCCTCTGAGCATTTGTGGATCTCGGTTTGTGTAGTAGACAAGACAACTCCCCACATGTAAATAAGGAAACAGGTAATAGCCTAATGTGTAAACTGGTCTAATATTGAGGAGAGAGAAGAGTAAAAATTGGTTCATTTTAAAAGTTCTCCATGACTAAACTTTGAATATCTGAAGCTTGGTTTTTGTTGTTAGCAAAGAATGGGGCAGAGAGCCAGTGTCTGGCTATATTAGTGGCCACACCTTCCTGATAGTGGAAAATGAGGCATAAATTACAAAAGGGCATTATGAAAATAATCTTTTTTTTCCTGTTGTATTGTGCCCCAGAACAGACACAAGCCTAAGTTCACAGGTAGGAGACATGGTACAAAGTAAGAAACACCACTAGTAAAGAGAGAAACTCATTTGTTTGCAAATAAGTGTATCTAGTCATATTGGAGCAAATTCCTTTTTAATATTTGGCACACCCAGAGGGTAGTAAGTTTCACATCAGTGCCATTCTATAAGGCAGTGATTTAGAGCACGTCCGAATGGACAGGTGATAATAAAGATGTCCACTGAGTAGGCCATTGGGAACAAAGAATTGCCTTCCGAAGAAATATTTCTGTTTGTTTCTTGAGCATATGTCTTGGTACCACAATTTGGTCTTTTCATTCTAGACAGAGAATAATGACTGATAATTATTTCCAGAAAAACAAAGTGTCTATTTTTAAGGAGTCTTGAAAGATTTCCTTTAATGCAACAACTTAGCCACAAAGAGAATTACATGAATTGACTATGAAATAAATTATGTAAATGTACAGACATACAAACTGCTTTTCTAAACTTAAGTAGACATGTTCACATTAAATGACAAATGACAGCTATTAACAAATTAGAAAAGACTTACACTGTGCATTGAATCCCCCTTTATCCAATGCTTTTAAGACCACATAGTTCAGGGAAATGCCTGAATTCTGGTTTTACTCAGGATCTCATCTTCCCTTCAGCCATTTTCTTTTCTAACCTACTATCATTTGTGTCTGATACTATCTGCATGGTGACTTCTTTTATGAGTATCCCTATTACTAATTGCAAAGGATTCTGCCTCTCTGTTTGAAACCCATGAAGATTTATACTTTGAGTAATTTCTAGCAGTCACAGACCCTTCATAGTTCCAACATCCTCTGTGATAGCATATTTGTACAAATACTCTTAAGGACTTTCTCTGTTGTATTTAATATTCAGCCCATATATCATGCAGGTATCAGGTGAGAATTCACTTTATTGTCTATTCTATTCTGTCTTCTGTGTCTCTGGTTAGAGGTGAGTGATCTTAAGCATGTTAACTCATCTCTGGAAGCTTCAGTTTGGGATTTGTATAGTAGAACAATAATTTTATTTACCTGATGTATTGTTATGCAGATACAATAAGACATAAAAAATAAGTATCATGAACCTTAGATAATGAAAAGCAAGTATTAGCTATTACTGTTTTTTTTTTTCAAGAATTAGCAATAATACCTATAAAGCTGTTATCATTAAATATTTCCATATGTATTCTGTGTATAGGAGCTCTGGTAGTGTAGTGCCTAAGGCACTTCACTGTTAACCAAAAGGCTGGTGGTTGAAACCCACCAGCAATTCCTTGGGAGGAAGGTTGGGCAATCTACTACCGTAGTGATACCACCTCGGAAACCTAAAGAGGGGTCAATATTAATCAGGTCTGACTTGATGGCACATAGCAACAACAACAACATTCTGTGTATATTACAAAGTGTATTTTTCCCCCCTATAGATGAGAAGCTCTGATGATGTAGTGGGTAGGATATTTGGCTGCCAACCAGAAGGCCAGTGGTTCAAACCTACCAGCTGCTCCGTGGGAGGAAGATGAGGCAATCTACTTCTGTAAAGATTTACAGCCTTAGAAATCCAATGAGGGTTGCTATGAGTCAAAATCAATTTGATGGCAGTGGATCCACCCCCCCATAAGTAGGGAACAATTGGAAGAATATGCCAGCCATTTCATTAAAATAGTGGATTCTTGACACAACTGGAGGTCCATCTATAGTAAACAACCTATTTCTGAGCACTTATATGGAAGGCACATTTCAAGTATTTCATATGTATTATCATGACACGATACAATGTGAGGCAGGTGCTATTATTATCCCAATGTTATAGCTGAAGAAATTGAATTGCAAACAAATAAAGTAAGTAGACCAAATGCATAGAGCTAGTTTGAGATAGAACTCCTATTTGAATCATAGTATTCTGGTTCTAAAGAATGTACTCTTAACAGTAGGGACATGGTTAATTTTGGAAAGAATATTTAAGTTCATATAAATTCCTTCATAGGCTAGGAAGTCTTTTGAATGTGTTTTACTTCACTGAGTATGAGATGCCTACTGTGTACTGTGTGCCACCTCACCTTGTTTTGTGTCCCTCATCTCTACATTCCCATGGATAATTCATGGACTTACAACTCATACCAAACTATTTATTGTATCCCAAGCTTCCATTAAATAACTACTATTAACTGAACTTTCTCAAAACTACTTCACAAGGATAACAAACCAATGCTTTTTCCTTATAATTTTTTTTTGAGCATAAGCAATTTAATATATCTGTATTTATAGCTATAACATGATACAAAAATATTTGTATTTTCTACTATTGAATATGGCCACATATCCTTCTACTACTGTGAATTGTTTCATTTTTCTATCTTTTTCTTTTTTGTCCCTCCCTTTTTTTATTTT
>NW_006921672.1:571220-590503 GCF_000298275.1 Orycteropus afer afer
TTTTTTTTTTTTTTCTTTTGTAGACATAAGCGCCACTGTAACAATTTTTGTTTTTGTTCATCTTAATCTGAAGAGTTCATTTTCGTGTTTGGCTTGATCGCAAATTGTTTAACTTCGGTCTTTAAACAAGTTATTGACAATATAAGTCTGTACTATTCTCATGAGGATATACTTGCATAGTTGTTAACTTATTGAGTTGATTAGAGAAATCAACTTTACAGTAATTTACTAAAGATTAATGGACTACAATGAGAGTTGTTCAATAATAACTATACTTAAAATACTCCATTCTTCATGAATAGGATGAAGTAGGAAGACTTTACAGTGGCCCCCAATGATGTTTACCTCCTAGGAAGGATATAGTTGTTTAAATCTCTCCTCATAAGTGTGAACTGGAATTATTGACTAGCTTCTAACAAATAGAAAAAATATAGAAGTGTATTAAGAAGTCTCTTCCAAGATCAGCTTATAAAGAGACAATTGCTTCTGCCTTAGATATTCACTTTCTCTTTTCTCTCTTTAATGGCTCTCTCTGGGAAAAGCCAGACACCTTGTTGTGAGGCTGCTCTGTGAAGAAGACCATATGGTAAGGGACTGAGGTCTACAGACAACTATGTGAGTGAGCTTGGAAGCAAATTCCTTGCCAGTTGAGCCTGCAGATGAGACCTTAAGTCAGGTACCCAGCTAAGTTATGCCCAGATTTCTGATCTACAGAAACTGGTTACTGTTTAAAGCTCTAATTTTCAGAGTAATTTATTACACAGTAATACATAACCAGGAGCTCTGGTGGCATAGTCCCTAAGGCATTTGACTGCTAACCCGAAGGCTGATGGTTGAAACCCACCAGCCACTCCTCAGAAAGAAGACTGGGCAATCTCCTTTCATAGTGATACTGCCTTGGAAACCCAAGGAGGGGTCACTACAAGTCAGATCTGATTTGATGGCAGTGAGTTAATAGATAACTAATATAAAGTTTTGAAAGAGCAGTGCTGTTACAGTATGTTTTTCACAAAAGCCAGATTATCCACTCTATCAGTCAGAAGAGACTCTGAAACTTGCCTTTGAGCAGAGTAGCTAAAGGAAATGGGAGAAATGACAAGATAAAAGAGCTGAACAGAAGATTTCAAAGAGCAGCTCAAGCAGAGAAAGCCAATTACAATAATGAAATGTGCAAAGACCTTGGAGTTAGAAAATCAAAAGGGAAGAACATGCTCAGCATTTCTCAAATGGAAAGAACTGAGGAAAAAATTTAAGCCTCACTTTGCAATATTGAAAGATTCTATGGGCAAAATATTGAATGATGCAGGAAACATCAAAAAAAAGATGGAAGGAATACACAGAGTCACTGTACCAAAAGGACTGGTCAAATCTTCCTTCATTTCAGGAGGTGGCAGATATTCAAGAACCAATGGTATTGAAGGAAGAAGTTTAAACTGCACTGAAAGAATTGGCAAAGGAAAAGCCTCCAGGAATTGATGGAATACCCATTGAGATGTTTCAACAAATGGATGACCCGCTAGAGGCACTTACTCGGTTAAGCCAAAAGATTTGGAAGACAGCTACCTGGCTAACTGACTGGAAGAGATCCATATTTATACCCATTCCAAAGAAAGGTGATCCCACAGAATGTGGAAATTATTGAACAATATCACTAATATCACTCACAAGTAAAATCTTACTAAAGATAATTCAAAAATGGTTGCAGCAGTATTTTGACAGAGAACTTCCAGAAATGCGAGCTGGGTTCAGAAAAGGACATGGAATGAGGGATATCATTAGTAATGTCAGATGGATCTTGGCTCAAAGCAAAGAATACCAGAAAGATGTTTACTTGTGTTTTATTAATTATGCAAAAGCATTAGATTGTATGGATCATAACAAATTGTGGATAACATTGAGAAGAATGGGAATTCCAGAACACTTAATTGTACTCATGAAGAACCTGTATATAGACCAGGAGGCTGTCGTTCAAACAAAACAAAGGGACACTATATGGTTTAAAATCAAGAAGGGAGTGCATCAGGGTTGTGTCCTTTCACCATACTTATTCAATCTACATGCTGAGCAAATAATCCAAGAAGATGGACTATTTGAAGAAGAATGTGGCATCAAGATTGGAGGAAGAATCAATAACAATCTGCGATATGCTGATGGCACAACTTTACTTGCTGAAAGTGAGGATTCCTTGAAGCATTTACTGATGAAGATTGAAGAACACAGTCTGCAGTACAGAACGTCTCAATATAAATAAAACAAAAATCCTCATAACCGGACCTTTAAGCAGCATCACAATAAACGGGGAAAAGACTAAAGTTGTCAAAGACTTCATATTGCTTGGTTCTACAATCGACGCCAATGGAAGCAGCAGTCAGGACTTCAGACCACCTATAGTACTGGGCAAGTTGGCTGCAAAGTACCCCTTTCAAGTGCTGAAGAGCAAAGATGTCTTCTGGAGGATTAAGGTGTGCATGAAACAAGCCAAGACATTTTCAATTGCCTCATAATGCATGTGAAAGCTGGACGATGAGTAAGGAAGACCAAAGAAGAACTGATGCTTTTGAGTTGTGGTGCTGCAACTTGAATGCTCCTTGGAAGCGAGAATGGCCAGACTTCATCTCACTTATGTTGGTCATGTTGTCAGAAGGGACCTTTCACTGAGAGATGTCATGCTTGATAAGGTAGAGGATCATCGAAAGAGAGGAAAGCCTTCAACGAGATGACTGATATAGTGGCTGCGGCGATGGGCTCAAGTATAGGAAGGATTGCGGAGCTGGCGCGGGACCAGGTGGTGTTTCGTTCTGCTGTGCATAGGGTCACTGTGAGTAGGAGACAACTTGACGGCACCTAACAACAACAACAACAGTCACGATTATTTTGTTTAACTCTTAAACAGAGGTTAAGGGGCAACCTGATAGAGGGAAGGGACATCACATGAAGTCCAAAGCCAAGTTGACTTTTGCCTCTGTCATGTTGTTGTTGTTGTTGTTGTTGTTATGTGCCATCGAGTCAAACCCGACATAGCTATCCTGAAAAACACAGGGCAAGTTATTTCACTTCTTGAACTTTTGTTTCCTCATTAGTCAAATGAAAGGAGTTTGGACTACAGGATATTTAAGAGCTCTCATATTCCATTGTAAATCAGTTTTAACATCTACTATGATCTCATTAACTTATCAATGATCATATACTAATGTTATAAAAGACATAGATTCCACTATTAAGGATTTTATGGAGTAGGGAACCAAAGTAATAATATGACATTCAACCTACCCAACAATGTGTGAGCGCTTGTTTGTAGGTTTTGAAGGAATAAATTATTGAAGGAATGACTTAAATTGGATCATGGTATAAGGAGAATTTCAAATGCTGAAAGGAAAGAGGAAGGCAGGTCTGTGGACAGGAAGGGCACTAGTGAAGGCACAGAGGTGAGAATTTATATGGGGTATCTGGAGGCATAAAATGATGTGATGCAGTAATGCAGGAGTTGACTGTTTGTTAATAACATGAAACAAGGAGAAAATACTGAAAAAAAATAAGTTATTAACCTTTGCCAAAATTTTTACTGGATTTGGCACTACCCATTCATGTTCATAAATCTGCAAACAATCTATTAGCCACAGGATCAGATGGGATACAATAAATTGGAATATGAATTGACATTGTGAAAATGTATAATGAAACATAATAAGTGGCCATGTCAAATTCTGTCCATAGAATTGATAGCTTAAAAACAGAAAACTATCAGAGTAATACTAAATTTTGCAGTATCCAATCATTTTACTTCCTTTTTTAAGAGATACACCAAATTCTTAAGCAATATGAACCATACCTAGACAGATAAAGTCTTGCTAAACTAGACTTTTATAAGACATGTTGTTTATAAGATTTTACCCATGCAGGACACAATAATACTTATTTTTTTTTTCTTTTAAAGCAGAAGATACCTTCTTTATTCAGGTATTGATAGTAACCCATGGAAGAATTATTTAATTTAGGATTGTTTCTGTCAACTGGAGGATGTATTGAGAATAATGGTATTGCTATTGTGTTGAGAATAATGGTATTGCTATTGTGGAGTTTATGTACAAATAAATATAGGTATAAAAGATATGAAATTAAAAATAAAACACAGTGGAGTAAAATTTAAAATTAAAAAAAAAAAAAAAAAAACTATGCTTTTCCCCCCTTACTAATTGGTGGGAAACTATAGTAAGCATGACCAAGGAAATATTATCGATCAGTTCAAGTCTGAATTATACTTTTGGATATTTCTACGTATGGCATGTGTTTTCCACATAAATTATATTTCATTCAATCTGGACTGGATGGATCACTTACTTTCATCAAAGCCCTTATTTCAGTATCTCCTTCATCAATTACTCAAAGTGAGCTCTGAGAACTGACTTTATCAATTTCATTTGTGCATACAAAATTTTGTCATAATGCTTTACTTATTATTTCAAGAACATATCCTATTTGCTTTCCTCATGCAGAAGCATTGCTCCCTAACCTTAGTTCTCTAGTTAGGTCAATCTTCTCTGTTGAAGAGAAGGGTTATTGGAAAGTAGATTCTTACATATAACTACTAAAAGGTTAAGACTATGATCTACATACAAATATACAATAAATATGTGTCAAAGATTTTATTTAACTTATTATTGAGGGTTATCAATAATGTGTTGTTGTTGTTGTTATATGCCATCGAGCCAGACCCTACTCATAGCTACTCCTCCTTGGGTTTCCGAGGCAGTATTACTACGGAAGTAGATTGCCTCATCTTCCTTCCGAGGAGTGGCTGGTGGTTTTGAACTGCCAGCCTTCTGGTTAGCAGTCAAGTGCCTTAGGCCCTATGCTACCAGACTCCCAAGCAACATCCTTATTCCCTGTTGTGAAGAGCTAATGATCATAACAGGTTGAAGAGAGAAAGCAGAAGGTTTATGAGTATTGATACCCAAGGAGACAGTGAGAATCATTTCTCCAAAATATCTGTCTCCCCAGCTGAAGAATGGTTAGGGCTTTTAAAGGGAATTGGTTGAGAGGGCATAGGTCTTAGGAATGCTAATTGTGTTTTCCTTTTCATTACAGGATGGGTTGTATTTGTCTTGTAGTCTCCCTTCCTTTCTTCTGGTCGTTGTTGTTGTTGTTGTTGTTATGTGCCATCGAGTCAAACCTGACTCATAGCGACCCCTCCTTGGGTTTCCGAGGCAGTATCACTACGGAAGTAGGATTGCCCAACCTTCCTTCCGAGGAGTGGCTGGTGGGTTTGAACCACCAGCCGTCTGGTTAGCAGGCAAGTGTCAGTGATAAAGAAATTGTCCTTGGTCTTTCAGGTGCCTTGAACCTGTCTAGAAAGATTTATTCTGCAAGGGGAGAAAGTATGGGAGTGAGGATGTTCAGTCCTCTCCATCTGCGAGAATATGTCTGCTTCCTCCTTATTTTGGTTGCCCCAGGCCCCAATGTCTCCTTTTCCGGGGGGGGGGGGGGGGGGGAGGCTGCCTCTGGTAGCATAGTGCCTAAGGCACTTGTCTGCTAACCAGAAGGCTGGCAATTCAAACCTACCAGCCACTCAGAAGGAAGGTTGGACAATCTACTTCCATAGTGATAATGCCTCGGAAACCCAAGGAGGGGTCAGATGACTCTGTGGCACATAACAACAACACCATACGGTTTACTCAGAGGAGAATGATAAGGAAAGGGAGTTAGTTACTAAGATTAAGGTCTCCTTTAATCTTGCCTGTTAGTTTGTAAAGGTTTTGCAGGTTTCAGTAAAAGGATTCTTCAGCTTTCTATTTCAGCCTTCCTCAGTAAGATATTACAATTGGTTCACAGGAAACTTTATAACACTACCCCACCCACCCACCCACACGCACACACACAGGACAATGATTGTTGAAATGAAACTACAAATAGGTGAAGGCTAGTCAATAGCTATAGGACTAGAGTCAATTGCGCACACAAAATTCATTTGCATTCCTATGGACAAAGATCATTTGCATTACTTTCAGTTTTCTACAGTCACTGAGCTATGGAATAACTCAAAGTCTTTGATAGATGCAGATAACCCAGAAGATGTTTATACAGTTCCTGTAAGCTTACTTGCCCATTTTGAAGCCTTTTGCCATTTTTCCTGACAGTACAGTGACAGGAATGCATGACACTTCTTATTTAGCACCATTAAAATATCTTCATGGCAGTACAATGCAGGAAGACTAATTGTTTAACCATTTCATATGCATTACAGGATATGCTACTACATAGTATGCATATTTTGGTGACAGATATATTTCATTATGGCATTCTGTGTTCCATTTATTTCCTTTGTAGTGATTAATACACTGCATTAAAGAAACTATTCATCATCATTTATATGTAATTTGGAAATTCTGACATCTCCAACCTGTTGTATCATAGTAAAATTCCCCTAAAGGACAACAAAACTGGAAAAAAAAAAAAATGTCTTTGTTGTAATGCTCCTGCATAATGGTATTTTCTCACTCTTTTCTTTGTGCCATTATCTTCTTTCTCCTGTTTTAAACCTGTCAGAACACCTATAGCTCCTGGTCAATGGTGCTATTCTTCTAGCTTCTAAATTATAATTCTCCGTATAAGAAGCAATATTTCCATAGATTATCAGTATTGATGCCCAATTATACAACTTCCACTCTTTGTGTTCTTCTTTCTATGAATATTCCCACTCACCATAACGAGTTTAGGGTCTTAGATCTAAGCATGGGTATCATAGAGTCTATTTGATTGTGTAAGAATGTTTCTTTTCAATGCAGAAATAACTACATTTGCTCTCTTTTAAATAAGAAAATTACAAATAAGAAATGAACAACTATCTCTACAACCCCCACTAGGGTAAAGGAACCATAGGATCATGACTAATAAGTAACTTATCATGTTAGTTTTTGGCTTGGTCTCCATAATCCTAGGCGATTTCCCCAGGTTGCCAGATGGAAATAATTCAACGTTGCGTTAAAAAGAAAAACACCAGGGGAAGAAAACATTTTTAAAAAATAAAATAAAAATAAAAAAGGAAAATGTAAAAATTATAACAGTCATGCATTTCTTCAAAATAGGGTAGTAAATGCTCTTATTCCTTCCCATGACACCTGATACATGAACAAATCCCTGTCAGTTATCCTCAAGTTACGGGAGATTTAAAATATCAACATGTATCAGAAAAGTATGTGCAAAGCTGACATCCTGTTGAGCAGCGTTCCTGGTGAATGATCCTCTCCCTTCGGGTACCTGCTTTGCTGAAATCAGGCATTTCGCAGATTACTTGGTTGTTGGATTGTGTGCATCCAGTTTAGATTGCTGTGAAAATCATGTCTAGGTTTAAATACTCTTTTCTCAGCAGCTGGGACATTAAATGTTTTATAAGAATAGAGTGCCAGAAACTGTTCAAATTAAAATGCTCTGCATATTCAGATCAATACCCCTTGATAAACAGGATTTTTCCAACCTTCCCCCTCCCTCCAGGAAATGTGAAAGAAATCAAAAGGTTTATAGCATCCACATCAGGGACAGAAGAAATGTGAGGCAAGAGGCAATTGCTTTTTTTCTACCCAGGATACAGGAGCATATTTTAATATCCCACCCACATTACCAGCTACAGACACAGAAGAACCAGTGCAGGGGCAGTCTCTAACAAGTGAAATGGTAAAACAGTAGCATGAACAACCAACCATGCTCTGGAAAGAGAAGGCAGGAGTGACAATTTCCCTCAAAACCTAAGAGTTATCCCAAGTCTAGGGTACAGGGAAAAATAAAAGCTTTCATTGCTTCCTGTGAATACACATGGTACCCAGAACATCAAGGGGATGAAAAGAATTCCTTTGAGCTCTTGGAAGGAGAAAAACATGCCTAGATACAGCAGAGAGAGGAAGATTTTATTTTTAATATGAAAACTTGGTGATGTGACTTCAGTTACCTTTGCTCTCTATTCTTTTCTAATTAAGTGGGAAGAGTGGGCTAATATGAATACAATTTGGTTTGTGCTTTTCTGTGTGTAGTATCAGAGCTGTGTAAAATTTCTCCCAGGCCAATCTGGCCCATAGTCTGGGAAAGCCAAAAGCGATGCAATCTACTAAGGAAGTTACAAAAATACAACTGCATCTCAAACTTTGACACAAAGGGAGGAATGTGTGTGTGTTTATGGGGAAGGAGTCCCTGGGCTGTGCAAGCTGTTAAAGCACTCTGCTGATAACTGAAATGTTGGAGGGCTGAGTCCACCCAAGAGGCCCCTTTGAAGAAGGACCTTGTGATCTGCTTCCAAAAACTGACTCGTATGGAAAACCCAGTGGAGCCGTTTTCCTCTGACATGCTCATGGTCACTGTCAGTCGGAATCAAATTAAGGCAACTCGTGGTAGTGGTGGATACACGGGGAAGACAAGAAGAGGAGGGGGTAGAGAGAGAAATTGCTTCTGAGCAGGGTGAGTATGGAACATCCTTGTGGTCAATGGAGTTCATAAATATGAAAAAGAATGTAAAATTGAGAAAACAGGTGGTGATTTTTATTCAGCTAAGTAACCAAAAGGAGTGTGTAAGACCAGCATTGTAACTGGTTCATTACAGTTTGACCCCCTGTTGAGGATATATATGCCTTTCCACCTCTGTATACTGATTCAGAATCTACAATTTAACAAGATCTCCAGATGACCCTTATGCATACATAAGGATCACTTGGGATATATAAGAATTATTAATGAACCAATGCAAAATCATTTAAAGATTTCTCTTGGATAGAGGTTAGCTGACATTACATAGAGATTTGCATAGTTGGACAGTGGTAGTTAGAGAATTGATACTAATTTTATCTTGAAAAATGAGACATCATCATTGAATGATTATAAAATATGACTCCATACCTTTACCCAACAATTAAGAACAATAAATTACATGCCATCTTGATTTGATATTTTTCTCTTAAAGGTTAACTTCCATTTGCTTTTGCTTCCCACTGGTACAAAGGCTCACATTGCCTGAAAATCAGTTTGTATTAGAGCTTTGAGAACCTGAAGCTGATTTCCAGTAACTGTAGATCACAAAGACAAGTGAGAATCTTTAGAGGGGATTCCCCATTGTGAATTTTTATTAACTTACAGGAGATGCTGGTTTTGATAGTCTCCTCTTCACCAAACATTCCAGGCAATGTGACTATAATGTCTTTCCCTAACAAACTGCCCCATTGGCTGAACCACCAGTGACAACTGAAGCGCTTCAGGAAGTATAGATAGTCTCCAAGTCTTTGCCTGAGTGCATCTGAGCCAGCAGCAGATTTTAGTCAAGCAAATGTGGTTTTTGTGGGATATTCTGACCATTATAAAGTTTGTCCACTACAACAGATGTCTGGCTGCTCCCTGGGAAAATGGGGTTCTGTGATCAGCCAAATAGGGTCTTTAGGGTTGAAAGAATTTCTAAGTTCAAAAGGAAATCAGAGAGAAAAACAACTTTTGCTTTATCTTAAAATATTCTGTAATATGCATTAAAGAAAAAAAGACCCTTTGGAAGGTTGTTTTTTGTAAGTAAAGCCTAAGAAATCCCCTTTTTATTTTACTCTTTTCCAGTTATTTTCCTTTTTTCTGTGAGTATATTCGATTTTAAGATACCATTTTAGCATAGATACATTATTTAGCTCATTTCACTGCAACTTAAATCTTATTTATCATAATTTACCGAAACAGTCTTCCATGAAATGGAATTTAACTTTTTTCTGATCTTTCATTACTACTAACAAATGTTGCATATGAGCACCTTCCTGATTATACTTTTCTTCTTATTTCCTTAAGTTAAATCCAAGAAGTAAAACCATATAACCTTGATAACAACTGACAAATTGCTTTCCAAAAACTTTATACTGGTTATCAGTAATACATTATCAGTCTCAAGACAAAAACAAATGTTCCTGCACCCACACCTCTCAGTGACCTTCTAGCAATATTATTTCTTTATGATTAACAGTTCTGTTAGAAAGTTACAAGACACTGATAATAGCCTATTAGGAAACTGCCCATTATATTTTGCACATAGTAGGAACCCAATGTGTTAAAATAAATTTAATTTGTACCTTAGAGGTAAAACCAAACTCACTGCCTTCAAGGAGATTTGGATTCATAGCAACCCTATAGGACTGAGTAGAAGTGCCCCACTGGATTTTCAAGGTTGTAAATCTTTACGGAGGAAGACTATCTCATCTTCCTCCCAGAGAGCAGCTGGTGAGTTCCAATATGCTTAAATGTGATACCATTTATAGTTTATGCTTTTTTAAAAAAAAAAAAACTTTAAAAGTAAGAAAAACAAATTAATAATCATCATCTATTTTTACTAGGAGCTCTGGTGGTATAGTGCCCAAGGCATTTGACTGCTAACCAGAAGGTTGGTGGTTCAAACCCACCAGCCCCTCCACCAAAGGGAGATGGGGCAATCTACTTCTGTAAAGATTTACTGCCTCAGAAACCCAATGGGGGTTGCTATGAGTCAGACCCAACTGGATAACAGGAAGTTTAGTTTTGGGGTTTATCACCTATCATTAAGGATTACATTTCTATATGTAAAATCTAAACCCCAGGAATAGAAGCTTCTACTCTCTATTTCTAAGGAAAATAGTGACTGTACTACAGTCACTATTACTGATCACTAGGAAATGACACCACATCACTAGGGCTGGTGTTAAACAGTGCAGTAATTCATGGCATCAACCCACCCCAGGACCAACTCCTATACCAGACCATACAGAATCCATAGTAATGTTTATTATCAATTTTTGTCATAGCATGATATATGAAAAGTTTAGTTGAAAATTGCTTTAATGTACTATTTCTTAGATTATATGAATACTGACAACAAAATTGTTTTGTAAAATCTTTCTTCATTGAATTACATTATTAGTAACTGAGAGGAAGCCGTTTTTCATTTTTTTTTTTTTTTTGCTTTTTTTTTTAAATTACTACTTCATTCTCAAAACTATTACTGATATTGGTTCACAAATACTACGTACCACAATATTGGAGCTAAAACATTAGAAAGTTTTATGAAATCAGTAACCACATAAACACTGACGGCAGCAAAAAGAACAGCACGTGCTTGTAGCGTGTACAGATTAAACCACGTGATTCAAAGTGTCATTGTAATTGGGTAATAATGACCCCTCTAACTGGAGAGCACATTAGAAAACTCAAACAGTAAATTACATAGCGTTTTAGCCTTACGGGTATACTGATACAGGTAAACTAGGCTTTCAAAAAAAATGTTTTTGTTGTTATAACTAACTACATGGGTATTTTTATAAAAATAATAAATTTCTGCTGAAATACTACACAAAAAAATTATAGACAGTCACCTCTTCTGGCAGCGTCACCTGGTGTCATTTGGACCCCATGCAACCCCCCACCCCCCGTGACATTACTGCGTGACGTGCAGAAGGCTGGCTAGACCTGATCTTAGAAATACCAGTAAGAAACAGGTGTAGGATTTCAGGATTGATCTGCTCCTTATCAACTGTGTTTTCAGTAGCAGAGAAAAATAATAAAAGGTTCTCAAAGTTATAGAGGGATCTGATCTGTTTATATGGGTAATGCAGTTTGCATTTCTCTGTGTATTAAAACTTTCACATGATCCTATGTGAGTGTATGTGCTGGGTGTAGTCACTTCATGCAACAGACAACAGAAGTCATTCAAGTATATAAAGAAGTATCTGGTGGTGCAATGGTTAAGCTGCTCTGCTGCTAACCAAAAGGTCAGCAGATCTAACCCACCAGCGACTCAGCAGGAGAAAACACCTGGTGAGCTTCCCTCATAAATATTACAGCCTAGGAAACCCTATGCTGTAGTCCTATTCTGCGCTTTGGGCAGGGGTGGATTACACATAAGCAAGGTAAGCACAGGCTTACTTGTGTTTATTTACTAATCTGTAGTGAATTGTTCACTACAGATTAGTACTAACCTTGCTTACTCTGTCTCTATCAGGGATTATAAATTTGGAAAGATACTTTAATTCTGTAGGAAGGTGCTGTAGGGTTAGAAGAGAAATAGATGCCAACCTGTCCTAGAGGCAGAATCTTTGCTGCGATTAAAAAATGTGAAATTGCTCACTACAGATTAGTCAGTAAGCACAAGGAAGTGCATGCTTAGCTTGCTAACCGGGTAATCCGACACTGCCTATGGGGTCCCTATGAATGGGAATCGATGCGAGAGCACAACTTTCCAGGCGATATCTACAATATAAAATAGCAAAACAACTAGTTGATTGAGGAGGGGGTGATATAGGGAAAGAAGCCCATCAAATCAGATTGTGACTGTGTAAACAAAACCGTTGGCTTAATGACTCACTCAGAGCTTTGTTTTTCACCTGTTTTGGCAATAGATTTAAGGTGTTCTGGAGCACTTCACCTGCTTTTGATTATTCAGACATATTCTCCCTCATAAGCCGCAAGTACTGTGATACCTTCAAAAAATCATACTCAAAGGTCTAATTATATGAGAAAAAGCAAAGGTGGAATTTGTTTCTGTTTTTTTTTTTTTTTCATTATAGCAATACCAAGTTGTCTTTCTCCTACTATTATTTTATTTATGCACTTCTAAGGAAGATGGGGCAAACTACTTTCGTAGTGATATTGCCTCGGAAACCCAAGGAGGGGTCCCTGCGAGTCGGGTCCGACTTGACAGCACATAACAACAAGCATGAGTGTATATAACAGGTAGCTACATACAGAACAACAGGTAGCTACATACAGAAACAGTTAATATTTGTGGCTTTGCATTTTATTTCTTGTTACTTTCATTAAGTCCACACCCAGGAAGGTGGAAGTGTTCTCCAAGGACGAGAGGCTGGGGGACTCATTTTCCATCACTTGAAGGTGTTTAAAGCCAATCGGCAACATTTCCAGTAGGCAGGTAACTGTAACCAGCTCTAGCTGGGCTCTGCAAACCAAGGTTGCTGATCTTGTAGTGCAAAAAAAATATTTTCAGCTGTGGACAATTAACAAATTCAGTACACCACGCAAAAGTGCAGCCCTCTTCTGCACAATTCAGCTGCCAGCACCACTTTGACAGCTATATAATTACATGGACCATAAATTATGCTCAGTAATCACCTTGTTTATAATTTCATTCCCTGTAAATTAGTAGTGTGATGAAATGAGATTTCATAACCACCAGATGCAGAGTGAGCTGTCCACCAGAGACTCTGGCAATGGCTAGGAGACAACCCCTTCCCAAGAAGTGAGATTTCATTGGGCTGCTGTTTGCTGGCCATGCAGTTGGCAAGTGAGACAATGCTCCAAGCTTGAGGCTGCCAGTGACATTCAAGCAACTCCAGGCTGGAAGCCAACCGATAGACAGCAGCTGTGAGAGGGATGGAGCCCCATGTGAAAGGAAACCATTGCTCTGTTATTTCATGTGTACAGCTCCACTTATTGATATTTCTTGTTAGCAAGTGTGTGCATGGAGAAATTGCTCAAAAAATCCATTTTAAAAATAGTGACAGTGGGCGAAGTTTCCATAAAGAAAGTATTTACTTCATTGTCCTCAAGTGAGCTGTCTGCTTTTACAATATGGAAATACACTAAATGAGCAATGAGAAAAATAGGTCCAAATTTTCTACTTTTTTTTTTTCCTTCCCACATGGAGGAATCTTTTTGGAAAATCCTCTGTAGCATGTTCAGTTACTAGACAAGAGAAAGAAAGGAGAATGGAAATAATAAACATTCTAGTCATATTTGCCCTTAGGTTTTTGTAAGTAAGCTGATTTTTAAGAAACAGATCGCCACTATTTCCTAATAACACAATGACAGATTATTGTTTTTAGAATCAATAGCATATAATTGGGAATTATGCATCCTTTTCTAAGGAAAAGAAGAAAAATGAACAGAAAATGATGTTTCTGTCTTATATTACAAAGCCAAGATAGTCATTTGCAAAAGATTTATTACAACTTGAGCCATTATTGCAACAAGAATTGTGCTGCAAGGATAAATACAAAATATTTGCCACTGCTTCTTACTGAGCTGGGAGTGGGGAAATGCATGAATCTAGAAGCTATAATTACCTGTAGAAATGTGATTTGGTTATGCAGTACCTATTTTAATTACCATCTGATTAAAATTAATCCTATCTAGGAAAGGAGAAAGTGGAATAAGGAAACTACTGTCTGAAGGTTAATGTTCCAAATGCCACCAAATGCAGAAAAGTAAGGGATAAAATGTATGAATGAAGGGCACTTACTGTGAGTGATGATCTGAAATGTGAAATATGCTTTAGATATTTGTTGGCTTGACACATGCTTTCTTATTTTCTGAACTTCTGCTCAACCTGCATTTTTCATCCTTTCACCAGAGGCCTCAAGATATGGCAATGTTGTCCCCTGGTAGAACCATTCTAGGTAAAAAATTTCAAGGCTCTAGAGACCTGACCGTATATGTGAAACTAAGCCTTAATTTCTCTGTGGGTAAATTCGTGTACAACTACTAAAAAGAAACATAGAAAGAATATGAAGATGCTATCCAAAACACATTAATAATTTGCTTTGGGTGATGAAATACAGAGTTATCTTTCTCATTTTATATTTATGTGTTTATAAAACTTCCTGTGATAAGTATTATCAAATTTGTAGTCAGAAAAAATACTCTTTGAAGAGATGGTGAATATTGTGTTAAAATTGCTTATTCCTTAAAAACAAATGGTATCAATATAATTTTGGTTTAAAAAAGGAGAAGTATGGACAGTTTACATGCCTAGAATTTGTTTAATTTACCTCCTTTTTTTGTTTGTTTGTTTCTTATGTGCCCAAAAGAATCATGAAGAGATATTTTAAACTGGGAGAGGTTGAGGTGAGGTAGGAGCTTATACACCAAGGAGGAGACTTTAGTTATTAATTAAGCAATAATAATCAAGGCAGATTAATGGCTATCTCAGAAAGTTCATTGCTGTGGACCATTAAACCCAGTACAGCAATTAATTCACAAGGAAATGCCCTATGCTTCAGAGGTCATTAGTGTGGTTAGAAGTTATCAAAAGTAAACCACATCAAAATGTCCATTAGCAAAGTCTAAGCATGTTCTTTCTGGTACCTTTCTTTGGATATGTGTAAAGGAAAATATTGAAAACACACACATACCTCCCAGAATTCACCCATTGATTTCTTAAATTCCTGAGTTGTATTCAATTTTTCTTAAAATTGTAGTTCAAAATTCTTTTAAAAGAAAAGGGAAACTACTATGTGTGCATAATTTATTATATGACAAGTATTTTTCATATATTATTGCCATTAGTTCTCAAGGCAAGGATAAGAGTAAATAGTATAAAATCTATTTTACCGATGGTGAATAATGAGGTTTAGCGTGTTTAATCAGCTTGCTCATGGATGTATGGTAAGAAGCACCCAAATGAATCTGACTCCAGGTCTTTTGGTTTCATAGCCCATAACCTTTGTACTTTATTGGTCTGAAGATTCACATGAGCATAGGTTATGAAAAAAAATTGCTTGCCACAACCTTGAATGAATGCTTTTTGTATTGGTTTAGACAGACATCATACTCATACATATTTTAAAAATAGAAGACTCAAAACATTAAGTTATATACAACATCAAGTAATGTGACAAGAGTAGGCATTGGTATATTTTGAGGTGAAATTTGACATTACAACCTTAAATTTTATATCTTATTTATAAATCAATTTCATAATAAAAATAAATATGATACTGACATATTTCTTGAGACCTTACTTCTAGCCATAGCAATAAGATATGAAAAAAAGAAAACTTATCATTCTCTCAAGGGAAAGGAATTACAGGTTAATATTGCTTTTGTGATAGAGCATTTTTTCATTACTCACTTTTTGTAAAATTAATATAAAATTTTTATAATCATTCAAAAAAGAATTAGAAAGTGGATTAAAATTACAAACAAAAACAACACAATGTACTGCCATCGAGTTGGATCCAACTCATAGCAACAGCTCCTTGGGTTTCCAAGGCAGTATCACTATGGAAGTAGGTTGTCCAACCTTCTTTAGGAGGAGTGGCTTGTAGGTCTGAATCACCAGCCTTCTGATTATGCCACCAGAGCTCCTGGATTAAAATTAGGTATATCTAAAGCTTGGAGTCTCTGGATGATGTAAGAGATTAATGTACTCAGTTGCTAACTAAATGGTTGTAAGTCTGAGTCTACCCACAGGCACCTAGGAAGAAAGGTTTGGCACTATGTCCAAAAAATAAGCCATTAAAAGCCTGATGGAACACAGTTCTACTCTGATGCATGAGGTCACTATGAGTCAGTATCAATTTGATGGCAACTGGAAAAATCTTACATTGCCCCAAAAATTCTTTCAAAAAAAAAAAAATGTTTAGGGAAAAAACATAGTGTTGTGACCTTGCATCTATTCTGACCTATAGCAATGTATAGGACAGAGTAGAAGTGTCCTATGGGGTTTCCTACACTATAATCTTTATGGGAGGAGATTGAAGGTCTTTTCTATCCTGGAGCAGCTGATGGGTTCAAACTGCTGACCTTTCTGTTGGCAGTTAAGGACTTAATCAATCCACCGCCAAGGCTCCTTGGAACAAGCATAACATTTGTTAAAACATCAACAAATTGAAGTTGTTCTCCTGTGGGAAATTGCCGTGAATAAGAGGATAGAAAATAGATTTATTACAGATCATGGCTGCAATAAAATTTAATGGATAATAAGGGATAGATGGAAAATGATTACCATAGGGTGAGACTTGCTAATTCTACATATTTTCAAATTCATTTCATTTTATAAATAGAAAATGAAAACTAAGTAATCTACATATTTTTTTAACTTTTTATAAATTCTGAAACTGCCTTATTTTGTTTTACTTTTCTCCCTTTATTCAGTGTTACATCTTCCATTGAACAAAGAAATGAAAAGTACTATGTTTCCAAAAGAAATAAAAAGCACCATGTTTTTTGTAGGCATAAACTGAAGTTGCTGGAAGGGTGTTTGCTTGTGGAGATGGAAACCAAGGGGGAAAGAAGAATTTTTCATTGAGACAAGTGCTTGTCAATTGATTCTCATTTTATTGCTCAGTCATGTATACATCTCAAGAGGGTTATGTTTTGAGAAACAAGAAATGCCTTAATAAAGGAATTTAATATTTATTTACATATTGTTTTATTTTCTAAGAAATCATGGTCTTGGTGGTAAGGATCTATAAATTGTATTTAATATGTAATAAAAACCAAGATAATTGTAAAAATGAACAGACTTTTGATTCATTTTATATAGATATTAGACATGACAGCATTCATCTGCTAGCTTGAATTAGTGTATACTTCTCTTTCCCTTGACATGGTACTCTCAATATATTAATCCACAGGTCGCCTTTAGGATTTTCTATATTTAATAGCTGATCGGGGTGCAGTAACTATAGGAAGCTTTCGCTTTCATTTCTCTTGGATGGATTTTTTTTTAAGTTCAAAAAAGAGTGGTTCTGATTTCTTTGGTTGTGATATTTAAAATATTTTAATTATGGGGAAAAATGCATTTTGGACTTTGATATATATACCCACTTACAATGGTAAAGAAATGAAAAAATAAAATATTGTTTGGATAAAGTGATTGGTATAGTTAGCTCTGGGTCATAACCTAATCATGGTCATCAGAATTTGAATTTATTTTCAGAGATAACAAGAAAGATGATCTTTCCTTTAGGCCCACATACCAAAGAACAAGGCAACTATGGAACTGCTGGTAGCCATCTTTCCCACAATTTGGAAGAGAGGACCTCCATGAGAAACCAACACAGAGGAAAGCAGAGGTAAGAAAAAACAATAGTGATAAGATAGAATTAAGAAAGAAAAATAATGATCAAAATAAAGATTTATAGAGATAGAGATGAAAACAAGAGAGAGAGGCATTGAGAATGAAGAGAGACCAGACCTACTTTTAAGGACCTAGAATAAGATGTCTGAGATGAAATTTACCACTCACTTTTTTTTTTTTTTTTTTTAGTTAACACATTCTTCTTTTTTCATTAGTTATTTGTCTTTTACATCAATGAATTTAGTTGGGAAATATCTAAGAAATATATTGAAATTCTTAGTAACAGCTAGAACAGTATATTTCTTGAAGAGCCAGTCTACAGTCTACAAGGCTAAGGTGACATGCTAAATTAAATATATATAAAATAGTACTTGTGTTTGTTTTTCTATAAAATTATATTTTATCCTGCTTTACTGGAGAACATACTTGAAGAATATCCACTACTAGGAGTTCTGCCAAGATGGTAGAATAGGCAGACAAGCTACACAGACTCTCTGCGACAGAGCAATGAGAAACCAATTGAAACCAATACAGAAGACAATCCTGGAACCCTGAGCTTTGAAAGGAGAGGTAAAGAAGTGGATTAGTTACCAACTAGTAGAAGAACCTGAATGAAACTGTGAATGAGGAGACTGATGGAGCTATGAACTGCTGGCTGTTCAGAGGGCACAACCATTTTGAATATTTCTTGATAGGAACCTTATAATTGGCTCTGCTCAGGAAGGCTGATTGGACCCAAGGATTGCATTGGTGCCTGATGACCAGAAGGTAGAACAGCAAGGAAGGGGACAGGTGAGCCTGTGGACTGCTGGCGGCTGTTGTGAGGGTGCAGCCACTTTGGACGTTTGTGTGCAGCCAGCACAACCATTTTGAGTGTGTGCTGCTGGCATTCTTGCTTGGACTGTGACCTAGGAGGGTGCTCTGCCTGCCAACAATAGCATGGGTAATCAAAGTGGAGATTGACGACTGGAGAGGGGTGACATTCCCTTTGTTACTCTTGTGTGTTGTGCTCTCTAGGAGAACAGGGGTGTGGCCATCACCCCTGTCTCTACCCACCTTCTTGATCTGGGGAGTTCCATCCCCATCTATGCCCTGGAAGAGCCTAGGTGTCGTGCCCCACTTCCTACAGATTTTTATTTTGTTTTTAAATTATTTTTATCTTCCTTTTTTCTTTCCTCCTTCCCATCCCTGGTACTTGATTTTTGTTTTCTCTTTCCTTTTCCTGGTTCCCTTCCTTTTTCTTTCTTTTGGGTCTTCCTCTTCTTTGTGTTTCCCTTTACAGTTTTCCCTATTTTTTTACTCTTGCTTCCCCCACCCCATGCAGATACTGTAGCCTTTTTTTTTTTTTCTCTCTTTTTCACATTATCTTTCATCCTTTAAAAATACATGTTGATTTGGGTGAAGAGAAGGGCAATGTACCAAATGTGAGTGACCAATATGGCAGCATTGAGGATGAGAAAGACAGAGAGAGTTACATGGGCAGTACAAA